>NW_025113111.1:67454-306090 GCF_010416935.1 Polistes fuscatus | reverse complement strand
TTTGTTAATATTACTTTTTATCTTTTTCTAGAAACATTTTATTATTTATGTTAGTTTAAATGGTTATATTATTTAAAATAATGTAATTAATCATAATTTATATAATTATCATTTAAAAAATTATTTTGGCAGATCAGTCCGTTAATTAGAATTTATTATATTATTATACATTTATACATAATAAAAAAAAAAATTTTTAAATTTACTTCTATTCTTATTATTTAAAAATTTTATTAAACATTAGAAATGTAATTGAGGTTGTTATGCGTATAAAAATTTAATGTAAAAAGAATTAAGTTAAAGTTAATAAAAAATTTAAAATATTTCTATAATATATTTTTCAAAATATATACTTTATGGCTTTATTAACAAATTTTATAAATTATTTTTTTATATAAATTATAAATCAAATTTATTAATTATATTAACTGATTAAAAAAAAAAAATGGAAAATTGCGTTAAATTGTGCCCATTCAATATAAGGAGTTTTATTTCTTGTCTACCTAATCAAGTTAATATAAAGAATGTATACACTACTATTCAAAAATATAATTTATTAATATTTATAACTTTATTTTAAAAAAATTTAGATTTGATAAAAAAGGGTAGTAATATTAGAATTAAAATTTTATTAATAAAGCAATTACTCCTCCTAATTTATTAGGACTAGCTCGTAAATTGCATAACCAAATAAAAAAAATCAGGTTTATCTGAATAAGAGTCATTATAGGAATAGCTTTAATAACAATTATCTGGGTCTCCTAGTATATAAAATTTTGAAGTATTAAAATAATAATTGAAATTATTAAAATAATAAATGTGACTGAATCTTTAATGAAAAAAAAATTTATGAAATACAATTTAATTTAAATTACTATTTTATTGATTAAATTATTCTTAATTGATCCTAATTTATGAAGATATATTAGATGAATAATAACTAAAATAAAATTACGAAGGGTATAATAAAATGTAATGAAGAAAATCGATTTAATATAGGTAATTTAACTGAAAAACACCCCCGCCCCGGCCCCAGATTCATTTAACTAAATTTACTCAAATGTAAGGAATTGCTGATATTAAATTTGTAATAACAGTTGCTCCTCAAAATGATATTTGACCTTAGGATAAAACATATCCTAAAAATGCTGTTATTATTGTTAGTAAATAAATTGTTACTCCAAATAATTATGTTTCAATTAAATTGAAGGATTGATAATAAATATTTTGTCAAATGTAAAAATATAGACAGATCAAAAATATTGATGCTCCATTTATATGTAAATTCGCTAGAATTCTTCCAATTTCGTCTTTTCATATGTTCTTGTATAATATTTATAATGTTCTTGAATGCTTCACTAATAGATGGTGTATAATGTATAGATAAAAAATACTCCCTATATTAATTGAACAATTACACTATAACCTAGTAATGATCCAATGTTCATCATCTATTAATCTTAATAGGAGTTGGTAATGATAAAGATTTATAAATTAATTTAAAATTATATTGTCTATATCAATAAATTTATTCATTAAATGCTTTTTTTTAAATTTTTAATGATTTCGGAAGGACTTTTGAATAATTAAACAAATTCTTGTAATTAAAATTAATATCAATAATAGTAAAAAATTATCTAATTGTGAATCAAAAGTTGGGGGGGTGTCTGCGTGTGTGTGTGTAATCTAATAGTTTATTAATATTTAAATATAATCATAATTACTGTTGTTATTAAATGTAAATTTAATGAATTAAAATAATTTATTTTATATCTTATTTAAATAGATATGTTATTGAAACTATAAAAAAGAGAAGAAAATTGTTTCTAATATTAGAAATTTTAATCACATTTAAAATTAAACTAATAAATATAAGGATAGATTATTCAACCTCCATGATCATCAAAAAGATTAAAATGCATAAATTGATTGTGTTGAAATGTTAGTTAAAACTAAACATGAAAATATTGTGTATAAAATTAATATAATTATTTGATGATAATTGATATATTAACTGAAAATATATAATAAATAAATATGCATGAAATTATAATTATTAAAGTTAATAGAGTTAAAATATGAGTTCCATTCATTAAAATGTTTATAAAAAATATAAATCTTTTTTAATTAATAACTTATATAAAAAAATGTAGTTTAATTTAAAAATAATAATTTTGAAGATTAAAGATATATTACAATGTAAATTTTTTTGAAGCTTTAAAATATTGTTTAATTTAAATTTACAAAATTATGTTTTATTTTAAACTATGAAGAAGCTTTTAAAATAAATTAAAAATTTATTTTTATATAATTTTATTATAGTTTATTTTTAGAATATATTATAGATTATATTTTTATTTAATTGTTTTAAGATTAATATTATTATTAAAATTATAAATCATTTATTGATAATTTTGTTATCAATTGAAATATAGTGGTTCCAAATCTAATAAATATTTATTATGATCTATATATTTTTTATTATTTTTTATTATTTTTTATTATTTTTATTATTTTTTATGGTGTATTTGTAATTGAGGGGTTCTTGGAATTACTTTAATGATTATATTAATTCATTTTTATAGGAATGATTTTATTGAAATTAAAATATTGATTTTATGATAAAATTTTTAATAATAATAATTTTTAGAATAGGTTAATTTTTATTTAGTAATAATTTAATAAATTAATAATTTTTTTTTTTATTTATATAATATTTTTAAATATTTATTCAACAAATTTATTAATTGGTAGGATAAATTATTATATATGGATTTATATTCTTATTATTTCATTTTAATGAATTCATGAATTGTTAGATGTTTAATAATAGTAATTTAGGTAACTTTATAAATGTTTGATTTTTTAATAAAGAAAATTTAATTTTTTTTTTTTCATATTTAATATAATAATATTTTATTTAATATTTGAAATAGATTATTACCAATATTTTTATAATTACGTTTGGTGGTTACACATTGGAACGATTTGAAGCTATAATATATCTACAATAATTTCTTCTATACTTTTTTTTAATGGTTAATATTAATTTTATATAAATTGTAAAGAGAGAGATTATAATAATTTTATAATTTAAATAATTGAATTAAATTAAAATACCAATTTTTTTATTTCATATTGATTGCCAAAGGCTCATGTTGAAACTCATGTTGAAAGCTTAAGTTTATGATTCAATAATTTTTGCTGAAATTTTATTGAAATTAGAAAGATGGTGTATTACGTTTTTCTTAAATTTTATCTATCTATATATATATTTCTTCAAGAATTATTGGTGATTATTACTTAGAATAATTTGTTTAATTCAAATTGATTTAAAAATATTGGTAGCTTATTTATCAATTGTTCATATAGGAATTTTAATAGGAGATTTATTACCTTTAATAAAATTAGGATTTTAGGTAGATTAATAATATTAGTTCATGGATTATATGTTCATCAGGATTATTTATGTAGGTAATTTAAATTATAAATGTGTGGGTAGACGATTAATATTTATACATAAAGGTCATTAACAATTAATCCTTCATTAGAATTATTTTGATTTTTTACTTCATCTAATTTATTATCTCCTATTAGTTTAAATTTACTTAGAGAATTTTTTATTAATCAGATTAGTATGTTGAAATTTTAAATAGTTATGTAGTATATAATATTTTGTTTTTCTTTTAGCGGTTATTTCTTTATATTTATTTAGATTATATAATCAACATAATCTTAAAAATAAATTATTATTAAATTAGAAGGTTATTAATTCATAGATTAATTATTAATTTTACATTGAATGCCTTTAAAATTTGATGGTGTTTTTAGGATTGGATTATTTACTTAATTAAATTTAAATAGTTTAAAATTAAAATTCTAATTTGTGGAATTAGAGATATAAAATATTGTATTTGAATTAAAATTATTTAATTAAGTGATTAATATGATTAATTTAATTTTATTTAACAATTAAAAATTTATTATAGTTATAAATATTACTTATATTATTAGAATTTTTATATTTATATTATCAAATATTATTTTATTTAATAAATTAAATTTAATGGTAGAATTTATTTTCATTTTTAATTCAATACATTTAGAATATTAATTTATTTAGATTGAATTAGTTTATTATTTCTAAGTTTAGTTATAATAATTTTTAGATTTGTTTTAATATATAGATTATAATCAAGTATAAAACGATTTTAATTTAAGTTTTAATATTTGTTTTAAGAATAATTTTTTTAATTATTTGTCCAAATTTTATAGGTTTATTATTGGTGGTTTAGGTTTAACATCTTATTGTTTAATTATTTATTATCAAATTGAAAATCTTTTAACTCTGGAATAGTTACGTTTTAATAAATCACGTTAGAGTGTTGGTATCATAATTATTAGGTTATCTTATATTAGGATCTTGAAATGGTTTTTCTATGATTTAAATTTTTTAATTTTATCAATAATATTGTTCTTATTATAAGATCAATTCACAAAAAGTGCTCAATTAACCTTTTCAATTTGGTTACCTTTGGCAATAGCCAATAACTTTATTTTTTACGTTAGTAATAATTTTTTATTTAATTTATAATAACATACTTGAATTATTATATTTATTTCTAGAATAATGATATTGATATCGGAATTATAGAAAATGTTGAACGTGATTTAAAAAAAATTGTTGCTTATCAACTTTAAGTCAATAGGTTTAATAATAAGAATTTTAAGATTAAATAAATTGATTTAAGTTATTTTATTTAATTATTCAGCCTTATTTAAATCTTTCTTATTTTTATGTAGAGGAATTTGAATTCATCAAATAATAAATAATTCAAGATATTCGTTTTATGGGTAATGTAATTAATAATTATAATTTTGTTAGTTTCATTTTTTTTTATATCAACATTATCTTTGTGTGGATTTTTTTTTCAGTCTATACTCAAAGGATTTAATTTAGAAATATATTTAACAAGTAAATACATTATTTTTATAATTATAGATTATTTTTGCTACTTTTTTACCGTCTTATAGAGGTCGATTGTTATTAGTTGTTTACCCAATAAAAGTAATAAATTTAATATTTTTTAATATTATAAATAAAATAATTTAATAAAAAGTTTAATAATTTTATTTATATTAAGATCTTTATTATTAGATATTTTTTATTTTTAGTTTCTTTGAAATTATTATTTTATGATTTTCAAAAAAATCTTAGTTATTTACATTTATTTAATAGTTTTTATTTGAATATTTATGAGAAATTTAAGTTTTTGAAATGATTTCAAAATATAAAAATTTATTTAATGAGGAATATAAGATTTAAGATTTTTTAAATGAATAAATTAATTTTTATCCTTTAATCGTACTCATTAATTATATATAAAAAAAGATTTAATAAGGGTTTAATATATAGGATTACATATGGATTAAAGAAATTATATCATTAAGATTTTTAAAATTTTTGGTTTAAATTTTTTTTATTATTTAAATTTAAACATGACGTTTATTATATTAATCTCATTATTAATTTTAATTTTTTATTTAATAGCTAAGAGAGAGTTTAATATTAAAGATATTAAGGTAATTATTTATTTTTAAAAAATTTATAAATTTAAAAATTAAATTGTTATTTTAATGAAAATAAATTGTTTTTTTTTAAACTATATAAACTAGTAAGAAATAAAATGAATTTTATTTATTAATTTAAAAGTTAGAAGCTTTTTTTAATTATTTTAATTGAAAAGTTTAATTCAATTAAATTATTAACAATAATTTACCTTTATTTTGGTTTCAATTAAATATGTATATATATATAAAATAAATGATAATATGAATTAAAATTTAATCATAAATTTAAGTCGAAATTAAATTAGAAATAATTCTTTCATATTAAAGATATATTTAAAAATTAAAAATAATTTTTTATTGAAATATAAATGGAATAAATTAACTATATCATTAGATTATTATATATAAAATTTATTTAATTCAATTAATTGATTGTTTATTTCATTCATAACTTAATCCAATTATTAGACATAAATAAATAATTAATATTGATAAAGTTTAAAATAAAAAGTATTTATTTTTAAAATAGTTTGAGTAAATGGAAGTAAAAGAATAATTTCAATATCGAAAATTAAAAAATTTAATGCAACTAAAAAAAATTAAACAGAAAAAGGTAATCGAGAAGAAGTTAAAGGGTTAAAACCACATTCATATGTTGATAGTTTTTCTCGGTCTTATTAACTTTATAGAAAAAATATTAAATAATATTAAAATTAAAGTTAAAAAAATGAATAATATATGATGAAATCGTGATAACAATTTATATTTTAAAAATAATTATTTATTTTAAAATTAAAATGATTTATGCATACATAAGATTTAATACTTATATTATTAAATTAATAATTTTCTTAATTAGAAGTTAAATGTAATTTTTATACTATAAATAATTTAATAAATTAATAAATTTTAAAAAGATCATCAATAAATTAAGTAAACACAAATAATCAAACAATATCAACAAATGTTAATATCAGATTGCCGATTCATACCCAAAGTGATGATTACAAGAAAAATCTTTATTTATTCATCGGAATAAGCAAATAATTAAAATTATTATTCCATTATAATAACTTGAATTCCATGAAATCCTGTGATTAAAAAAAAATTAAGCCAAAAATTGAATCAGCAATTGTAAAAGAAGTTTCAAAATATTCATGAATTTGGTATAGAGTGAAAATATTCCAAGAACAATGATTGTATTAAAGTGAAAATTGAAACAAAATTTTTATATTTAATAATCTATGATGAGATCATGAAATTGAAATCCCAAAAGAAATTAAGATAATTGAATTTAACAAAGGAAATCGGTGACAAGATCTGAACTATTGTAAATATATTTGACTGTGTATAAAAATATGACAAAAGTGTGATCAAGAAATAATTTAAAAATTGTAAGGATAAAAAAATTCAGAAATGAACAGGAAGCAGTATTTCGTGTCTCGTGTGAATGTATAATATAGAAAACAACAAAATAAAAAAAAGAAAGAAAAAAAATTTAAGAAGTATAACGGAGAACAATCGCTTTTGAAAGTGCGCATATAGATATTTTTAAAATAACAAAAGACGATTTTCTTGAAAGTAAAGCTACAGGAAATGTTCTTTCTTTTGACTTGTTGAATAGTATATAATTATAAGTATGAAAAAGTATGTGTGCGTACTTATCGCGTACGTAACCGAAGAAAGAGCGCCATACACATCGATTGTTACCTGCGATGGAGCGGAGTAGAGATGTCAAAGAAAAGAAAGATTAAAGAAAAAGACGCCGAAAAGAAATGACAATAAACGATAAATAATAGACGATAAATGATAAACGATAGAGGAATAAGAAAGTAGTTTAAGCAGAAAATCGGTTAGTATTTTATCACAATGTTAACGTATTGCATACAACTAGTTTTTCTGGTTTCTTCGACTCAATCGATGATATAAGAAATTAAAAATAAATTTTCTTGTTACACTACATGATAACGAATTCTCGTATATTCCCCTAACAAATCAGTAGCGAAAAAAAATTAATCAGCGATTAATGATTAGCATAAAAATCAATCGGTTATTATAGCCATTACATCGGTAGCTCTTTATCATACCTTATAAAGTTGCAAAGTATTTTGTTATTTCAAAAGTCGTGTTTTAATTCATAAGGAAAATATCTTTTAAAAATTAATTATATTTACAGTATTTTTATGATAATTTATAATATGAATCATAAGTATATAAAATAATTGCAAAATGACGTGCATAGAAAAAACGAAAATTAAATTTAAAGTACATTTTTGATTGATAATTTATTGGATGCACTAAATAATAATACTATAGACGAAAACAAGCTTACTAGTGATAATTTCGACATCTTTTAATTGATTTTGAATTGTTATTAAACATAAAATAGCACCCAAAAATATGTATTTCATGAAAGAACAGAGCTGCGCACATATGTTAAAAATAAAAATAAGATTCTTACCTTTTTCTGTAGTAGCTCGTGGATTTGGGCCTCTGGCACACCTTCGATCAACACTAATAGAACAGTACTAGTCGCGGGTAAAAATAACTAATTTTACTAAAAAATATTCCCTCAAATTCGATTATCTTCAAATTTATTCTTTCACGTTAACGATCAATTAAAAAAAAAAAAAAAAAAAAAAAAAAAAAAATTCACTGACTACAACAAAGCAGATATATACTTAATAACGAAACAGAGAAACGCAAGATCAAATAAGACAAACGAAAATGACTCGCTTAACTCCCTGATCCTCTTTATAAGCATATTCCTGTCCCCACTTCTTTGACTAGTCAAACAGAAAAGGTTGCTAGGAGACTAAATATGTCTCTTTTGTTGTATACGCGTCTTTTCGTTTGTCAGGCAACGTCGCTTGAGATAATCGCCTGATGTTTGGACGTAACGAAACCTCCCGAATATTCTCGATCCGGAAGGTAGGAAGAATCTCGAATTTAAATGATTGGGAATAGTCGGGAAACTTGGATTAAGAATGCGAGAAAATAACAAAAGATGATGGAGGGGAAAATGAGTATATATAAGCGACAAATATTTGTATTGTTTTTACGATAAATGATTGCGTGTGTTTGTGATTTATACAAAAGAAATAAATACGATAATATCTTCATTAACATTAATAAAAATTATGCCTAATTATTATTGCAATCCTAATATTGTTTTTTCCTTTAATTACATAGCAATTGGTTTCTTCGACTAGCAACTTACTTTAATGTGTACATTACCTAGGTAAAATGTTGAAAACTCTCTTGTTCCGCTCGTTAACGGAACATATTAATTATTCTATAGGATAACTAGGTAATGTGTACATTAACGACTTTCGAGCTTTAACGGTAACATATACATTGTTGAAGGGATTCAGTTTTAACGGGTTGGATTTCTTAATATTTTGTTTAAACGCTTTTAAAAGAGTGATTTTAACGTGGAAGACAAAGAACGACTCGGCAAGCTGAAAAAATTAAAAAATTTTGAATTGCAAAAATTACTCAATGAAAATTCAGTTCAGACGATTTTAGAGTTTTGAAAGCGTTAAGTGCTATTTCAATGACTGTTTCAAAACGCTTGAATGTAATGAGTAAAATTCATAACAAAGAAAAATGGTAACCACACCTAAAACGCAGGAACTAAATATTTCCCACATAATATATTTGAAAGAAAATTAAAAAGAAAATATAAATATAAATGTTTATTTAAATATTTTTTACCTTTTATTTAATGTCAAGTAAAAAATATTTTTATAAAAATGCGTAATTAATATTATAAATATTTATACTGTAAAAAATTAATAATAGAGATTCGCTTTATTTAAACTAATATTTTTGACTAGTATATAAATTTAATTAAAATTAAAATAAATAATTAGTATTAAATACAAAATTTTTAATATTTTTTTAAGTATCTATTCAATGTCAATTCAGATTTAACAAAATATTGCTAAAAATATACCTACCATTAAACATATTTATATTAAAAAAAAATATACAAATAATAGAAACTAGATTTACTTAAACCAGTAAATTCGACTAACTTAGTTCGTATAGTTGTAGTGTTAATGCTGTAAAAACAATCTCAAAAGTTATGGATAGTAAATTACTAACTTTGATTGTGAGCACTTGTTATACTACTCGCTATTTGATATACATATCTTACAATTAGATTAAATTGTTAAGTGCTACGTCGTTTGTACCAGTAGCTGCACTATGACTACGTGAGATGTGACCTAAAACTTATTGTGAGTTATAATTACTATATTAGAATTAATAATTGATATAAATTAGAACAAGACAAAGGAAAAAATGTGCAGGAAATATCGTAGCTCAGAAAATGATAAGAAAAGAGACAAAATAATCCCAAATTGATTGGACGTGTTAGGTTGTCAGATTGTTCACCACGAATATATTTAAATAAATTTTAAAACTATAATCAGCCCTTATATAATTTGCTTAATTCAACTGATTTATTTTAATTTCATACACGTTTGTAATATTACATGAATATTATCAAGCATCTCTCCGTTTAATTTATAATAAGCGTTTCGAACAATTTTAATGAGTTCATTAATTGTATTAAGCGAAGCTGAACATTGCATAGGCTATATATAATTGAAGAATTCTAGATTTTGATCGTATAATTCGTAATATATGTTGAAACAGATATAACGGTAAAATATATGCATTTAAAAATTCTTTCTCTGCTTAGGGATATCAAAAAGTGAAAATTTGGAAATTTAGAGATTTAGATAACGCAACGCTACAAGTCTTTCTTCAACGAGTTAAAGGAACACTTTTAATTTTAGTCCAACTTTCAGAATGATCCTTGCGTTTTTTCTCGAATTTTTTTTTTTATTCTTAAAGAAATAGTCGCGTCTTAGCATTCGAAGTGTACGGACGTTCAGAGTGTAGATCCGCGTGTTTATAACTATATTGTTTACATTTTATGTATAACGAATAAATTCGTTACCTGGTTGTTTAATTTTCAAATTTTTAACAAATCGGTCACCAGCTCATGGCAATAAACCATTCGCATATCCTTGACCGGGATATGCAAACATCAACCACATTTCCACCATGGCAAAAGGTTACTACTCATAGGCGTGAGCATGCTTCTTGTAGCAATAAAAGAGCAAGAATAGATGATGATAACAACAATGTTCCTCGAAGTAATGGAATACCCGAAACCGTTAACAGATTCTCGGTCTTAACTTCAAGTATAGTCACAGATTGCGATATGCCGCAAAACGAACAAGTGCAGAAAATACCACTACCTCCTCCAATTTACATAGATGACGTCCTTGACATTCAATCTTTAACTAAATGCCTAAATAATGCAGTTAAAAAAGATAATTACACCTATAAAATTAGTAATAATCAGGTTCGTATATTACCAGCAGATGCGGACTCCTACAGAAAAATTACTAAAACCTTAAAATCATTAAATGCTAGCTTTCACACATTTCAATTAAAACAAGAACGTTCGTTTAGAGTTGTGTTACGTAACGTACATCACTCTGCTGATTTGAACGACCTGAAAGACGAACTAATGGAGCTGGGTCACGAAGTTGTAAACATCAGTAATATTTATCACAGAGCTACACACAACCCACTATCCATGTTCTTTATTGACCTTAAACAAAAACCTAACAACAACATGGTCTACAATATAAAAAACTGAATAACACAATAGTCAAATTTGAATCACCACGTAAGAAAAAGGAAATTGCTCAATGCAAGAGATGTCAAAAGTATGGTCACACTCAAAAGTATTGCAATCGCAATTTTCAGTGTGTTAAATGTTCTGGTCAGCATGCTACGGCAGATTGTAAGAAACTATAGATACTCCACCAACTTGTTTCCTCTGCGGTGCCAACCATACTGCGAACTACAAAGGGTGCCCTTCCTACCAAGAGATGTACAAAAAGACGTTTCCTACACCTAGAATAAGGAAAACTGTAAATATTCAATCTAATCTCGAAACCAACCCACCGGTAAACATTCAACGTTACGCCGACCAATCTATGTCTTACGCACAAGCCGTAAATAAAAATATACAAATATCAGATACTTCAAATCCGCAGCATTCAAATAACGTAAACAATAATAACGGCTCAAGTCTTACAGATTCTATAAGTAGACTAGAAAAACTCATCGAAAAACAAAGTGAACTAATAAATAAACAAATCGAACAATCAAACAATCTCATTTCATTATTAACGGTAATAGTAAGTAAGCTGTCGTGTACTAATAAATAATGAAGACATTACGCATTGCTCTTTGGAACGCTAATGGCCTAATGAAACGTAAATTGGAGCTGGAAGCATTTTTAAAATTATATGACATACAAATTATATTAATATCGGAGACACACTTTACGGTTAAAAATTATTTTAAAATCTTCGGTTATAAGATGTACTCCACGAATCATCCAAGTGGAAGGGCACATGGTGGTACTGCGATTCTAGTTAAATCTAACATAAGACATTACGAGCTTGCGCCATATAAACAAGATCATCTTCAGGCAACAAGTGTCATGATATATGACTGGCATTGCCCAATAGCTTTCTCGGCAGTGTACAGTCCTCCTAGACATACTATCAAAAAAGAAGATTTTGATAATTTCTTCGAAAGTCTAGGCTCTAGATTCTTAGCCGGAGGTGACTTTAATGCCAAACATAACATCTGGGGTAGTAGAATTATAACACCAAGAGGTAAAGCACTCTCAAAAAGTATCGAAACTAATAGATTATGTTGCATTAGTTCAGGTGAGCCTACCTACTGGCCAACTGATGTAAATAAAATCCCTGACTTGCTTGATTTTTTATCGCTAAAAATCTATCTCCTCGATATATACAGGTCTGCTCTTCATTTGACCTTTCTTCCGATCACACTCCAATCATAGCAACAATAAATACAACTATTATCGACAAAAAGCCACCAATCTCCTTATACAATAGACTAACAAATTGGGATTTCTTCCGCGAAACATTCAATAATACTGTTGATACCACTTTACCATTGAAAACAACTGATGATGTGGACCATGCAGTAAACCATTTAACGCACAATAATAAATGCAGTTCGAGCCTCTACACCTTCTCTGGAGTATATTTCTGGTCATGACTATCCTGCATATATTTTAAATAAAATTGTAGAAAAACGTAAGTTGCGTAGAAATTGGCACAATAGTAGATCTCCTGAGGACAAACGTAAACTTAATAAAGCTACCAAAGTGTTAAAAAAAATACTGCAGAACTTTAAAAATGAAGGTCTTCAAAGTTACCTTCAGAACTTAACTCCTACTGCAGACTCTAACTATTCACTCTGGAAAGCAACAAGGCGTTTTACTCGTCCAATTCAAGACATTCCACCTATCCGTCAGTCCCAGGGTGAATGGGCAAGAAAACCAATAGATAAAGCCAATCTCTTCGCCTCCTACCTGGCAGATGTATTCAAACCATCTTCACCTTCAGTACCTGCAGAAGATGAAGACGTCTGGACATTTATGCACTCACCTTTCCAATTATCTCCACAAATAAACCGTTTACCTCAATGGAAGTCAAAGCAACAATTGCATCACACGTTAATCCGAAAAAAGCACCTGGCCTCGACTTAATCAACGGAAAGATGATCAAAGAATTACCAAAAAAAGGAATAGCGTATATTACCTCACTATTCAACGCCATTTTACGCCTAGGCTACTATCCTACTTCATGGAAAGTAGCAGTGATTACACTCATTCACAAGCCAGGTAAACCACCTCACGACGTTACGTCATACCGACCAATCAGTCTCTTATCCTCTTTATCTAAGCTATTTGAAAAAATGTTCACTAATCGCCTACTAAATGTCTTGGATGTCCCTACTCTTCCCGACCATCAGTTCGGGTTTCGGAAATACCATTCAACAATTGAACAGGTCCATAGAATAACTCGTCAACTATCGCAAGATCTTGAAAAGAAAAAATACTGCTCCGCAGTATTCCTGGACATAAGGCAAGCTTTCGACAAAGTCTGGCACACCGGACTACTTTATAAACTTAAGAAAATATTTCCATATCCTTTTTTCCTGATCCTTAAATCCTACCTTACAGATAGAAAATTCATGGTTAAATATCAAAACCAATTCACTTCAGCTTATCCAATCTTGTCCGGTGTTCCACAAGGCAGCGTACTTGGGCCCATACTGTACACAATTTACACGGCAGATCTACCTACCTCGGAAGGGATAACTACTGCTACATTTGCAGACGATACAGCTCTGCTAGCATCTGAGAGTGATCCACGAAACGCGACTGATATTCTCCAACGTCATCTGCACTTACTAGAAAAATGGTGTCAGAAATGGCGAATCAATATCAACGAAAGTAAATCAGCTCATATAACCTTCACATTGCGCAGAGGCACGTGTCCCCCTGTGGTCATTAATGGGGTAAATATTCCTGTTAGAGACTCGATCAAATATTTAGGTATTATCCTAGACAAAAGGCTGACATGGAAGCAACATATACAAACCAAAGTAAAACACCTCAAAGAACGAGTAAGAAAAATTTATTGGCTGTTTGGTAGATCGTCTAAGTTAGATTTGGAAAAAAAGCTCGCTATCTATAAAGCTATTCTAAAACCCATATGGACTTACGGAATCCAACTATGGGGAACTGCGAGTAACTCCAATATAGAGATTTTACAGAGGTTCCAATCAAAAACTCTACGAAACATCTGCAATGCCCCATGGTACGTTACAAACGAAAGAATTCATCAAGATTTAAGAATATCTACAATAAAAGAAGAAATTGTTAGCTTCAGTGAACGCTACAACTCCCGTTTAGCCAAACATCCCAACCCTTTAGCAAAAAATTTACTGGAAACAAATGAACTAGTACGAAGACTAAAAAGGTTCTACCCTTCTGACCTTAAAACAAGATTTGAATGATTTAAAACATAGTAATATTATTTGAGTCTAATGTATTATATCACACTCACCATTGTAAATCTTATTTATTTACATTCATGTTATTACATCACGCCAGCCTAAAGTACTTATAATTCTCGTCGAGAATTGATTGTATGTTCTGTAATGAATAAAAAAAAAAAAAAAAAATTTTTAAAGAAAACTTACAAAGACTTTATCTTTACTATTGTAAGGATAAGAGAAATTCAGGAATGAACAAAAAAGCAGTATTTCCTGTCTCGAGTGAACGGAAAGAAACTTGAAACGTAGATGACGAAAACCGATTGCTATTAGAAGTGTACGTATAGATGTTTCGAGAATAGTTACAGACGATTTCCTTATAAGGAAAGTTAAAGAAAATGTTCTTTCTTTTGTCGTGTGTGATGGTGTGAGTATGAGTGCATGATAATGGATGTGTGTGCGCGGGTGCGTGCTTGTGGCGTACGTGACCAAAAGAAAGGACATCATACGATCAAATTCCATCCGTAAGGGTGCGAAGTGGGGATTCGAAAGAAAGGAAAAATTAAGAAAAAAGACGTTACAAGGAAATGATGAAAGATGTTGGAGGGGTATGACGCGTATATAATATGATATGTAACAAAAGGCGATTGCATGGTATAGTATTGTATTGATAAATTATAAAGAATGGGTTTTATACGACAAAAGATTCTGCTAAGAAAAAAGTACGAGTAACGAATAACAAAGAACTAAATACGATGTTGTAAAAGATAATTTTGTTAAGTTATAAGACGTTAAAAAAGCAACATAAAACGCGACGATAATTAATCAGTAAGTTGGACAATTATAGAAACTTACGAATTTAACCTATCCGATTATATCCTTAAATAAATATATATAGTAATATATATGTATCTATCCTTCCTTTTTTTCTTTAATTACTAAGAAAAGATAACTAAACATTATTAAAATATTAAACAAATAATTAATTTAAACCACAGTCAAATGATTTAATCAATAATTTTCTCAAACCTTATTAATAGCACTGTGATCTAACATTTGACCTTTCTTCAGTTATTATAAATTTTACAAGTACTAAAGATACTACTTTTCTGCAATCAAATGTTACTTTCACTAAAATCCGCTATTTTCTAAAAACAGAGGGTGTTTCTTTATTCTACAAAAAATACAACATTTTTCCAATTAAAAACTTTTCTCTTAACAAAATACAAATGTCTGTATACTATTGTTACGTCCTAGGGCGCTTTTTCTTTTTTTACCTGCTATGCTCGAGATTTTCCTCGCCGAAGGCTTAAATCAGGTAATCCAATATAATTTTATTACTTAAACTAAGGAAATGGTTGACAAATCAAACATTTCCCAGCTCGTGTCGTATCGTTCACAAATAAAAGGTACGCATTATTTTTTTTTTTTTTTTTTTTTTTTTATTCATTACAGAACATACAATCAATTCTCGACGAGAATTATAAGTACTTTAGGCTGGCGTGATGTAATAACATGAAATGTAAATAAATAAGATTTACACAATGGTGAGTGTAGATATAATACATTAGACTCAAATAATATTACTATGTTTTAAATCATTCAAATCTTGTTTTAAGGTCAGAAGGGTAGAACCTTTTTAGTCTTCGTACTAGTTCATTTGTTTCCAGTAAATTTTTTGCTAAAGGGTTGGGATGTTTGGCTAAACGGGAGTTGTAGCGTTCACTGACGCTAACAATTTCTTCTTTTATTGTAGATATTCTTAAATCTTGATGAATTCTTTCGTTTGTAACGTACCATGGGGCATTGCAGATGTTTCGTAGAGTTTTTGATTGGAACCTCTGTAAAATCTCTATATTGGAGTTACTCGCAGTTCCCCATAGTTGGATTCCGTAAGTCCATATGGGTTTTAGAATAGCTTTATAGATAGCGAGCTTTTTTTCCAAATCTAACTTAGACGATCTACCAAACAGCCAATAAATTTTTCTTACTCGTTCTTTGAGGTGTTTTACTTTGGTTTGTATATGTTGCTTCCATGTCAGCCTTTTGTCTAGGATAATACCTAAATATTTGATCGAGTCTCTAACAGGAATATTTACCCCATTAATGACCACAGGGGGACACGTGCCTCTGCGCAATGTGAAGGTTATATGAGCTGATTTACTTTCGTTGATATTGATTCGCCATTTCTGACACCATTTTTCTAGTAAGTGCAGATGACGTTGGAGAATATCAGTCGCGTTTCGTGGATCACTCTCAGATGCTAGCAGAGCTGTATCGTCTGCAAATGTAGCAGTAGTTATCCCTTCCGAGGTAGGTAGATCTGCCGTGTAAATTGTGTACAGTATGGGCCCAAGTACGCTGCCTGTGGAACACCGGACAAGATTGGATAAGCTGAAGTGAATTGGTTTTGATATTTAACCATGAATTTTCTATCTCTAAGGTAGGATTTAAGGATCAGGAAAAAAGGATATGGAAATATTTTCTTAAGTTTATAAAGTAGTCCGGTGTGCCAGACTTTGTCGAAAGCTTGCCTTATGTCCAGGAATACTGCGGAGCAGTATTTTTTCTTTTCAAGATCTTGCGATAGTTGACGAGTTATTCTATGGACCTGTTCAATTGTTGAATGGTATTTCCGAAACCCGAACTGATGGTCGGGAAGAGTAGGGACATCCAAGACATTTAGTAGGCGATTAGTGAACATTTTTTCAAATAGCTTAGATAAAGAGGATAAGAGACTGATTGGTCGGTATGACGTAACGTCGTGAGGTGGTTTACCTGGCTTGTGAATGAGTGTAATCACTGCTACTTTCCATGAAGTAGGATAGTAGCCTAGGCGTAAAATGGCGTTGAATAGTGAGGTAATATACGCTATTCCTTTTTTTGGTAATTCTTTGATCATCTTTCCGTTGATTAAGTCGAGGCCAGGTGCTTTTTTCGGATTAACGTGTGATGCAATTGTTGCTTTGACTTCCATTGAGGTAAACGGTTTTATTTGTGGAGATAATTGGAAAGGTGAGTGCATAAATGTCCAGACGTCTTCATCTTTGCAGGTACTGAAGGTGAAGATGGTTTGAATACATCTGCCAGATAGGAGGCGAAGAGATTGGCTTTATCTATTGGTTTTCTTGCCCATTCACCCTGGGACTGACGGATAGGTGGAATGTCTTGAATTGGACGAGTAAAACGCCTTGTTGCTTTCCAGAGTGAATAGTTAGAGTCTGCAGTAGGAGTTAAGTTCTGAAGGTAACTTTGAAGACCTTCATTTTTAAAGTTCTGCAGTATTTTTTTTAACACTTTGGTAGCTTTATTAAGTTTACGTTTGTCCTCAGGAGATCTACTATTGTGCCAATTTCTACGCAACTTACGTTTTTCTACAATTTTATTTAAAATATATGCAGGATAGTCATGACCAGAAATATACTCCAGAGAAGGTGTAGAGGCTCGAACTGCATTTATTATATTGTGCGTTAAATGGTTTACTGCGTGGTCCACATCATCAGTTGTTTTCAATGGTAAAGTGGTATCAACAGTATTATTGAATGTTTCGCGGAAGAAATCCCAATTTGTTAGTCTATTGTATAAGGAGATTGGTGGCTTTTTGTCGATAATAGTTGTATTTATTGTTGCTATGATTGGAGTGTGATCGGAAGAAAGGTCAAATGAAGAGCAGACCTGTATATATCGAGGAGATAGATTTTTAGCGATGAAAAAATCAAGCAAGTCAGGGATTTTATTTACATCAGTTGGCCAGTAGGTAGGCTCACCTGAACTAATGCAACATAATCTATTAGTTTCGATACTTTTTGAGAGTGCTTTACCTCTTGGTGTTATAATTCTACTACCCCAGATGTTATGTTTGGCATTAAAGTCACCTCCGGCTAAGAATCTAGAGCCTAGACTTTCGAAGAAATTATCAAAATCTTCTTTTTTGATAGTATGTCTAGGAGGACTGTACACTGCCGAGAAAGCTATTGGGCAATGCCAGTCATATATCATGACACTTGTTGCCTGAAGATGATCTTGTTTATATGGCGCAAGCTCGTAATGTCTTATGTTAGATTTAACTAGAATCGCAGTACCACCATGTGCCCTTCCACTTGGATGATTCGTGGAGTACATCTTATAACCGAAGATTTTAAAATAATTTTTAACCGTATAGTGTGTCTCCGATATTAATATAATTTGTATGTCATATAATTTTAAAAATGCTTCCAGCTCCAATTTACGTTTCATTAGGCCATTAGCGTTCCAAAGAGCAATGCGTAATGTCTTCATTATTTATTAGTACACGACAGCTTACTTACTATTACCGTTAATAATGAAATGAGATTGTTTGATTGTTCGATTTGTTTATTTATTAGTTCACTTTGTTTTTCGATGAGTTTTTCTAGTCTACTTATAGAATCTGTAAGACTTGAGCCGTTATTATTGTTTACGTTATTTGAATGCTGCGGATTTGAAGTATCTGATATTTGTATATGTTGCGTATCCCACGCAACGAGTGAGTAGGGCGAAGCACCTAGGCGCGTACGGCCCTGCCAAAGCGTTAGACGCGTGCGATAAAGCAATATCGTTGTTTCTAGTGGTAACCACGGCAGCGCTAAGATGCCTGCAAGGGCTCTTTCTTTATTCTAGCTCGCGTTCTCCCACTACATTTATCACGCCAATCATATGTATCGACAGCCGCGTTATGATCAGACTTTTCGGTGATTGGTGCAGCATTGCATCGCCCTTTGGTATAAAGGCCAGCGCGTTTTTGCGCCGGTTGTCACTCTGGATTCATCGCTCGAGATTCATCTAGCTGGGACTTGCGAGAACTACTTCAAGGAGAATTCTTTGTATTGCGTAATACCATATCATCTAAGTTCGGCCAGCGACAAGGGACAAAGGCGGTCCTGCACTTGGCCAGAATTATCCGGATTTGTGGATTCTTCTTCAACGTTTTCAACCAGGGTTTTTATGCCGAAAGGCTTTTCCCTGACGAGCCAAATAAAGCGTACTTTTTAGTACTGATTGGGCTCAAATAAAGTTGTTATTGTGTTCTTTATTTTCCTATCCTCCTTCCCATTAATAAGGAATCTCGATATCACTCGTAAGGGCATTTTTCGATTCACTACTATCCACTGGAGTACCGATTAAGGCATCGGTCGCAACAACATTTTGGTCCTTCGAGCCGGATCGAGGGAGCTTCCTCCCCACTCTTCGTCCGGCGTCTATTGTGCATACAGTCTTCTTCAACGGAGGAGAAAGAGGCAACGGAAGACTTCCGATCGAGCAACAAAGGAGGTATTGCATCATCGCTACAAGCCGAGAAGCTTCTATTGTTCCGGTGCGTGAGTACGCTGCACGGGACGCCTTATTCAGAGGATTCACGTGAGTTTTGTAATTTCTGTTGCTTGATCATTCTTCGAAGTTGTATTTTTCCCCCTCTTTTCTCTTCTTAATTTTGCCTTTTGTCGTGAAAATGCCTCGTTCGAGTAGTGCACGTGGTGATGTTGAGCGCGTTATACGTAGATTCGAGTATGTAAAGAAAGAATTCGCGCAATTTCAAAAGGCGGTGAGCGAGATAGATCATACCAACCCGCGCGATATAATGAAATTAAAGCTTAGAATTTCCAAAGTTGATAAGAATGTGGCAATATTAGAGGACTTGATAGAAAAGACTTCCGGTGAAACGATGGGAACGCTGGTTGACGAAATTCGCAATCATGTCGAGTCAGTCATCGACGCCAGGGCGGAGGCGGAATTGATCATTAATAGAGCTGAATCGGTAGCCACTTTAGACACAAATGCGCCTACTACGAATCTATTGTCTCCAGTTAGCACTACGGTTAGCAATCCGTCCGTAGATAGCATTTACAGAGTACCGGCGGTACAATTACCTCGTTTTGACGGGAAGCATGAGGAATGGCCTAGTTTCGCGGACTCATTTCAATCGGTGATAGGAGATAATCCCGCGCTTCGCGATATACAAAAATTTGCATATTTGAAATCATGTTTATCGGGACCGGCCGCGGAGAAAATAAGAGTTTTGGAAATTACCGCGGATAATTATCCGATTGCGTGGAAGACCTTAGTCGAGTGCTATGACAATCCGTTAATATTAATAAATAAGCACGTACGAGCTATTTTAGAGGGTCCCCCTATTGACAGTGAATTTCCCTCGTCTTTAATTGCCGCGTCCGATGCGCTAAGCGCAAATTATAGGGCTTTAGTAGCGACTAAAAAAGTGTTTGTCGATCAATTTGCTATTGCCGCACATCTTTCGCGAATGGATCCAGCAACACGGCTTCAATGGGAACAACGGTATTCCCGAGATGCTTTACCGACGGTAGACGAATTTGTGATATTTTTGCGCGATCAGGGAAATGCGCTAGTAAACTCCCAGCCGGCAGAACATTCTAAAAGAATTAACAATAGCAGAAGGAACGCACCGTTAGGACCCGAGAGAAATTTTCGCTCAAGGAATTTGATGCGTAACGAGCCACGGTTTAATTCTCCGCGAAATTGGCCGCGATTTCCGACCGAGGACAAGTTCAAGCGTATTCCACAAGCGCGACTGTCTCGTGTGGCGTATGTCGCGAGAGGCATAACACATCGGAGTGTGAGCTGCTACTGCGAGCCGAGCCCGAGGAGCGCAGAAGAATCGTGGTTAACGCCAATTTGTGTTGTAATTGTTTACAAGCTGGTCACCGCGTATACACATGTATTAAGAATGACTGCTGCAGTAAGTGCAACGGCAGGCATCATGAGTTGTTACATGTGAGAGAGGCCGTTGCAGAAGGTGCAGCGGCGGGCATCACGAATTGTTGCGTTCGAACGGCGTCGGCGGTGCAGAATGCACATGTAGAGCTCCATCACTCGCAGCACCCGCGCTGTTACTAACTGCAGTGGTGCATTTGCTGGATCGCGACGGCAGGCCGCACGAGTGTCGTGTGCTCCTGGATTCGGGTTCCGAAGCACATTTCTTAACGATCCGGTTCGCGAATCTTCTGCGAATAGCCAAACGGGACGTGAATGTACCCATTTCTGGCGTAAACCAAACGGAAACTAGAGTCAAACAGGCAATATTAGCAACGTTGAAATCGCGAACAGAAAATTACGCGTTAGAATTACAATTCTTATTATTACCCACTGTAACGAATAGGTTGCCTTCGCAACGAATTCCGCAAGAAGAATTGATTATACCGGCAGGGATCCAATTGGCAGATCCCAAGTTTTATGAGCCCGCGAATATCGACGCGATTCTCGGTGTCGAGATTTTTGCTTCACTATGGCGCGCAGGTCAGAGCATTAGGTTGAATGAAAATTTAATGGCACAAGGAACTGTACTAGGATGGCTCGTTATGAGCACAGGAAATACGCGCACTCCGCAGAGCGTTAATTGCCACACGGCCACGGTAGATTTGAACTCACAATTGGAAAAATTCTGGAAAATTGAGGAAGTAGCTGAGAGTAGTATTAGATCGCACGAGGAAAATTTGTGCGAAGCACATTACAGAAGCAACACGCGACGGGATGATACTGGCAGATATATAGTGAGATTGCCCTTTAAGGAAGAAAATCAGTTAGGAGATTCGTATACGAGCGCGTTACGAAGATTTCACGCATTAGAGCGATCATTATCGCGCAAACCGAAAATTAGAGATGAATATATTAAATTCTTATCCGAATATGAAGAACTAGGGCATATGACAAGGATAGAAGGGGGACCCCACGAAGATAGATTCTATTTACCGCATCATGCTGTATTAAAGCATACTAGTATTACGACCAAATTGCGAGTAGTGTTCGACGCGTCGGCAAAAACCAGCAACGGGAAATCTTTGAATAACGTATTAATGGTTGGCCCAACCATACAGGAGGATCTATTTGCACTTTTAGTAAGATTTAGATCACATGCTATTGCTATTACCGCGGACATCGCGAAGATGTATCGGCAGATAATAATTGATCCGCGCGATCGCAAATATCAAACTATACTGTGGCGTCGACAGGAAAGTGATCCCGTGAAAACATATAGATTAAATACAGTAACCTATGGAACTGCCTCCGCGTCGTTTTTAGCAACTCGTACGTTACATCAACTCGCGAGCGACGAATTTGACAGATTCCCGAGAGCTGCCATCGCGCTTAAAGAAGATTTCTATGTAGACGACTTGTTAACCGGAGCGCGTACGGTTAGGGAAGCGAAGCAAGTCCGCGACGAGTTAATAAGTATAACCGCAGGGGCAGGCATGCATTTGCGGCAATGGGCGTCAAATTGCGCCGAGATTCTAAAGGACTTAGATACCGCAGATAATAACATCATAAATTTAGATTCGTCAGAAACGATAAAAACATTAGGTGTTAATTGGAACGCGGCCGAAGACAACATAGGCTATACGGTAAAGCGAGCAGCTGATCCATCGAAGGTTACTAAGCGCGTTATATTATCCGAAATTTCTCAGTTATTCGACCCGCTAGGTTTATTAGGACCGGTAGTAATCAACGCGAAATTGATGATGCAACGGCTATGGCAATTAAAATCAACATGGGACGAAGATGTCCCCGCCGATATATAAAATATGGCAGGAGTTCCGCCAAAATCTCCACACGCTCGAGGAGATAAGGTTCGCGCGCAACGTAGCAGGTGATGGAGAAGAAATGGAAATGCATGGTTTTTGTGACGCGAGCGAAAGGGCTTACGGCGCGTGCATTTATGTTAAAACGTTAGGAAAAAATCCCACTTTACGATTAGTCTGCGCCAAATCCAAGGTAGCGCCGCTTAAAACGCAATCGCTTCCGCGACTAGAACTTTGCGGCGCCTTAATACTTTCGCGTCTCTTTAAGGCCACTAAAAATGCTTTGCGTAGAAATGATTTCTGCCGTACAATATTTTGGACGGACTCTACGGTAGTTTTGCATTGGCTCAACACTCCGCCTCACACGTTAAAAACCTACGTAGCACATCGCGTAGCTGAAATTCAAGAGAGCACAGCTCGCGAGCTGTGGCGTCATGTATCGTCCGAACATAACCCGCGGATTTAATTTCTCGCGGCGTTACACCTGCCGAACTCCGTGAAAGTAAGCTCTGGAAGTCCGGTCCTGCATGGCTTATCCAGCCGGAATCAAATTGGCCGCATAGTAGATTAGAACCAATCGAAATCCCGGAAAAGAAAAGGATTGTAACTCACGCAAGGGTAGCTACTCCGTTCGAACTATTTAGACGGTACTCCTCGTTCGTCAAATTAAAGCGCATTATCGCGTATTGCGTTAGATTCGCACGTAACTCGCGCAATTTAAAAGAGAAAAGAATAATGGGTGAGTTAACCGTGGACGAATTGAAAGGCGCGGAAATAATCGCGATTAGATTGATACAGGAAGAAGCATTTCCCGAGATCATCAAATTAATCAAGTCCGGTAAAGAGGTTTGCGCATCATTCTCCGTACTTAGCCCGTTTGTAGACAATTTAGGAATATTAAGAGTTGGAGGTAGATTGGCAAGGAGCAACTTGCCATACGAGCAAAGGCATCCCGCATTATTGCCGAAAGACCATACAATTACAAACGCGATAATACGCGAAAAGCACCATCAAATAGGGCACGGTGGTACGCAAGCCACTTTGAACGCACTTCGCGAGTCGTTTTGGCCAATAAGTGGGCGAAGTAGCGTTAAGCGCGTAATATATAAATGCATTACTTGTCGACGTTTAAAACCCGCTACGCCGCAATATCCTATGAGTGATCTACCTGCCAGTCGTCTTCTACCGAATCGTCCGTTTATCCACACCGGCGTAGATTTCTGCGGTCCGTTATTCATCAAGGAAAGGCAACACCGGAACCGTGGTCGCGCGAAAATATATGTGGCGGTATTCGTCTGTTTTAGCACCAAGGCCGTACATTTAGAACTCGTGAATGATCTAACGACTGAAGCATTTTTAGCAGCTTTGCGTAGATTTATGGCACGCCGTGGAAAATGTTCGGACATATATTCCGACAACGCGACTAATTTCGTAGGTGCGGCGAACGAACTAGAAGCGCGCGTCTCGCGAAGTTTGGTAAATGAAGGAATCAAGTGGCATTTCATCCCACCCCGTTCCCCCCATTTTGGAGGTCTATGGGAGGCGGCCGTAAAATCATTCAAATATCATCTAGTTCGAATTATAGGCGAGACATTGCTATCTTACGAGGCGTTATTAACATACGTCCTCGAGATAGAGGCGATTCTTAACTCGCGTCCTATCACGCCTCTGTCTAATGACCCGAATGATTTGCGCGCTCTTACACCTGGGCATTTTCTAATTGGAAATTCGTTTACGAGTTTGCCAGAGGACGAATACAGGGATATACCATCCGGGCGCCTGTCCCAATGGCAGCACGTACAGCAGATGAGACAGCATTTTTGGAACCGATGGAATAAGGAATATTTGAACGAGCAGACGGTCCGTAAAAAATGGCACAGAGGCACAGCAGACAAAATAAGTCCGGGTACACTAGTCATCTTGCGAGAAGATAATTCCCCTCCACTCAAATGGTCATTAGGACGTATCGCGGAAGTACATAAAGGAGCCGACGGTATAGCACGCGTGGCGAGCGTAAAAACTGCCAACGGTCTTGTAAAGCGCGGTATTAAACGTCTTTCTCCTTTACCAAGCGATTTATAAAAAAAAAAAAAATTTTTTTTCTTTCAGTCGCGTTAATTACTGAATATGTATTGTAATAAGCGGTTAACATTATGTATATATAGTTTATAATTTGTATTTAAGTGTGCGCATTTTGGTTTTTAAATTTTGAACGGTGCCCGTTCAAGGGGGGGAGTATGTTGCGTATCCCACGCAACGAGTGAGTAGGGCGAAGCACCTAGGCGCGTACGGCCCTGCCAAAGCGTTAGACGCGTGCGATAAAGCAATATCGTTGTTTCTAGTGGTAACCACGGCAGCGCTAAGATGCCTGCAAGGGCTCTTTCTTTATTCTAGCTCGCGTTCTCCCACTACATTTATCACGCCAATCATATGTATCGACAGCCGCGTTATGATCGGACTTTTCGGTGATTGGTGCAGCATTGCATCGCCTTTTGGTATAAAAGCCAGCGCGTTTTTGCGCCGGTTGTCACTCTGGATTCATCGCTCGAGATTCATCTAGCTGAGACTTGCGAGAACTACTTCAAGGAGAATTCTTTGTATTGCGTAATACCATATCATCTAAGTTCGGCCAACGACAAGGGACAAAGGCGTCCTGCACTTGGCCAGAATTATCCGGATTTGTGGATTCTTCTTCATCGTTTTCAACCAGGGTTTTTATGCCGAAAGGCTTTTCCCTGACGAGCCAAATAAAGCGTACTTTTTAGTACTGATTGGGCTCAAATAAAGTTGTTATTGTGTTCTTTATTTTCCTATCCTCCTTCCCATTAATAAGGAATCTCGATATCACTCGTAAGGGCATTTTCGATTCACTACTATCCACTGGAGTACCGATTAAGGCATCGGTCGCATCAACATTTTGGTCCTTCGAGCCGGATCGAGGGAGCTTCCTCCCCACTCTTCGTCCGGCGTCTATTGTGCATACAGTCTTCTTCGACGGAGGAGAAAGAGGCAACGGAAGACTTCCGATCGAGCAACAAAGGAGGTATTGCATCATCGCTACAAGCCGAGAAGCTTCTATTGTTCCGGTGCGTGAGTACGCTGCACGGGACGCCTTATTCAGAGGATTCACGTGAGTTTTGTAATTTCTGTTGCTTGATCATTCTTCGAAGTTGTATTTTTCCCCCTCTTTTCTCTTCTTAATTTTGCCTTTTGTCGTGAAAATGCCTCGTTCGAGTAGTGCACGTGGTGATGTTGAGCGCGTTATACGTAGATTCGAGTATGTAAAGAAAGAATTCGCGCAATTTCAAAAGGCGGTGAGCGAGATAGATCATACCAACCCGCGCGATATAATGAAATTAAAGCTTAGAATTTCCAAAGTTGATAAGAATGTGGCAATATTAGAGGACTTGATAGAAAAGACTTCCGGTGAAACGATGGGAACGCTGGTTGACGAAATTCGCAATCATGTCGAGTCAGTCATCGACGCCAGGGCGGAGGCGGAATTGATCATTAATAGAGCTGAATCGGTAGCCACTTTAGACACAAATGCGCCTACTACGAATCTATTGTCTCCAGTTAGCACTACGGTTAGCAATCCGTCCGTAGATAGCATTTACAGAGTACCGGCGGTACAATTACCTCGTTTTGACGGGAAGCATGAGGAATGGCCTAGTTTCGCGGACTCGTTTCAATCGGTGATAGGAGATAATCCCGCGCTTCGCGATATACAAAAATTTGCATATTTGAAATCATGTTTATCGGGACCGGCCGCGGAGAAAATAAGAGTTTTGGAAATTACCGCGGATAATTATCCGATTGCGTGGAAGACCTTAGTCGAGTGCTATGACAATCCGTTAATATTAATAAATAAGCACGTACGAGCTATTTTAGAGGGTCCCCCTATTGACAGTGAATTTCCCTCGTCTTTAATTGCCGCGTCCGATGCGCTAAGCGCAAATTATAGGGCTTTAGTAGCGACTAAAAAAGTGTTTGTCGATCAATTTGCTATTGCCGCACATCTTTCGCGAATGGATCCAGCAACACGGCTTCAATGGGAACAACGGTATTCCCGAGATGCTTTACCGACGGTAGACGAATTTGTGATATTTTTGCGCGATCAGGGAAATGCGCTAGTAAACTCCCAGCCGGCAGAACATTCTAAAAGAATTAACAATAGCAGAAGGAACGCACCGTTAGGACCCGAGAGAAATTTTCGCTCAAGGAATTTGATGCGTAACGAGCCGCGGTTTAATTCTCCGCGAAATTGGCCGCGAATTTCCGACCGAGGACAAGTTCAAGCGTATTCCACAAGCGCGACTGTCTCGTGTGGCGTATGTCGCGAGAGGCATAACACATCGGAGTGTGAGCGCTACTGCGAGCCGAGCCCGAGGAGCGCAGAAGAATCGTGGTTAACGCCAATTTGTGTTGTAATTGTTTACAAGCTGGTCACCGCGTATACACATGTATTAAGAATGCTGCTGCAGTAAGTGCAACGGCAGGCATCATGAGTTGTTACATGTGAGAGAGGCCGTTGCAGAAGGTGCAGCGGCGGGCATCACGAATTGTTGCGTTCGAACGGCGTCGGCGGTGCAGAATGCACATGTAGAGCTCCATCACTCGCAGCACCCGCGCTGTTACTAACTGCAGTGGTGCATTTGCTGGATCGCGACGGCAGGCCGCACGAGTGTCGTGTGCTCCTGGATTCGGGTTCCGAAGCACATTTCTTAACGATCCGGTTCGCGAATCTTCTGCGAATAGCCAAACGGGACGTGAATGTACCCATTTCTGGCGTAAACCAAACGGAAACTAGAGTCAAACAGGCAATATTAGCAACGTTGAAATCGCGAACAGAAAATTACGCGTTATAATTACAATTCTTATTATTACCCACTGTAACGAATAGGTTGCCTTCGCAACGAATTCCGCAAGAAGAATTGATTATACCGGCAGGGATCCAATTGGCAGTTCCCAAGTTTTATGAGCCCGCGAATATCGACGCGATTCTCGGTGTCGAGATTTTTGCTTCACTATGGCGCGCAGGTCAGAGCATTAGGTTGAATGAAAATTTAATGGCACAAGGAACTGTACTAGGATGGCTCGTTATGAGCACAGGAAATACGCGCACTCCGCAGAGCGTTAATTGCCACACGGCCACGGTAGATTTGAACTCACAATTGGAAAAATTCTGGAAAATTGAGGAAGTAGCTGAGAGTAGTATTAGATCGCACGAGGAAAATTTGTGCGAAGCACATTACAGAAGCAACACGCGACGGGATGATACTGGCAGATATATAGTGAGATTGCCCTTTAAGGAAGAAAATCAGTTAGGAGATTCGTATACGAGCGCGTTACGAAGATTTCACGCATTAGAGCGATCATTATCGCGCAAACCGAAAATTAGAGATGAATATATTAAATTCTTATCCGAATATGAAGAACTAGGGCATATGACAAGGATAGAAGGGGGACCCCACGAAGATAGATTCTATTTACCGCATCATGCTGTATTAAAGCATACTAGTATTACGACCAAATTGCGAGTAGTGTTCGACGCGTCGGCAAAAACCAGCAACGGGAAATCTTTGAATAACGTATTAATGGTTGGCCCAACCATACAGGAGGATCTATTTGCACTTTTAGTAAGATTTAGATCACATGCTATTGCTATTACCGCGGACATCGCGAAGATGTATCGGCAGATAATAATTGATCCGCGCGATCGCAAATATCAAACTATACTGTGGCGTCGACAGGAAAGTGATCCCGTGAAAACATATAGATTAAATACAGTAACCTATGGAACTGCCTCCGCGTCGTTTTTAGCAACTCGTACGTTACATCAACTCGCGAGCGACGAATTTGACAGATTCCCGAGAGCTGCCATCGCGCTTAAGGAAGATTTCTATGTAGACGACTTGTTAACCGGAGCGCGTACGGTTAGGGAAGCGAAGCAAGTCCGCGACGAGTTAATAAGTATAACCGCAGGGGCAGGCATGCATTTGCGGCAATGGGCGTCAAATTGCGCCGAGATTCTAAAGGACTTAGATACCGCAGATAATAACATCATAAATTTAGATTCGTCAGAAACGATAAAAACATTAGGTGTTAATTGGAACGCGGCCGAAGACAACATAGGCTATACGGTAAAGCGAGCAGCTGATCCATCGAAGGTTACTAAGCGCGTTATATTATCCGAAATTTCTCAGTTATTCGACCCGCTAGGTTTATTAGGACCGGTAGTAATCAACGCGAAATTGATGATGCAACGGCTATGGCAATTAAAATCAACATGGGACGAAGATGTCCCCGCCGATATATATAAAATATGGCAGGAGTTCCGCCAAAATCTCCACACGCTCGAGGAGATAAGGTTCGCGCGCAACGTAGCAGGTGATGGAGAAGAAATGGAAATGCATGGTTTTTGTGACGCGAGCGAAAGGGCTTACGGCGCGTGCATTTATGTTAAAACGTTAGGAAAAAATCCCACTTTACGATTAGTCTGCGCCAAATCCAAGGTAGCGCCGCTTAAAACGCAATCGCTTCCGCGACTAGAACTTTGCGGCGCCTTAATACTTTCGCGTCTCTTTAAGGCCACTAAAAATGCTTTGCGTAGAAATGATTTCTGCCGTACAATATTTTGGACGGACTCTACGGTAGTTTTGCATTGGCTCAACACTCCGCCTCACACGTTAAAAACCTACGTAGCACATCGCGTAGCTGAAATTCAAGAGAGCACAGCTCGCGAGCTGTGGCGTCATGTATCGTCCGAACATAATCCCGCGGATTTAATTTCTCGCGGCGTTACACCTGCCGAACTCCGTGAAAGTAAGCTCTGGAAGTCCGGTCCTGCATGGCTTATCCAGCCGGAATCAAATTGGCCGCATAGTAGATTAGAACCAATCGAAATCCCGGAAAAGAAAAGGATTGTAACTCACGCAAGGGTAGCTACTCCGTTCGAACTATTTAGACGGTACTCCTCATTCGTCAAATTAAAGCGCATTATCGCGTATTGCGTTAGATTCGCACGTAACTCGCGCAATTTAAAAGAGAAAAGAATAATGGGTGAGTTAACCGTGGACGAATTGAAAGGCGCGGAAATAATCGCGATTAGATTGATACAGGAAGAAGCATTTCCCGAGATCATCAAATTAATCAAGTCCGGTAAAGAGGTTTGCGCATCATTCTCCGTACTTAGCCCGTTTGTAGACAATTTAGGAATATTAAGAGTTGGAGGTAGATTGGCAAGGAGCAACTTGCCATACGAGCAAAGGCATCCCGCATTATTGCCGAAAGACCATACAATTACAAACGCGATAATACGCGAAAAGCACCATCAAATAGGGCACGGTGGTACGCAAGCCACTTTGAACGCACTTCGCGAGTCGTTTTGGCCAATAAGTGGGCGAAGTAGCGTTAAGCGCGTAATATATAAATGCATTACTTGTCGACGTTTAAAACCCGCTACGCCGCAATATCCTATGAGTGATCTACCTGCCAGTCGTCTTCTACCGAATCGTCCGTTTATCCACACCGGCGTAGATTTCTGCGGTCCGTTATTCATCAAGGAAAGGCAACACCGGAACCGTGGTCGCGCGAAAATATATGTGGCGGTATTCGTCTGTTTTAGCACCAAGGCCGTACATTTAGAACTCGTGAATGATCTAACGACTGAAGCATTTTTAGCAGCTTTGCGTAGATTTATGGCACGCCGTGGAAAATGTTCGGACATATATTCCGACAACGCGACTAATTTCGTAGGTGCGGCGAACGAACTAGAAGCGCGCGTCTCGCGAAGTTTGGTAAATGAAGGAATCAAGTGGCATTTCATCCCACCCCGTTCCCCCCATTTTGGAGGTCTATGGGAGGCGGCCGTAAAATCATTCAAATATCATCTAGTTCGAATTATAGGCGAGACATTGCTATCTTACGAGGCGTTATTAACATACGTCCTCGAGATAGAGGCGATTCTTAACTCGCGTCCTATCACGCCTCTGTCTAATGACCCGAATGATTTGCGCGCTCTTACACCTGGGCATTTTCTAATTGGAAATTCGTTTACGAGTTTGCCAGAGGACGAATACAGGGATATACCATCCGGGCGCCTGTCCCAATGGCAGCACGTACAGCAGATGAGACAGCATTTTTGGAACCGATGGAATAAGGAATATTTGAACGAGCAGACGGTCCGTAAAAAATGGCACAGAGGCACAGCAGACAAAATAAGTCCGGGTACACTAGTCATCTTGCGAGAAGATAATTCCCCTCCACTCAAATGGTCATTAGGACGTATCGCGGAAGTACATAAAGGAGCCGACGGTATAGCACGCGTGGCGAGCGTAAAAACTGCCAACGGTCTTGTAAAGCGCGGTATTAAACGTCTTTCTCCTTTACCAAGCGATTTATAAAAAAAAAAAAAAAAAAATTTTTTTTTTTTTTCTTTCAGTCGCGTTAATTACTGAATATGTATTGTAATAAGCGGTTAACATTATGTATATATAGTTTATAATTTGTATTTAAGTGTGCGCATTTTGGTTTTTAAATTTTGAACGGTGCCCGTTCAAGGGGGGGGAGTATGTTGCGTATCCCACGCAACGAGTGAGTAGGGCGAAGCACCTAGGCGCGTACGGCCCTGCCAAAGCGTTAGACGCGTGCGATAAAGCATTATCGCTGTTTCTAGTGGTAACCACGGCAGCGCTAAGATGCCTGCAAGGGCTCTTTCTTTATTCTAGCTCGCGTTCTCCCACTACATTTATCACGCCAATCATATGTATCGACAGCCGCGTTATGATCGGACTTTTCGGTGATTGGTGCAGCATTGCATCGCCTTTGGTATAAAAGCCAGCGCGTTTTTGCGCCGGTTGTCACTCTGGATTCATCGCTCGAGATTCATCTAGCTGAGACTTGCGAGAACTACTTCAAGGAGAATTCTTTGTATTGCGTAATACCATATCATCTAAGTTCGGCCAACGACAAGGGACAAAGGCGTCCTGCACTTGGCCAGAATTATCCGGATTTGTGGATTCTTCTTCATCGTTTTCAACCAGGGTTTTTATGCCGAAAGGCTTTTCCCTGACGAGCCAAATAAAGCGTACTTTTTAGTACTGATTGGGCTCAAATAAAGTTGTTATTGTGTTCTTTATTTTCCTATCCTCCTTCCCATTAATAAGGAATCTCGATATCACTCGTAAGGGCATTTTTCGATTCACTACTATCCACTGGAGTACCGATTAAGGCATCGGTCGCAACAACAGTATATTTTTATTTACGGCTTGTGCGTAACACATAGATTGGTCGGCGTAACGTTGAATGTTTACCGGTGGGTTGGTTTCGAGATTAGATTGAATATTTACAGTTTTCCTTATTCTAGGTGTAGGAAACGTCTTTTTGTACATCTCTTGGTAGGAAGGGCACCCTTTGTAGTTCGCAGTATGGTTGGCACCGCAGAGGAAACAAGTTGGTGGAGTATCTATGGGTTTCTTACAATCTGCCGTAGCATGCTGACCAGAACATTTAACACACTGAAAATTGCGATTGCAATACTTTTGAGTGTGACCATACTTTTGACATCTCTTGCATTGAGCAATTTCCTTTTCTTACGTGGTGATTCAAATTTGACTATTGTGTTATTCAGTTTGTTTATATTGTAGACCATGTTGTTGTTAGGTTTTTGTTTAAGATCAATAAAGAACATGGATAGTGGGTTGTGTGTAGCTCTGTGATAAATATTACTGATGTTTACAACTTCGTGACCCAGCTCCATTAGTTCGTCTTTCAGGACGTTCAAATCAGCAGAGTGATGTACGTTACGTAACACAACTCTAACCGAACGTTCTTGTTTTAATTGAAATGTGTGAAAGCTAGCATTTAATGATTTTAAGGTTTTAGTAATTTTTCTGTAGGAGTCCGCATCTGCTGGTAATATACGAACCTGATTATTACTAATTTTATAGGTGTAATTATCTTTTTTAACTACATTATTTAGGAATTTAGTTAAAGATTGAATGTCAAGGACGTCATCTATGTAAATTGGAGGAGGTAGTGGTATTTTCTGCACTTGTTCGTTTTGCGGCATATCGCAATCTGTGACTATACTTGAAGTTAAGACCGAGAATCTGTTAACGGTTTCGGGTACTCCATTACTTCGAGGAACATTGTTGCGTATCCCACGCAACGAGTGAGTAGGGCGAAGCACCTAGGCGCGTACGGCCCTGCCAAAGCGTTAGACGCGTGCGATAAAGCATTATCGCTGTTCCTAGTGGTAACCACGGCAGCGCTAAGATGCCTGCAAGGGCTCTTTCTTTATTCTAGCTCGCGTTCTCCCACTACATTTATCACACCAATCATATGTATCGACAGCCGCGTTATGATCGGACTTTTCGGTGATTGGTGCAGCATTGCATCGCCTTTTGGTATAAAAGCCAGCGCGTTTTTGCGCCGGTTGTCACTCTGGATTCATCGCTCGAGATTCATCTAGCTGAGACTTGCGAGAACTACTTCAAGGAGAATTCTTTGTATTGCGTAATACCATATCATCTAAGTTCGGCCAACGACAAGGGACAAAGGCGTCCTGCACTTGGCCAGAATTATCCGGATTTGTGGATTCTTCTTCATCGTTTTCAACCAGGGTTTTTATGCCGAAAGGCTTTTCCCTGACGAGCCAAATAAAGCGTACTTTTTAGTACTGATTGGGCTCAAATAAAGTTGTTATTGTGTTCTTTATTTTCCTATCCTCCTTCCCATTAATAAGGAATCTCGATATCACTCGTAAGGGCATCTTTCGATTCACTACTATCCACTGGAGTACCGATTAAGGCATCGGTCGCATCAACAAACATTGTTGTTATCATCATCTATTCTTGCTCTTTTATTGCTACAAGAAGCATGCTCACGCCTATGAGTAGTAACCTTTTGCCATGATGGAAATGTGGTTGATGTTTGCATATCCCGGTCAAGGATATGCGAAAGGTTTATTGCCATGAGCTGGTGACCGATTTGTTAAAAATTTGAAAATTAAACAACCAGGTAACGAATTTATTCGTTATACATAAAATGTAAACAATAAAGTTATAAACACGCGGATCTACACTCTGAACGTCCGTACACTTCGAATGCTAAGACGCGACTGCATTGTTATAATTCAGAAAATATTCTAGAGATTTCGTATTTATTATCTTTCTTAGGAAATATGAACTATTCGACAAAGGATCAGTTCTCATACCCATAGGCGCAGACTCAGAAATTCGTGGATTTGAAATCGTCCGGACTTCACCACCCAGAAGGTATACTCTTTGTTAATTCTTTCAACCATTCAACCTTGAAGGCGTTAATGTAACCACTTAATAAGAAACTAATAAGGGGACCGTCAGATTGACCTCTCTCCGATTTTTTTCAAACTTTGCATACTTGTAAAAGTCCATGAGAATATTCGTTATACTTTTTAAGAAAATTAGATAATCAACCGTTTTCGAAAGAATGAGGGTATAAATTTCGCAAAAATGGACTCGTGTCTCTGATGTTACCGAATCGATTCCTCGAAAGGAAAAATATTTTTTTTCTGGTCTTCTTTTATTTTTTGTTTTCGTTATTGTAAAGTATGTTATAAGAAAACAAGAAAAATAATAAAGCTATAAGAATCTTACGATCAAACACGCACAAGAGTAGCCGAATGCATTGTTAGATATCGATAAACAATCTTCAAAACAATATCTATCGCAGCGAATGAATTCTTTAAATTACGAAAAGTTTATTAAAGATCCAGCTGGTGTAATATAATTAAATGATATGCTGATTTTATTGTAATAAAATAACAGAATATTTCTTTGATTATTATAACTCTTTGTACTTGTATTTTTTTATTTATAATCAATACTGACGAAACCGGATTAAATTTATGTTTTGTATGTCCGTGCGACGAATATTATTCTGAAAAAAAAATCGTTTCAGGCAAGTAAAAAAACAACTTTTTGGTATTTATTGTTTGTAATTCTATTTATAATTATTAATTACATAACTTGCGTAATAACGTTGATTTCTTAATAAAACAATAACGTTGACAAAAAGAAGAAACTTTACAAGCTTTTTAATACAAATGCCCCTCTTTTTTTATTATATTAGAAAAATAATATAACGTACTCTCTAGAAAAAAAATAAAATTAATTGAACATACTTCATAATAACAAAAACAAAAAATAAAAAAAGACCGGAAAAAAAATATTTTCCCTCTCGAGGAATCGATCCGACGACATAAAAGAAACGAAATCATTTTTGTCAAATTTCTACTCCCGTTTTATTGAAAACGCTTGAATATTTATTTTTTTTTTTTTAAATACAAGGAATATTCACATAGACTACTACAAGTGGACAAAGTTTGAACAAATTTGAGAGGTGTCAATCTGAAGGTCTTCTTGTGAGTTAGTAAGTCTGTTTTAATTAATAAATCCATATTCAGTTTGTAAGTCTGTATTTTGTTTTTATTTACATGTCCGTATTCTGCATTCTGTAAAATCAATGAAACATTCTGTATGATTGATCAGTAGCGTAAAAGAATAAATATTAAAGATAAATGAATTTATGAGTCAGTAAAATACATTAATTACCCGCGACTAGAATTATTCTATTTGTGTTGATTGAATCAGAGCCAGAGGCCTATCCTATCAGCAGCAGAAAAAGGTAAGCATTTTACTTTAATATTTAATTATCTACTTTTACTGCAATAGAACTCCAATCAAGTTCATATTTTAACTACCCTCTTCCCTTCCAGTTTGTCACATTCAAATATCATCACTCGCCAACCCAGTAACAATTCTTTAGGTCATTCCCTGGTAAAAACTTCACAGCTTGACCAAAAATAGACCACACTTTTTATTACGAAACAGGACGTAACACTATCATTCATTATTTTACAATTATTGTTAGTTTCAAACTAAGGTTACTTCATTACTAAATTATTAAATTCATTCAATAATTTTAAATATTTTTAAGAAATATACTATATTTTTGGATTTGTAAAATATTATATTATTTGACACTTCATTATTTTATTATTACATTATTAAATTTTTTTTTAATTATATCATATACAGGGAATCTCAATTTTCTCTCGCCAAATATTACCAACGTATTTTACAAATAAAATGAGACAAAAATGTTATATAAACATAGACTTTTAAATATTTTATTAAAAAGTTATAATCAAAAATACGAAATGATTAAGAACTAGTGTTTCGTCAAAAGTTGAGACAAAATATTTGCGATGTATTTACTGAAATGAAAAAAAATGAATATGAAATTAGTAATACTTCTTCTTCTTCTTCATTCTTTAATTTTGGCAAGTTGCCTGTTTCGTAACGACGTTTTTCTGCCTATTGCACTGTTAAATAGTCGCACCATCGTTTTCGTGGGCGCCCCGTACTTCTGCGGCCAATCGGTGATTTATTCCGTGCAATTCTGCCGATTCTTGTTGTCCATTCTGCTAATAGACAGAGTGTCGTTTCTATGAGCCGCAAATTTTTTTACGTTGGGTAGGGAGCTAACCTGATCCAACAACCTTCCTCCTTTTCCCGGGCTTAGGACCGGCAACATGATCGCTGACCTTGATCCGTCCAGCGATCATGCAGGAGGAGTTAAATTAGTAATACAATAGGTTTTATTTTTCATAGATTTTTGTTCTACATTCATGATAACGGGTAGCATTTTGAAATGGAATTTTATATGACTTCAATCCGTGTGATAGTAACAAACAACACCAGACAATTAGCATTTTATATTTTTGTTTACAACGTTTTAATAAAGCATTTAAAAGCCTATGTTTATATGATATTTTGCCTTATTTTTACTTGTAAAATATATTGATAACGTATAGCGAGAAAAAACTACGACACCGTGTATATATCACGATAATGTAAAGAATTTAACATAATGTAGTTAGGGAAAGTTAAATTTTCTACATCGAGAAGGAAATAAGTTCGATAACAGAAGAATGAGACAGATATGACCCGTAACTTAATGTCGCCCTGTGTCACACAAACAAAGTGATCAAAAACACTCACGCACAACACTCACTCACAAACTTGATCTAAGAGTAAATAGACGACGCTGAATCGAATGGTGCTAATTTTTTTGAGGTGAAAGGTGCCGTTTTTGAGAAAAAGGGTAAAAAAGGGTAAAAAGAGTAACAAATGGCCTTATCTTAGAATATAGGCATTTAATCGAAAAAAATTTTAATCAAAAGTTGTAGAGAATTAAAATATACATAATAATTGTAAAATTACAATATAATAAAAAATAATTGTAAGAGTGGGGAAGCAAGTCCCGCCTCTCAGTCGGCTTTTACACGCGAGCGGGCTAGTGTGCGTGCGAGCGTCCGTGTGCACTAATCACAAACGAAGGATCTTCGGCAATCTTCGGGACTCTCGGTCTTGAATGAAAGTGCGAGTGAGAGAACAAACCAATATTTCTCTCTTTTTATTTATCATGCGATAACGAGTATTATTGTCCTTGGCCATCGATTGTTGAGCGTTCTGATATTTCTCTTTTTATATTTTTTCTTTCGGTAGCAAGAATTTTACGTCTTGGCCATCGAGCGTCGAGCGTTTTGTATACGAGTGCGAGTGAGAAAGAAAACCGATATTTCTCTCTTTCTATTTTTTCATTTGGTAGCCAGAATTTTACGTCTTGGACATCGAGCGTCGAGCGTTTTGTATATCTATATATATATCGGCGTATAAGCGCGGCATTTTTAAATCGAATCTTGATGCTTATGGCACGCCGTTTCTTTATTTATTGTCAAAAATAATGAACCTTGAGTAAAAAAAAAATAATTCATTTCAACAGGAACTATTATTATTTGGTTGAGAGTAACAATAATGAATTAATTTTGTGTCTCGCCATAAAATTAATTAGAATAATTAATTGATATAAATTCTTTGCCTCACAAAAATTTATTTGTATATCAAATTGAATACGTATTCTCTTTAAGACGAAATTTAAAATTTAAATATTTTTCCTATTAAATTATGTATTTTATAAAATTTTAAATTACTGACTTTTTGTCTCGTAAAAAATTATTAGTTTATCAATTTAAATACATATTTGAAAAAGAAGAATTTTATAACCATACATAAAATTAATTCAAGATATATATGAAAGGATATTCTAAAAACGTGGAATTTATTTTTTGTCTATACATAATTTTAATTCATTTTTATTATGTTATAAGAAAACAGTAATGCATTCTGATTCATCTTCGAAGTCTTAAGAATTGTACGAAATAAATTGAGCTATTGTCAAGTGGTGCGTTAGCGTAAGTAGTAACGTCTTCGCTTCTCGCGCTGGTTTATTAACGTTCGATTCTTCGTGGGGGAATTATTTTTTTTATAAGTTTTTCTATCCTTAGGTTATATAAATTATTTTTACATTTCCTAATTTCTAATTATATATAGAAAAAAAATTAAAATTATTACAAAAAAATTCAAAGCAATAAATTTTTTTACATCCTGCACAAATAAAGGAAGTTTATTACTTAAATTACAAATTCATCCTGTAAATATCATCCTAAAAAATGTATCGTTTCGGCACGTGAAAAATTAATTTTTGTTATTTATTGGATATTATTTTATTTATAATTGGTAATTTTATTACTCGCGTAATAATGTTGATTTCCTAATAAAATTTATATCGTTAGTGCAAAATTTGAAAAAAATCTGAGGTGAGACTTACTGATCGTCTTCTTGTTAAGGATAGAAAAACTTATAAAAAAAATAATTCCCCCACGAAGAATCGAACGTTAATAAACCAGCGCGAGAAGCGAAGACGTTACTACTTACGCTAACGCACCACTTGACAATAGCTCAATTTTTTTCGTACAATTCTTAAGACTTCGAAGATGAATCAGAATGCATTACTGTTTTCTTATAACATAATAAAAATGAATTAAAATTATGTATAGACAAAAAATAAATTCCACGTTTTTAGAATATCCTTTCATATATATCTTGAATTAATTTTATGTGTGGTTATAAAATTCTTCTTTTTCAAATATGTATTTAAATTGATAAACTAATAATTTTTTACGAGACAAAAAGTCAGTAATTTAAAATTTTATAAAATACATAATTTAATAGGAAAAATATTTAAATTTTAAATTTCGTCTTAAAGAGAATACGTATTCAATTTGATATACAAATAAATTTTTGTGAGGCAAAGAATTTATATCAATTAATTATTCTAATTAATTTTATGGCGAGACACAAAATTAATTCATTATTGTTACTCTCAACCAAATAATAATAGTTCCTGTTGAAATGAATTATTTTTTTTTTACTCAAGGTTCATTATTTTTGACAATAAATAAAGAAACGGCGTGCCATAAGCATCAAGATTCGATTTAAAAATGCCGCGCTTATACGCCGATATATATATAGATATACAAAACGCTCGACGCTCGATGTCCAAGACGTAAAATTCTGGCTACCAAATGAAAAAATAGAAAGAGAGAAATATCGGTTTTCTTTCTCACTCGCACTCGTATACAAAACGCTCGACGCTCGATGGCCAAGACGTAAAATTCTTGCTACCGAAAGAAAAAATATAAAAAGAGAAATATCAGAACGCTCAACAATCGATGGCCAAGGACAATAATACTCGTTATCGCATGATAAATAAAAAGAGAGAAATATTGGTTTGTTCTCTCACTCGCACTTTCATTCAAGACCGAGAGTCCCGAAGATTGCCGAAGATCCTTCGTTTGTGATTAGTGCACACGGACGCTCGCACGCACACTAGCCCGCTCGCGTGTAAAAGCCGACTGAGAGGCGGGACTTGCTTCCCCACTCTTACAATTTTTTCCCATCTTCAATCCAATTTTATTCGCTTATTTTTGAAAATACGAAGATAACTCATAGAACATTTTTTATGTATATTTTAATTCTCTACAACTTTTGTTTGAAACTTTTTTCGATTAAATGCCTAGATTCTAAGATAAAGCCATTTTTTACCAATTTTTATCCTTTTTTACCCTTTTTCTCAAAAACGGCACTTCTTACCGCAAAAAAATTAGCACCATTCGATTCAGCGTCGTCTATTTACCCTTATATCAAGTTCTTACCCTCTTTCCTGAGACATGGAGGAAACGGCCCTCGTTGACTGGACTAGTCGGCTTTTACACGCGAGCGGGCTAGTGTCGTGCGAGCGTCCGTGTGTACTAAACACAAACGAACGATCATGAATGCGAGTGCGAGTGAAAGAAGAAACCGATATTTCTCCCCTTCTATTTGTTTAGGCGATAGCGAGTATTTTTTTCCTGGCCATCGATAGTTGAGCGTTCTGTATACGATTTTTTCTTTCGGTAGCAAGCATATCTATGGGCAAAGCACTGCAACATAGAAAATGTACTGAGTTGGAGAGGTTTTATGGAGGTTTTAACGGCGGATAACACTTATGATGTTTCCAAAGTTGTTTGTCTGCATAACATCAATCAGCCTCCTTCAAAAATGAGCACTATCAACACAGCTTTACGCACCGCTCTAGTTGAGGCTCGTCGAATTAATCAGAAAACGTGTTTCGAAACATTCGACCAACCATTGTACTATAAAGCTTGTGCGATTGTTGCTGCATCACAGCATATACTGAAAAACGTTGTGGTTCGCTTGCTCATGTCCTATTTGGACTCGATCGGTCACATTATGAATGGCAGCGGACTTGAAGACATCTGGGCAGTAACATACGCTCCAGCATCAGTGAAAAAGATGTTGACGGGGCATGCTTATGCTCGTGCGATGCGTGCTCATATCTTGACATTTATCAATCTGGGAGTAATGATCTGTCGTGAAATCGAAGGTGAAATACGTCAACAATACGACGAAGACGTTAAAGCTTTTCTCCAAAGTTGGGGTACAGAACCTCCGACTATCGGCGATTAGTCAATCGGAACCTTCGATTACTTCGATAACAGCGAAATTGACTACACAATTGGCAATTTTAAAAAAATCGAGGACCTACTGCACAACTGTGGGTGCAATACTTTGAGTGTGTCGTAATTGCCTTGCAGTTTATGGAGGCCGAACGCTCAGGCAACTGGAAATTACACCTTTAAAGTATTCGTAAAATGTTGCCAATTTTCCATGCTGCAAGCAATTTCAACTACGCTAAAAGCGTTCAAATATATCTTCAAGATATGGTCAACATAGAGCTGACAATGACCGACGATGAATACCGAAGATTCAAAACACAGAGAGGTATTTTACGGTACAAAGGTCTGACAAAGCTTGGTGCGGTGTGTGGACGGACACGACGATTGAGCAAACATTAAACAGGTTCTTCAATACAGATCTGAAACATGGGAGAGGTGTTACACCTAGTGTTATCGCGAGATTTTTATCTGTGATGTCATCGTCGTTCTCAATTATTGAGTGCTTAGAAGATTATTGTAGCTTCGTATCATCTACAAGCGAACAACACGTCGATCTCGTCAACCATCGAATGAAACGAGATGATGATTACATTAAAAAATTCATGTTTTGGTTTGAGGAACACCGTCCTTTTGAACTTCGAACTGTCTTGTATTCCTTGTCGACGGGGATTGTCAGTATGGTTACTACAGATTGTCATCTAGCATTCGAGAAAGGAAACAAAAGTATGGAATTCATGGTGGGAAAGAGTGTTACTAAAGTTTCATTGTCTGCGGTAACATGCAAAGTAAGAATTCTGACGGCGGGCCAAGTGCAGACTCACGTTAACAACGATACGTGTATGGTCGACTCTGCTGTACTCTTTAAGCGTATATCGATTCTGTTTCATGGTGACGAGGTACAAACACGAAAAGCATTCGAGTTCGAGCTTTCACCGCATCCGTTATCTCTATTCGACGAGTTTGGTCTCATGAGGAAGACATCGAAGTCCGAATTATGCAAAATATTTAAGCCGTATGTCTTACAAGGACAAACTTCGATCCGCAACATGAACTTTGTAATTGATGGTGGATTCTTCCTGCGCAACTTCTGCTGGCCGCATGGTGCATCGTTTAAGGTAATTTGCGAATTATACCACTCGCACATTATTAGCAAATACGGAGAAAATCCTTCGGTCGTTTTTGATGGATACACCGGATACATAATTCCCCCACGAAGAATCGAACGTTAATAAACCAGCGCGAGAAGCGAAGACGTTACTACTTACGCTAACGCACCACTTGGTAATTGTCCAATTTTTTTCGTAGAATACTTAAGACTTCGAAGATGAATCAGAATGCATTACTGTTTTCTTATAACATAATAAAAATGAATTAAAATTATGTATAGACAAAAAATAAATTCCACGTTTTTAGAATATCCTTTCATATATATCTTGAATTAATTTTATGTGTGGATATAAAATTCTTCTTTTTCAAATATGTATTTAATTTGATACACTAATAAATTTTTACGAGACAAAAAGTCAGTAATTTAAAATTTTATAAAATACATAATTTAATAGGAAAAATATTTAAATTTTAAATTTCGTCTTAAAGAGAATACGTATTCAATTTGATATACAAATAAATTTTTGTTAGGCAAAGAATTTATATCAATGAATTATTCTAATTAATTTTATGGCGAGACACAAAATTAATTCATTATTTTTACTCTCAACTAAATAATAATAGTTTCTGTTAAAATGAATTATTTTTTTTTTACTCAAGGTTCATTAATTTTGACAATAAATAAAGAAACGGCGTGCCATAAGCATCAAGATTCGATTTAAAAGTGCCGCGCTAATACGCCGATATATATAGATATAATGCCTAGATTCTAAGATAAAGCCATTTTTTACCAATTTTTATCCTTTTTTACCCTTTTTCTCAAAAACGGCACTTCTTACCGCAAAAAAATTAGCACCATTCGATTCAGCGTCGTCTATTTACCCTTATATCAAGTTTCCACCTTCTTTCCTGAGATATGAAGGAAACGGCCCGCGTTTACTGGACTATAAGATTTTTCTTTCGGTAGCGAGAATTTTTCGTTCTGGCCATCGAGCTTCGAGCGTTCTGTATATCTATATATATCGGCGTACAAGAGCAGCGTTTTTAAATCTAATCTTGATGCTTATGGCACGCCGTTTTTTTATTTATTGTCAAAAGTAGTGAACCTTTAATAAAAGAAAAATAATAATTCATTTTAACAGAAACTATTATTATTTAGTCGAGAATAAAAATAATGAATTAATTTTGTGCCTCGCCATAAAATTCATTAGAATAATTAATTGATATTAATTTTGGGTCACAAAAATTTATTTGTATATTTTTGTAGAATATAATGAAGGCAAGGTTAGTCGCGAGCGATGTAAATAGTAATAAATGTTTCTATTTCTGAAATTGTAAAGAAATTAAATAGGTTTATTTTTCCAAGTGTACTAGGTTATTTCTTATTAAATTGAAAATTATGCTTCACTTAAGGATGATTCGAACATTTAACGAAAATAAGATGAGACGGAGATTTTATGAAACACGAAATCTAATTATTTATCTACATCGCTTCTAAAGGGTATTCGATTTCTACATCGTCTTCCTGCTCATTCTCGTAAAATTCCTCGTAATCAGAATCCTCGGGGTCCAATTCTTCGACTATATCGAGGAATTCATTTCTAGCGATATCCTCGTCATCCTCGTATCTTTTTTCTGCTGGAATCTCTGCTAAATCCTTGTCTGTGCTGATTGAAAAGTTGGAGCACGATTGTCCTCCACAGTATTTGCACAGTTGAGTACAAAGCAGCCCAGTTTTTCGGCAGCTGCATCGTAAAGTTTTGCAGTCTCCCGAGCACGCACATTGTACCTAAACATAGACACGTAGGAAACATGTAGGGAAAATCATTAAGAATTTGCGTGCGCAGAGAATGTATATGATTTTTTGTATAGTTCGTTTCTAATTCACGAAACATTAGTCGAACGGGATAGGCTTTAAAAATTCGTGAATTTTCTGAAAATTCATTGAGTCGTGCAAATATTTACAAAATTCCAAATATCGTGCTAATTTTTGTTTTCTTCTTCGAATCAAGTATAACAAAGGTAACGTTGGTGTTCAATTTACAAGAGAAACGCTATATGGTTCATATTTTACAAAATTATAGGATTTTTAACCCTTTAACTTACAAAGACGCCTCAGAGGCGTCATAAGGTTATCGGACCAAAAACGAATAAGACGCCTCAGAGGCGTCGCAAGGTTATTTGACCAAAAACGAATAAGACGCCTCAGAGGCGTCGCAAGATTTTGGGACCAAAAACGAATAAGACGCCTCAGAGGCGTCGTAAGTCTACCGGGCGAAAAAAACAAAACATTACAGAATATTGTTTGGGCGGCCGTTCCAAATATGAAAGTAAGAATATTTTTCGTAACTCTAGTTTTACACTTTCTTACTCTGATATTCTTACTCTCTACCTTGATTCTTTTCCCTCTTCACCCTTATACTCTGTTACTGTGTAATAAAGGTAAAAAATTTTTATTTGCAGCTTACATAAAGTGAAGAATATTTGTCGGATCGATTTGAAATTTTCAGAGAATATACTTAAATATATGTACATTCCGAAAATGAAAAAAACAAAAATCGATTTTTTTTAAATTCTAACTGCGTATAATCCCTTAAAATAAAAATGTTATTAATAATGGATTATTCAATTTGCAACAATAAGTATTTTTTTGTTTAATAACCAACTAACCGTAATTATTTATCAAACATCTTGCAAAGTTAATTGTACCGCGCACGTGTATATACAAATCATAGGAAGTTTGAGATTAGTACAGTTTCGAGCGCTGAGCCAAGCTTGTGTTTATGTCGCTGCGCGCGACCGACTGGTGTCGCTTTAGGCCCGCACAGTTGGAAATTCGATCGTAAGGGAAAGGGTTAATTTTCTAGAATTAACTCATTTTACTTGTTTCACCATTGAATTATTTAGTTTATTCAAATTTATTTTAGAACCTACCATTTTCAACAAATTATCAGGCGCTGAACTCAGTATTCATGACAGGAACCATCATTGTTGTAGTTCGCTTCCAGCCCCAATCCCGTGCATTCAAGTTGTTTCCCAACCACGATTGCACTTGATAGAATGTGCGTCTCACGTCTTCTCGCAGGACGAGTTGCGTTGGAGGTAAAGCCGCCAATCGAATATCCACGTTGATGTGCACGACCAGCGATGTAAATTTTTCGTACCGAGCATCACTGAGCGACTGATTTGGATTTTTGAAGCTGTATAAATGTGCAATTATTTGTTCTGCACATTCACACAGACTCTCCATTGTACTCGCAGCGTTGTAGAACATTTTTACAGCAGTCTGCAGATGGTTATTCTTTTGCAGAATGGAGATGACGCTCTTCTTTCCTTTTCCGTACATGGCACTCGTGTCACATCCAGCGAATGCGTGGGCAAATAAAATATACGGCTTCAGATGTGCGTGGTCTTCCGTACAATACAAAGTATTTTTTTACCACCTGGCGATATCTTGTAAAAATACAGAGGACTGCAATCTGATAAGCCGATCAACAAAACCAGCAGGTCGGTGTCAGTACCGACAACTGCCACTTCGCGGCCCGTATTTTGTTTCAGCTCTATCGCTGTCTTCGCTATAAGCGCGTCCGCATCTTCTTGTGCAAGTTTCAAGTTGAGACACCGTGCATACGTAAATATTCCGACAGCATTTGCACCAATTTCATTTTGTTCTTCACATTAGACAGAAACCTTTTTTGGCTCAATGATATGAGTGTGCTCTCGTTGAACTCGATATCCGGTGCCATATTTCGTTTACGTCGGCGGTATCTCTCGTACCATTTTATTCCTATAAGCTCGTCGGTGTATCCATCAAAAACGACCGAAGGATTTTCTCCGTATTTGCTAATAATGTGCGAGTGGTATAATTCGCAAATTACCTTAAACGATGCACCATGCGGCCAGCAGAAGTTGCGCAGGAAGAATCCACCATCAATTACAAAGTTCATGTTGCGGATCGAAGTTTGTCCTTGTAAGACATACGGCTTAAATATTTTGCATAATTCGGACTTCGATGTCTTCCTCATGAGACCAAACTCGTCGAATAGAGATAACGGATGCGGTGAAAGCTCGAACTCGAATGCTTTTCGTGTTTGTACCTCGTCACCATGAAACAGAATCGATATACGCTTAAAGAGTACAGCAGAGTCGACCATACACGTATCGTTGTTAACGTGAGTCTGCACTTGGCCCGCCGTCAGAATTCTTACTTTGCATGTTACCGCAGACAATGAAACTTTAGTAACACTCTTTCCCACCATGAATTCCATACTTTTGTTTCCTTTCTCGAATGCTAGATGACAATCTGTAGTAACCATACTGACAATCCCCGTCGACAAGGAATACAAGACAGTTCGAAGTTCAAAAGGACGGTGTTCCTCAAACCAAAACATGAATTTTTTAATGTAATCATCATCTCGTTTCATTCGATGGTTGACGAGATCGACGTGTTGTTCGCTTGTAGATGATACGAAGCTACAATAATCTTCTAAGCACTCAATAATTGAGAACGACGATGACATCACAGATAAAAATCTCGCGATAACACTAGGTGTAACACCTCTCCCATGTTTCAGATCTGTATTGAAGAACCTGTTTAATGTTTGCTCAATCGTCGTGTCCGTCCACACACCGCACCAAGCTTTGTCAGACCTTTGTACCGTAAAATACCTCTCTGTGTTTTGAATCTTCGGTATTCATCGTCGGTCATTGTCAGCTCTATGTTGACCATATCTTGAAGATATATTTGAACGCTTTTAGCGTAGTTGAAATTGCTTGCAGCATGGAAAATTGGCAACATTTTACGAATACTTTAAAGGTGTAATTTCCAGTTGCCTGAGCGTTCGGCCTCCATAAACTGCAAGGCAATTACGACACACTCAAAGTATTGCACCCACAGTTGTGCAGTAGGTCCTCGATTTTTTTAAAATTGCCAATTGTGTAGTCAATTTCGCTGTTATCGAAGTAATCGAAGGTTCCGATTGACTAATCGCCGATAGTCGGAGGTTCTGTACCCCAACTTTGGAGAAAAGCTTTAACGTCTTCGTCGTATTGTTGACGTATTTCACCTTCGATTTCACGACAGATCATTACTCCCAGATTGATAAATGTCAAGATATTAGCACGCATCGCACGAGCATAAGCATGCCCCGTCAACATCTTTTTCACTGATGCTGGAGCGTATGTTACTGCCCAGATGTCTTCAAGTCCGCTGCCATTCATAATGTGACCGATCGAGTCCAAATAGGACATGAGCAAGCGAACCACAACGTTTTTCAGTATATGCTGTGATGCAGCAACAATCGCACAAGCTTTATAGTACAATGGTTGGTCGAATGTTTCGAAACACGTTTTCTGATTAATTCGACGAGCCTCAACTAGAGCGGTGCGTAAAGCTGTGTTGATAGTGCTCATTTTTGAAGGAGGCTGATTGATGTTATGCAGACAAACAACTTTGGAAACATCATAAGTGTTATCCGCCGTTAAAACCTCCATAAAACCTCTCCAACTCAGTACATTTTCTATGTTGCAGTGCTTTGCCCATAGATATGCTTGCTACCGAAAGAAAAAATCGTATACAGAACGCTCAACTATCGATGGCCAGGAAAAAAATACTCGCTATCGCCTAAACAAATAGAAGGGGAGAAATATCGGTTTCTTCTTTCACTCGCACTCGCATTCATGATCGTTCGTTTGTGTTTAGTACACACGGACGCTCGCACGACACTAGCCCGCTCGCGTGTAAAAGCCGACTGAGAGGCGGGACTTGCTTCCCCACTCTTACAATTATTTTTATTATATTGTAATTTTACAATTATTATGTATATTTTAATTCTCTACAACTTTTGATTAAAATTTTTTTCGATTAAATGCCTATATTCTAAGATAAGGCCATTTGTTACTCTTTTTACCCTTTTTTACCCTTTTTCTCAAAAACGGCACCTTTCACCTCAAAAAAAATTAGCACCATTAGATTCAGCGTCGTCAAATTACCCTTAGATCAAATTTTCGAATTATTACCTAAAATTCAGAAATTTGGACATTTTTGACTGGCCTATTATATGGAAATTTTCGATCGTGAAAAATATCTGACACAATTAATATGGTAGGTGAGGTGGTAAAGAATCGTTCGGTAAATGGTTCCGTGTAGAAAAAAAAATTATATTATCGAAATATGTTATATTTGGTTTCATCTTGAAGATCTTTTCTAATAAAAATAGAAAAAAAAAGAAGAATGTCAACAGCACACGGTGTTCCCAAGCGGTCACCCATCCAAGTACTAATCGTACCCAGAGCTGCTTGACTTAAGGGGTTATACGCAGTTGCGAGGCTCGAAAAAGACGTATTTTCATGAATTTTTTCTAGAAACAGTTTTTATTTCTCAAACAAAAGTGATGGTAATTCAAATAGAGCCAACTTTTGAGAATACAATAGCGCGTCGATTATGTAAAAATATTAATCTGCACCGCTCCTGTAGATGATTTCCTGAACGTCCTCTAAAAAAAGACGTTTGGCGGTGATCTCCATTTTGGCGGTTTGGATTATTGAAATTAAATAATATGATGGATTCTTTTAAAGGATAGATTAATGCAGGTATTAAGCAGAAGGAATTTTAAAAATTTTGATTTTTGACAAAATGGCGTCTATTTGAAAAAAAGTTGTTGTTTTTGACTAAAATTTTCGCTCTAAATTGTTACAAAAAAATAGTAATAAATTTTTTAAAAATTATTCCTTATACTTTATACCAAGGGAATATATCTAAGAAGATTATGTAAAAATTCGAAATCGATCGGTTAAGCCATTTCTGAAAAATCGAGATCACCGACTTTGAAAATACAGTTTTGAGTTTAAAATACACGTTTAAAGTTTCAAAAGTAGTTTACACATAGTTAAAATTTTTTTCTTCAACTTAAATGGTATCATCTATTCCAGGGTAATAAGAGGGACCTTCTGCAGTATTGATAGCTTCTAATAAGTTCAGCTGGTGTTGTCGTCGAGCCATTTTTCCTTCTCGCGTGCTCCCATGCGCTCTCGCGTCTGAGATCATCACACGCTCTGCGTCCTCTTTGTCGACATAAGCATGAGCTGCGTGCGTTGCCTAATTAAAGTCCTAATGCACTCATACAGTATAATAACGACTTTTGACCTTCATTAAATATTCCAGCTTCAATGTAAGCCGCTATTTCTACTACTTTAGAGCCACATGGAACAATTTTTGGAGTTATTTTCCATATTAATTGATTATAACTCTCATTATTGTTTTGTGTATATCCACCAACACACCTTTCCAATAATTTTTCGTTGCTAAGGTCTTCATAAATGTGAAATATTGCTTCAGCAACATCAGCTGATAAAGTTTGATAATCATGAGTGTAAGAAGATAATGTGTTTGTTGCTAGCGCTTGCTGTTAACTACACCATGAACCTTCTCCACCTGTGCACATTTCGTGTTGAGGTTTCTCATCAGTCAAACAATAGTGATAATACGTTCCCTAAATTGTATTGTACATATTATTAACAGAATCACAATTTCTTCTTATTGCCAAACCATAGTAAACTGTCAACTTATCAATTAGCTTAGCCGTGAGTTTACCTTTCCCTGAAAGTACTGAATGTGACCTTGAAGTACTTAGAAAACCTATAATACTCGCCATCTCGACACTCAATGAAGAGCACCGCGATGGGATATTAGATGGACCGCCCCGAAGGGCTAAGCCCACCGGTAAGACGTCCCACATCATGCCAGTAAACACCGCGAGCGGTGAACCGACAGTGTAAAACACAGATTCAACTACGAGCTTTTTAACCGCAACAACTTTAATATACGCTATTGGAGCTGGAATTACCGCGGCTGCTGGCACCAGACTTGCCCTCCAATGGATCCTTGTTAAAGGATTTAAAGTGTACTCATTCCGATTACGGGGCCTCGGATGAGTCCCGTATCGTTATTTTTCGTCACTACCTCCCCGTGCCGGGAGTGGGTAATTTGCGCGCCTGCTGCCTTCCTTGGATGTGGTAGCCGTTTCTCAGGCTCCCTCTCCGGAATCGAACCCTGATTCCCCGTTACCCGTTACAACCATGGTAGGCGCAGAACCTACCATCGACAGTTGATAAGGCAGACATTTGAAAGACTTGTCGCCGGTGCTAGGACCGTGCGATCAGCTCAAAGTTATTCAGAGTCATCAAAGTAAACGGTGGACGAATGTATTAACAAACGCCACCGATTGGTTTTATCTAATAAAAGCGTTCTTCCCATCTCTGGTTGGAACTCTGGTTTGCATGTATTAGCTCTAGAATTACCACAGTTATCCAAGTAAATGTGGGTACGATCTAAGAAACAATAACTGATTTAATGAGCCATTCGCGGTTTCACCTTAGCTCGGCATGCACTGAGACATGCATGGCTTAATCTTTGAGACAAGCATATGACTACTGGCAGGATCAACCAGGGAGCTGAATTTGCTCTTTTACGAAAGAATATTATTTTCTTTTTTTGCAACTCTTGTCGCCGACACGTATGCCGACGACGATGCTTATTTAATTTTATTTTAACCGTAGAACGTCCCTCTGGTCTCTCTCACTTTTTCCTTCTCCAATCACCACACCATTTTAAACCACTTTCAATCCAATTTTATATGGATTTTTATAGTCTTCATTTAGTATTAACCCATTTGCATCAATGCGCGGAATATTCCGCGAGCCGCGACTGTCTCTTATCACCAAGCGCGGAATATTCCGCGAGCCGCGACTGTCTCTTATCACCAAGCGCGGAATATTCCGCGAGCCGCGACTGTCTCTTATCACCAAGCGCGGAATATTCCGCGAGCCGCGATTGTCTACTATCACCATGCGCGGAATATTCCGCATACCTGCGACTGTCTACTATCACCAAGCGCGGAATAATCCGCGAACCCGCGACTGTTTCTTATTGTCAGTTGCTAAGTACTCTTTAGATGTGGCAGACCATATTAATCGCTTGTGATAGCATTTTATAGGTTTATTCTATACGTACATCAGTTTATTGTAAACAAGTTTTCCTTTTTCGCGATAATCTGTTGATTCCTGAGAATCTTTCGTGAGTATTTAAGTGTAACAAGTCCAAGTTTAAAAAACCATCTAATTTTATTATTTAAACTAAAATATAGTTGCCCCAATGGATTTCGAAAGTCTTGATTCGGATTCAAGTACTGAGATTGGACCCACTCGAAAACGTGTCCATATGATTTCATCAAGTGATGACAGCTCGAGTGATGAAGTTGAACAGTGCGGCAATTTTACAAATGAAGGTTTCGTGTGGAAAGCTAAGAATCCTACGCCCATTATACACGGGTTTTCTAGTGTTGTTGGTGCAACCGTAGATACACAAAATCGGTCAAGAAGGGAAATCTTTGAATTATTCTTTAACCAAGAATTAGTTACAAAAGTAATTACAGAAACAAATAAATATGGTGCAACCGATGAAAATTTTATACCTCTTGCAGACGATGAACTAAAAATATTTATTGCTGTAAACATTCTAATGAGCTTAGTTTGTAAGCCCACGATTCAGAGCTATTGGAGTACCGATAAAAGCTTAGAAACACCATATTTTAAAAATATTATGACCCGTACCCGATTTACGTCAATCGCCAACAATTTACATTTTTCTAGTATTATTACATCTAAGGACCCACTTGTAAAAATTCGAGAAGTTTCTGAAATAGTAAAAAATACTTTCATCCGCATGTATGTACCAAATAAAAACATTTCGATTGATGAGTCATTAATGTCATGTAGAAGTCGCTTGCATTACATACAATTTATTAGAACAAAACGAGCGAGATTTGGCATAAAGTTTTACAAACTGTGTGATTCGCAATCGAGATACATACATAATTTTAAAATATATGTAGGAAAAGATAAAACCGTTACTGGATCTGCTAGTAGAAACGTTGTAATGAATTTATTGAAAGAAAGTCAGTTATTGAACAAAGGATGCTGCTTATTTATAGACAATTGGTACAGTTCACCGATCTTATATCGAGAATTATACAGTATGAAAACGAATGTATGTGGAACCGCGAGAATTAATAGGAAAGAAATGCCTCAGGAATTAAAATCACAACAATTGCAAAGGGGAGAAGCTATTGTGTTTTCTACAAGAGAGATGGCGGCAATAAAATGGAAAGATAAAAAAGATGTCGTTTTACTAACGACTATGCATGGCTTAGAATTTGCTGAAACTGGAAAAATAAACCGATATACCGGACAAAAAAGTTTAAAACCAACCGCAGTGCGAGATTATAATCAGTATATGGGTGGAGTTGATGTAGGCGACCAAATGCTAAGTAAATTTCACACCATGCGAAGAAATAAAAAAGCCTATAAGAAAATATTTTTTTATTTTGTCGACATGATGTTGTTAAACAGTTATGTAATTTTTAAAGGTCATAAAAAAGATCGGTCATTTCACGTTTATAAACAGCTATTAGCTGAGGAAATTATTAACAAATATTTGCCTAATATAAAAATAAATAACGCACCTATCAATGATTCTATATCGCGGTATACTGGCAGGCATTTTCCTATACGAATACCTCAAACCTTGGCAAAAGGTAACAAAACGTCAAAACGATGTGTTGTATGCGTATCTAAGGGTATTCGAAGAGAGACAGTGTTTCAATGCCATATTTGTAAGGTAGCATTATGTATTGATCACTTCAAAGAATATCACGAAAAATAATTTAATTAAATTTTCGTTGCATTATAAATAATTTTATTTCATTTATAAAAAAATATTTGTTTCTCCGTTTGTGTAAAAAAAATAAAATAAAATGTTTGATGTAAACTATTGCGTATTAGTTGTTTTAGACACTGTATTTTGACAAAATTCATAAATTTTTCTCATTGTCGGTTTCACACCCACATGCCCGACAGCGCGCGGTGATACGCGACAGTCGTCTGTCGTTCGGCTCTGATGTTCAGGCGCGGCGGCCTAAGTAGAGCGATGATGCAAATGGGTTAAGTCACATCAAGTAGGGTTTTTAAAATTTACCATATACCAAGTGGTTTTGGGTATTCTCTTTTCAATCTATTTTATATAGATTTTAGCAACGAACTTTTAATATACCCATTTATATATTTATTATTTGTGAGAGAGCAGCAGGTATTTCCCAACGGTATGAAATTATTTCAGTGCCAGAAGACGTACCATGATCATCGACGCGGACAACGAGTTGAACCAGCGTCTCTACCCGAAAAACCCTTGTTTTCGGCATTCAAGGGAGTTTCGGCATAAGCGTCAAAACTGCTTTTGACATTATCGAGCGTACGAGAGTTACAGAAATAAATTTCTCTCACTTCGGTTGCTTCGATATATGCCTTTTGTATCGTATTATAATATATTTTTCTTAGCTCTGCTCGGATTCGAGAGAGACGATGCTCAGTAAGTATCACGTGATTTTCCGCGTTATTTCGAAAGGAACGACGGACAAACCAACGATGATAACGACCTTTTTAATAGGATACCACGTATGGGCCATTCGGTCAGAGACACCGACCCGTGGTAATGGTGTGTCAATATTAATATATACATGTGGGAAGGGAAATTAGACAAAGGGGCTACGAAACAAAATACGATATGGTTGGTAGGACCGTTGGGAGGTAGCGACGTGCAGCGGTACGTTGCTATGCAAGTAAACAGGCAGTCATCGTATAGCCTTTAAGAAGCAAACAGCTATTATTGTATTTACATGGAAACATTCTATTCATCTTTGTATTGGAATCCTACATACATATGTAAGTTTGGGGATAAATCCAAACTGTAAGGCGACTCGCTAGATGGGGCTGCTTGACACTCAGATGTAGCGTGTTCGTAGATATGCAATAATAATTAATTCACTAGGGAAGAATATTATTAGAATATTTTTATATTTTTAACGTATCAAAAAGGATTTTACAAAATATATATTATAAACTTAATAGATGTAACAAAGAGAAAACGGAAGTAGTGATTAGAGTTCGGTCTTTTTGTCGCTGCTGGTAAAACGCGTGTGTCACGTTCGGTGGTTGTAACGGAAGCGCGCGAATGGTAGCGGCTGTTCATATACTTGGTGCTTTTTTAATTCTTTGGTTTCGTCACTAGCGGCGTGACGGTAAGAGTGCCGGTGGCGCCAAGCTTTGGCGTGACGGCCACACAGACCAAGCTCAAGTCGCCTGGCCGCGGCACTTGAGAGTCGTAACTACGTGAGACGAGAAGTAAACTCGTAGAGATATTTTTGTTATATTCATTTATTATTTAAGTTTAATATTTTAAGTTTATTATATATTATATATCGTTTATTATTTATTATTTAAGTTATATTCGTTTTAATCATAATAAAAGCTGTACTTATTGTTGATTCAGGTTCAACTTAGCATCAACCGTTGTACTAATTATTCAACCGTAGTTACCATCACTACCAAGAGACAAAGAAATTGTCTTATACATATATATGTATATATACACTACATATCGTGTATTTCTTCAAGGGGCTTTTTGGAACACCCAAAACATGCATCCTCTTATATATACCGAATACGTCGCCGAGCGTCCGGCGATGCCTGGTTAAATGCACGGTCTGTCTCTTATGGGAGAAAACCTCCAAAGCTCGTCCGAAATCACCTCTCCTCGAAAAACTTAGTTTTTGGACGGATTGGTAGATTCGAACGTTATTATTGGTTTCGAGAAACCATTTCGTATCATCCTTCGGCATTGCCGAGATGAACCCAACGGTAAAAAATTTCTTTTTAACAAAATTTGTTTTTGTTTGTATCTTTTATATCGAATATTCGGCCGATTGTCTGGCGACAACCAACTAAAAGTACGATATAGTTACAAGAAAATTCGATAAGACTCGATTCAGCCGATCGTTCTATCGACCGAAAAAGAAATAATTTCGTATGAGAAAAATTTTCTCATCCCATTTCTCACGAATGGATAAATTTCTTCTAGCAATTATTATTTATCCAACTCGACTCTCGAGTCGAACTTTGAAGATACTCTCTCTCTACGTATAATACGCACGAGAGCATGCACCATCTTCCATCGTTCGTTCAAGTTTTTATGAGCATAATGTGTTTCGCAGGCTCTTTCGGTCTTATAAATATCTTCCCATTCATACATGCTCGTTTCAAGTCATGCGACTATGGTTCTTACTCTATCTGCTTTCTAACACTCTGACACGGCCTTACAAATTAAGGTATATCTCCGAAAATATTTATCGGATCAACTTCAAATTTTCAGAGAATATACTTAAATATATGTACATTCCGAAAATGCAAAAAAATCGATTTTATGAAAATCCTAACTGCGTATAACCCCTTAAATAATCGAGCGGGAAGTAGTTCTATCACCGCGCCATGGCCTTTGGAAGCATTAAGTAATTCGATATATCTCCCTTATATGTAATGTGGACTGATATCTATATTTTGATATTTTTTTATTCTTTCTTATATATATAATATATCGATCGATTAAAAATATTTTTCTTTTCTTTTTTTGTTAAATAAATAAATAATAATAATTAGTTGCTTATATTCTCATCCTCCTCCTTTTTACCTGGTCACGCTATAAATATATATATATATATTTATATAAAATTAAATAACCTCAATAAATAAATGAGAATAAAAATATAATAGTAAAGGAAAAATAATCTTCTTACATTAGAAAATATTATTGATCATCAAGCAGGGAAGAGAAACAGGTTTCTTTATCAACTATATTCTATGTAAAAATAAAATTAATAATAATAATACTAATAATGTAATAATAATAACATTAATTAATAAACTAGAAAAATTAAAAACTAACAAGGAAAATTAATAACGATAATAATAATAATAATATGTTATCATTATGATAGGTAATCTGTAATTAATTATAAAAATATGGAGAGTGTAGCATAAAAGAATGGAAACGTATTGTGCATTATGAATTTATTGTGATTGTTTTGAAGTTATACTTCTTTTTCAATACTAAATAACGAGCGTAACCTGACGAGGATTTCCTTCAGAATTCGTGAGGCACTCAACGTAATAACGATTTATGTACCATTTATAAAGATTATAGATTCTTAACGTATATTCGAAATACGCGGCTCAATCATTTTGAAAAGATTGAAAATAACGAAATTTTCTTAACGTCCCTCCCCACTTTTTAAACCGTTGCTAAGCACGCCCTGCTGGGCCTATTAACCCTTTGCACTCCGCTGTCCCCTCTCAGGGGACATCGTAATTCTAGCATATCACTCGGATGTCCCCTCTCAGGGGACATTCAAGTTTGTTAGTGATTACGGCGTATTGAGTTATTTCCGCGCAACTTTTTGAGACATACATCTTTCCCTGAAGTTTTCTCTTGAAATGGCACAAGCAATCGAATCAGAATATCGTAAAATTACTAACCGATATATACAAGAAATGTCGGCGGGTTTTGTGTTAGTCAAGAACATGAGACGCGCGCTCACGACGGTCCGAGCACTTCTCGAAACCACTTGAGAAGAGCGATAAGGGTAGCAGGTAGAAGAAAGGTCGGTATGCGAAGATAGCATGCACTGTATAGTGTGATTTATATTTATAAATAAACAAGTCTAGATCTGGAGGAAAAGATTTTCAAAGCCGAGCTCAGTCTGGTTTGAAGCTTCGAGCAGTAGACACAGAGTAACGAGTGTGAAAATCGAAAAAGTGATTCTTTCTTAGTGAAAAATTGTTTGGTGAAAGCTATTTTGGTAAATATCATCTTGTAAATTAGTAAGAACAATAAGAAATTTTCAACCCATGTATTTATTCATATTTTTATTAGAACAATGGCAAAGCGTCCAACCACGAGTGAGTCTCTAGAGACCAATAGTAGTGAAGATGACCTCCAGATAGACTTATATACCGAAATATTAGAAAGACTAACGGTAGAAGAAAATGACAGCAGTGGTAGTGATATCCTTCCACGAAGAAGGCGACGAAGAGTTCGTATAGATAGCGACAGCGATGAAAGTGAGGCAGAAGAAAACACACAGCAACAGGACAACGTATCGTCAGGTGAAGAGTGGGAGGATATTACTGAATCGGGCGTTCCCCCAGCCACAATAAATTTTGATCTACATGAAGAAACAGCCGGACCACAGATACCAACTAACACAAAAGAGCCCATAGACTACTTTAGACTATATTTTACTGAAGAATTAGTAGACAGCATTATAAAAGAAACGAACAATCATGCCAAAGAAGAAATTGCAAAGAAACAGCTTTCACGAAAATCAACTTGGCACAAGTGGTACGATATCACCAAAGAAGAATTTTTAGCCTTCATTGCCGTCATCCTGAATATGGGATTGATGCAGCTCCCAATTGCAGCTCAAATTGATATCAGTCCAATATCATTATAATACGTTACTTAGTTCTAATATTATAATAAGTTATACGAGGGTTTGTAAATGTTTGTTTCTCCTGTAAAGTGGCGCTGAGTAGCTGATAGCCAACGTCCAAAATCGGGCGGAGTGCAAAGGGTTAAACAAAGCACTCGACCTATTCTTCCACTGGACGCCTACGACGATACGTCTTAAATGAGCAGCGAAGAATTTACAAAGAAAGCGACGAACAAAGCGATTTAAGCTAGAACGAAATAAGAAAAGTATAAGTATTCCTTATACTTCCATAAACGAGGTGAACCTTTTTGTTGAATCCGTATACAAGCGAAGCGAGCAAGAGGTGAGATTCGTGTTTAATTTTTTCTTAAAACCGCAATTCCTTATTATATTTAATTTATAAACCAGAGCTTTTATGCTACAAGGCTTTTTGTCTGACGAGCCAATAGTATTATACTTTGTATTTACTTAACCAAGAGTTTTTCTTTTTCTTATTTGTTTTATTTTATTAATTTTGTTAATAATTATATTTTATTTAAATTGTATTTAATATCTTTATTTTATTAAAGTTTTTATTGAAGTTATATTTTATTTTATTTACAAATGTAGAGTATATATTGGCATTCGGGAAAATTGTAGTTATTTCATATTGAATACAATGAAAATGGAGAAGTAAATGTTGTGTGGCTTCAGTTTTCAGATTCACTAAAGATTGGCTAGAAAATCAAAAAGAAAGTTGCTGGACATGTTGTTGCTATTCAGATTAAAAAAACAGCAGTGCCGATCGGACGTAGATCTGCAACTATTTCTTTTAATAACAATAAAACAATTAACGTTAAGCGTTCACATTTACCTCTAATTTGTGCTTGTGCGACGACAATTCACAAATCACAAGGGAGCACATATCCCGAAGTTGTTTATGAATATGATAAAAAACATCAATTGACATTAGTCTATGTCGCTTTGTCACGCGTAACAACTATCGAGGGCTTATACATTACAGCAAAAGATAATGATAATACTTTTTATCACGGCCGAAGACCATCAACTGCAATGATTAGTTTTCAAGATGAATATAAGAGACTCTCAAATAATCGCTCAGTGACAATTAGTAAAGACATCCAACATTTTATGAACCAAAGGAAAGGTTTGACACTGTATACTCTAAATTGTCAAAGTTTGCGAGCTCACTCAAAGGATATGATTGATTCTATTTTACAAGAATCTAAAATTTTAATGTTGAGTGAAACTTGGTTACATGATAACGAGTCTGTTAGTATACCAAATTTCAATTGTATAATTCAATACAAACGACCAAATGTTCGAGCTGGAGGAGTTGCTATCTATCACAATGCGAATGATACAACTAACTTTCTGACCACTAATATCGACATGACTGTTAGACAGTCCGATTTTGTTAGTACTGCTATATCATCAGTGGGTGATTTTTGTATAGCAGAGTGTACAACAGAAGATGGTAAAATAATTGTGTTAGTAGCAGTTTATATTTCTCCAAATCAAAGAATTGAAAATATTATTCATTTCTTGGAACGGGTGCTATCTCCATACACAGCATATAGAACACCATATATGGGTAAAGGCGAAGATAAGCTACCAATGATATTAAGTGGAGATTTTAATGTTAATTTCTGCTCTGAAAATTCTGATGTACTCATCAACTTTTTACGTGAAGATTTTAATCTTTCAATAAATAGTGACAGAACAGTTCCTACAACCCGATATGGTACTACAATTGATGCTGTATTTACACGATATTTAGAAAACGTTTCAACTAGACTATTTGTATCATATTTTAGCTACTATAAGCCTCTTGTAACTCACATGGCCATAGAATCACAAACAGATCAACTAATGAACGTGAATTAATTAAATTTTAATATGTATAAATTGTATATGTATATATATAATAATATTGAAGTTATTTAAATTATTTAAATTATCATCCAGGGTTTTTATGCCACAAGGCTTTTCCCTGACGAGCAAATAAAGTATTGAACCTTGTTGTATTTGCTCAACCAAGTGTTTTATTTCTTATTTCTTATTTTAATTAAACCCTTCTTCTTCCTCATGTATAAATAAATAATATTATACTTATTTTTGAAGTTATTTTTGATGTTATTGATGCTATATTCGTTTTGGTACGCTAAAGAAGTATAACTTCTTACGTGCGTACATAAATACACACACCAGTTTTTTTTAAATTGTTGAGATTGTTAGATTTATTTTATTATAACATGTATAGGAAAAGAAAAAGTAGAAACTAAATATAACTCCTATGTTGTTAAATATTGTAGATACCTGAAAATCCGATCATTTTCTATTTTTATATTATAATTCAAAAACTATAAAAAAAAAAAATAGAAAGTGGCTTACTTTAATCTTAAATTTTATTTAGTAAACAATTACTAGATTGCCCACGGAAGTCATTTTGACTACTTTTTAATTCCAATTATAAAATAGTTATGTATATAATGACACAATTTCTTAGAATATTGTGACTTTTTGTACAACATATAAATGCGTTTATTAATAATTGTGGTTACCTCCCCCCTACTTCATTTCCTGTATATATATATGTGTTATATCTATATTGCCCAAAAGCAATCATTTTTACTGCATGGGAAATTTTAAAGAATCAAATGACTCTTATTATTGAATTGAGTAAATTTCTGATATGACCAGTTCGGCTTCGTATCTAAATAACAGTACATGATAAATTGTCGATTTAGGAGTACATATTTGATAAGTTGCAGTTGCTCAATAAGACTTATTGACTTATTAAGACGAAGTGGAGATAGCGTCAGCTTGGTATATGGGGAACCATTTGCATAAAATGTACAAATAATATTGAATCAATTATTTTTTGTTCTAGTGAAGTAAATTTTTTTGTTGGTAATATTTATTAATAACTTATTATATAATTGTAAATAATATAAAAAATAATAAAAATTCATTTTAAACAAATTTCTTTACGCATTACTAATTCTTTCACGATGCAGTCATTTTGACTGCTTTTGGGCAATATAGGTATATACCAAGTTGCAGTCTTTCTAAAATGCACAAACAATATAATTTTACGAGAAGTAACCGATCATTACTTTTAATGAGGTAAATATAACCACTTGTTAATTTACTCGATTGTTATACGAATTTCAACGTCTTCACAGAATACAATTCTGAAGCATTGATGATATGTATAATAATACAAAATTGATTCCTTCTCTTTCTGTATGTTTTTATATTCCCTTGACAGGTTCAGCCACGTTAGCTTGACCTGAAACTAGTTCGCGTTTCCGTATCAACGTCATATGTGCTATGTATATATCTACATTAACGCTCGCGCGTTTGATATACCAAAATAAAATCAAAACGTCTACCTTCAAATTATTCATACGTCAAGAATAAAATTTGAAATAAAATTTTATAACGATTTAAAAAAAATTTTAAGCTACAATTTATTTATTAACAATTCTCTCAATCTCGTGTAGTTAAAGCATTAATTATACGAATAGTAACTTAATAGTTAGACGATATTCTGTAAATCATAACCTTTCCGAGGATATTGATATATATATTTGTAGGATGTTTAAATAAAAAAAAAGTAGTGAACAGAAGTAATTTATTAATATAACACTAACTATCGTAGCTGAACTTACACTGAACTGAACTGTGTTCGAACCGAAAACGCTCCTCTTTTATATTCTCTCGCCTTATATCCTTTCCTCCTTTCGTCTTTCCTGCATCCACGCTAAGCACATCCATACACGCATACTCTCTCATTCCCTAACCGAAAAACAACTTTTTACTTATACTAGATCGTTCTCGAACATTCACATTTCAACGTTTATCGCTTCTATATTTATCCTACCATAATTAAGGAAGACATTTCTTATACTTCTGCCTAATTGAAAAACAAGTTTACTTATACTCGATTGTTCTTGAATATTCGTATTTCAACGTTTCTTGCTTCTATATTTATTCTATAATAATTATTACTTATTTTCGATTATTCTTGAGTATTCATATTTCAATGTTTCTTACTTCTATATTTATCCTACAATAATTAAGGAAATTATTTCTTATGCCTTTACCTAGCTGAACAACAATTTTACTTATACTCGATTACTCTTGAATATTCATATTTCAACGTCTTTTGCTTCTATATTTATTCCAATCCCATACTCGGCCATTCTGCATGTACATTCGTCCTCGAATGTGTCTCTCTCCGAATAGAACATTACAGAATATGCATACATACTACATTGAAATTTCACACACACGCTCGTTATCGGATATATCACTCTCACTCTCATTGTCAGACATATCACCTTCTTCACTAAACCACGGTTTCATATAATCGGCTGCTGTGGATGTTTGCAACGGACCCTCATGCTCTCCAACTCTTCGTACTAAATAACGATTGTTACGCATTTCTTTTATTATCGTATACGGTCCTAAAAACTTATTCGCTAACTTCAGGCCTGGTCCCTGTTGCATACGCTTTATTGCAACCAAATCTCCGTCGCGATAAACCCTAGCTTCGACTCTTTGTTTATTAAACGTTTTGCGATTTTCCCTCTGTACTTTACTAATACTTTCTTTCGCACGCTCTCGTAGTTCATTACGCTCATCCTCAAACATACTAATCAATTCTGATTCTATCATTTCTTTTATCTGCAAATCTTCTTTAAAACGCGGTTTTGTTCCGAACAATAATTGAAATGGAGACATACCAATACTCCTATGTAAAGTTATATTCAAAAACTGTTGAGCCGTATCTAAATATTTATACCATTCTTCTTTCGATGTATCAGATAATTTTGTTAACAGTGGTATTAATGTTCGGTTAACACGCTCTACTTGTCCGTTTGCTCTCGGCACACCAGTCGTAATTAGAGAATGTACAATGCGTTCTTCAGTGCAATAGTTTTTAAATTCGGCAGAGGTAAACGCAGTTCCTCTGTCAGAAATAATACGCCGTGGGTTGCCAAAAATCGCAGCTTGTTTTCGCAGTCTCATCACTACTTCAGACGAACTAGTACTTTTTGTTGAATAAAGCCAGGTAAACTTTGAGAAAGCATCTACAACTACAAATATATGTCGATAACTCTTCTTTGTAGAAGGCAGCGGTCCTAGATGGTCTATGTGATAGGTATCAAGGGGCACTTCCCCTTTATCTATGGGATTCAGATATCCTTCTTTTCTACCTTGTTTACTTTCGGCTAATATACACGCAACACAGTTTCGAATAACATTTTCTATTTTCATTTTAACATTTGGAATCCAATAATCTTTTCGAATTAATGCCTCTGTTTTACTTACAGAAAAATGACCAACCTCATGCGCTTGACGAATTATTTGTAAACACATCTGTTTCGGAACTACTAATTTAAAATCATCATCAACTTCTTTGAACAACAAATCTCCTCGCATTTCGTATCCATTAATTTTTCCGTCTTTAGTTAAATCTATTATTTTTTGTACATCACTATCGCTCCGCTGAGCCTGTCTTAAGCGATTCATTAATCCATTTTTACTTTCTTCAATAATCATACAAGATGGTAACGGCTGACGACTTAAAGCATCTACATGCAGCATATTTTTTCCTGGACGATGCTCGATAACATAATTAAAATCTTGTAAAAAGAAAACCCACCTAGCAATTCGCACGCATAAATCTTTTTTTCCCATCGTAAGAGCAAAAGCGCGACAATCCGTAATAATTTTAAAAGAAATTCCCAATAGGTAAACTCTAAATTTCTTAAGCGCTTTAATTATTGCAAGTACTTCCAACTCGTAACTTGTGTATTTCTTTTCTGCCGGTGTAGTCTTACCACTAGCATAAAAAATAGGGTGCCACGCGTTATCTTTCTCGCTCTTTTGTAACAATATCGCTCCATACCCATGCATACTCGCGTCAGTGTGTAACTGTGTCTCTGCACCAACCCTATACAAAGTCAACACCGGTTTCTCGACTAATATTTCTTTCAATTGAATGAATGCGTTCTTTTGTTCCTCACCAAACGTAAACTTAGCATCCAATTTCAACAAATCTGTCAACGGTCTAGCTATTAACGAATAATGTGGTATAAATTTCCTAAAGTAGCCACTTAGACCTAAAAAACTTTGAACCTGTCGAATGTTCGTTGGCGTGGGAAAATTTTTAACAGCCTCAGTCTTACGTTCAGATGGTCGTATCCTTCCATTCTCTATTATATGGCCTAGAAATTCGACCCTACTTTGTAAAAAGGAACACTTCTTCCAGTTTATCTGCAAACCTGCTTGACTAGCAGTATCTAACACGATTTTCAATCTTTCTAATCCGTCATCACTATTAATTGATGGTATAATCAAATCATCTAAATATGTTAATACTATTTTCTGGCGAGTCAAATCTCTAAAAACTGCATTTATATATTTTTGAAATACGGATGGCGAATTACAAAGTCCAAAAGGAACTTTTAAAAATTCATAGTGTCCATCAGGAACTATAAACGCGGTGTATTTTCGACTTTCTTTTTCTATCGACACGTGAAAGAATCCATTCTTTAAATCAAGAGTACTAAAGTAATTAGCGCCCTGCAACTGATCTAACTGATCTTCTATAAGAGGCAAAGGATAACGATCTTTAACTATCTTTTGATTTAATTTTCTATAATCAACACACAATCTAAATGAACCGTCTCGTTTTTCCACTAAAACTATCGGACTTGCATATTCAGAAAGAGATGGTTGTACGATACCTTCTTCCATCCACTCTTGTATCTGTTGATTTACAATATCTTTTTGGGATTGGGAAAGTCGTCTCGCCCTTTGATATACCGGTTCGTTATCCTTAACTACGATAGACATTTTAACACCGATATCTTTTGTTTTCCTAGGATTATAATCAGCAACTAAATTCTTAATTTCTTGTTGACATTTAACATCGTTTACATGATCTACTTCTATTTCCAGAGACTTTTCAATAAGATCTATTTTAAATATTTCTGAGCGATCTAAATCGTTACCTGCTTTCGGTGTAATAATAGCGTTTCCGTCTTTAATTGCTACATCGACCGTACTGAGAAAATCGATTCCTAATATCAACTTTTGACTCATAACTGTATTCGGTACTACACGCATTAGAACTACATACAAATTATTGTCAATTGTTAACCGTGCATAATATTCGCCTATTGTTGTATTTGTGCCTCCACCTACACCACTAAATTTCAATTCTCTATCCATTAACCGTGGAGATCCTAACTCTATGTATTGATCAAAACGCATAAGACATACATCGCTGCCTGTATCAATCAATGCCTTGATGCAACAATTATTCACTCGAACGTCAATAACGCACTTCTTTTCTTGAATTCTAAATGTGTTTAAACTTTCTTTTACTACGGGATATTTCTTCGGACAATTCGATGCAATGTGTCCTCGCTCTTTGCAATTGTAGCACGTTGGTCCTTCCTTCTTCTTCTTTGGACAACTATCAGCCATATGGTCAAATGATCCACAAGTAAAACAACTTCTTGTCTGCTTCGTAGATTTCCACCCTCCTGTATTCCAATTCTTCATGTTGTAAGGTCTTCTAACGAATCTCGTATCACCCGGAATTCGATTCTTTTCCTGCAAGGTCACTCCTTCGAAAGCTTCTAGGATATCTGCCTTCGTTCGTAACCTATTTATCTTAGCTTGGTTTTTAAGATTTGCATCTGGAATACCTTCGATGATATAATCTACAATTTCATCTTCATGAATCGGAACTTTGTTTCCGAGTATCACCTTGTTGTGAACGTACTCACGAAATGACTCATCTTTTCTCCAAACACGCTCTTCAAAAATTTTTCGTAGAACTATACGATTTTGCCGATGACAAAATGTGCTTCTTAAATCGGCTAGCAATTCCTCAATGGGTATTGTGACATAATCTGGTTTTGAATAGAACCATTCAAGTGCCTTCTCTTTTAATCTCATGCTGATTAACATACGCACTTGATTATCGTTGAGACTATATGTTGCTCGTAACATTCTCAGCTGTCTTTCCCAATTTTCGTATTCACCCATTTCTCCCTTAAAAACATTCAAAAGGTCAGACACAAGCCTTATATCAACCCTTTCTCTAAAATCTGGATTACTGTAACTTTGTTCTTGCGTTTCAACCAATTGTCGTCGCTCTGTACTAATACTTGCACCGCGAAGACTTCTAACCAATTCTAACTCACGTCGTACGAGTTCCAATTCTTCCTCCAGTAAATGCTTATCATTTTTTCTAACTTCTTCTTCGCAATTATCATTCAAAAATCTCCCTACATCTTCAGCATCAGGGAATCTTACTTCTTCACACACAACGCGTGGAGCTGTATTTGTTACGTTCTTCTGAGCCCACGCTTCCGACGGATCAACTTCTCTCAACCGTTGTATTAATTCGGTTTTCGTTCCTGAAGTGCTACATCCTAATTCTTTGCACTTCTCCTTGAGTTCAGCAATCGTAGCGTTATTCAGTGACTTCGACATCTTATAAATCTTTTCAACGAACCGACAAACCAAAAACTGTGTCCAACCTCGATCTTTAATACAGACTTAAACCAACGCTGTATAACTTACACGAGGATGCTATTCCCAATACAACCCCGATCTTTAATACAGGCTTCAACTAATGCTGTATAACTTACACGAGGATGCTACACACTACTTCGCGCAACACGAAAATTGACAAAATATGCCCAACCTCGATCTTTAATACAGACTTAACCAACGCTGTATAACTTACACGAGGATGCTACACACTAGCAATTTCAAAAATTACACTCACTCACGGCTTACTTTTTACTCAATCCCGGACGAGCCCCCAAAATTTGTAGGATGTTTAAATAAAAAAAAAGTAGTGAACAGAAGTAATTTATTAATATAACACTAACTATCGTAGCTGAACTTACACTGAACTGAACTGTGTTCGAACCGAAAACGCTCCTCTTTTATATTCTCTCGCCTTATATCCTTTCCTCCTTTCGTCTTTCCTGCATCCACGCTAAGCACATCCATACACGCATACTCTCTCATTCCCTAACCGAAAAACAACTTTTTACTTATACTAGATCGTTCTCGAACATTCACATTTCAACGTTTATCGCTTCTATATTTATCCTACCATAATTAAGGAAGACATTTCTTATACTTCTGCCTAATTGAAAAACAAGTTTACTTATACTCGATTGTTCTTGAATATTCGTATTTCAACGTTTCTTGCTTCTATATTTGTTCTATAATAATTATTACTTATTTTCGATTATTCTTGAGTATTCATATTTCAATGTTTCTTACTTCTATATTTATCCTACAATAATTAAGGAAATTATTTCTTATGCCTTTACCTAGCTGAACAACAATTTTACTTATACTCGATTACTCTTGAATATTCATATTTCAACGTCTTTTGCTTCTATATTTATTCCAATCCCATATATTTAATCATGTTCTATATTAAAATTATTCTACGTGAAAATAAAGTCTACATCACTTTCTTGTATATTCATTGTTTTTTCCATTTATTCTTGCTCGCTAAATCGCTGTCGATAAAAAATAAATAAGATACAAAATTAATTAAGAAAATTCAATTATTTTCTTTCTACTTTAAAAAATACGTCTCTCGAAGAGGTTAACACGAAAGTTTTTAAAATCTTCTAATGATATAAATTATAATAGATATTCTTTGTGAAATATCACTTGATATTATATATAATTCTCAGGAGAAGAAACAAATTTTCTTTCTTTTCTCTCCTCAGTCGTTCGACGGAATATAATCGTGATATTATGCTTCTGATGTTCTAGAACATGTATATTCAGATTTATGCAAAAATAGTACAGGCTGTAGTAGGTGCACGGATGAAACTGGAATATTGAGCGGAAAATTTGAACTATGCGATCACGAGCGAACAATAAAAGTTTGCTCGATCGCTCGATCAAAGAACATAAATTGTTTTGTTCGTTTTATAAGCGTAACGCTTACAAGGGGACCTTACACTAGGACACCCGCGGATTTTAACAAGCTTTGGTATATTAGTAGTATAATTTTAGGGTGTTATCGCCGTAAAGGGTTTTTTCAAAATGCCCTGCAAATTTTGAGAAAAAAGCTTTTGAAGTTTTGGTTTTTGTTAAATACATATTTATATAATCTTAAATTCGACCGTCTTTCAAGTAGCGCGCTAGCGTCAGTAGTAGCGTTCTCGCTTCTCGTACCGCTAGTTAGTGGTTCGATCCTTCATAGAGGAAGTTTTTTTTAATAATTTTTTCTGTCTGTTTTCAAATTATTTTTTCATATTTTTTAATTTTTAAATATATACAGGAAAGAAAAAATTATTTATTATAAAAAAATTAGAAATAATAAATTTTTTCACATCTTGCGAAAATAATAAAGGAAAAGTTTATCCTTGAATTACAGTTAATATTTTATTTTTTAACAGGTATATAAAAATAGATAAATCTTCAATATACTAACAAATAACAATCGTATATATTCTAATCATTAACAATTTCATGTATAATTTTTTTATATCCATGAGTTTTAACATTTATTGTACATTTATTATTGTTTATTAAACACAGATTTCAGAGTGATAGTTATCGTAAAAGTATTCAATAGTTCATCATGAATTGTCATCAAAAATTTTTCATAAAATGATTCAATATGCATGGTACGCTTCGAAATTATTAAAACCAAATGAAAGAGAAATATTTTTAAACGTTAATCAGGTTTGTTTTCCAAAAAATCTTTTAAAAAATCGATTTTTATGTAATAAGTAATCTTCTATTAAATTGCGCGAGATGTGAACAAATTTATTGTTTCTAATTTTCTTGTAATAAATAATTTTTTCTTTCCTGTATATATTTAAAAATTAAGAAATATGAAAAAATAATTTGAAAACAGACAGAAAAAATTATTAAAAAAAACTTCCTCTATGAAGGATCGAACCACTAACTAGCGGTACGAGAAGCGAGAACGCTACTACTGACGCTAGCGCGCTACTTGAAAGACGGTCGAATTTAAGATGATATAAATATGTATTTAACAAAAACCAAAACTTCAAAAGCTTTTTTTTCAAAATTTGCAGGGCATTTTGAAAAAACCCTTTACCGCAATAACACCCTAAAATTATACTACTAATATACCAAAGCTCGTAAAATTTGTGGGTATCCCAGTGTCAGGGCCCCGTTGCTAGTCCATGGATATTGCGTAAATTTATTCATTACTCTAAGCCAACGTCAAAACCTTACCATAAGCACAATTAGCATTTCCAGCGTAGTAACGAATGTCGAACCATGAATCAGTATTTTCTACCGAGGGATGGAACTAAAAGGTAAAAGAATGAAAAATGAAAAAAGGAAGAAACAATACAAATTTGGCTTAAATTTTGATAATAATAGTAGAAAGTTGTGAACAATGATAAATTTTACACCTCTATTATTTCACGACCCTTGACTAATAGAATTTTTCATTATTTTCATTCCACAAATATCTAAAATAAACTAACCGAAAATCGAAATGCTACTAACGAAAGTTCGGGAAAATTTTTAAGCCAAAAATTTTAAGCATAAAATTTTTTATGCCAACCCGGCATAGCCTTTTTCTATGGGCTCGAAAAGTACAAGAAAAGTATATTTCCAGCAGCGGGGCAACCCGGTTCGGACTGCTGGCCCCAAAGATCCTTTATATCATGCGAATGCCAGTTCACAACATGCAGAGCCTGTTCCAAATGAATCGCAGGAAGCGACCAGTACGCAGAACGCCACTGACTTTGTGCATCAGTGCCAACTTTGCCCACGATCTTTCGCGACTAAGCGAGGCTTGGATGTGCATAAGCGTGCGGCTCACCTAGAAGCGGCTAATGACGCTATTGCTGTCGAGAGAGTCAAGAAGCGGTGGTCACCGGAGGAACTAAGACTTCTGGCTCGTGTGGAGGCCCAAGGCGTCTTGAGTAAAGTTAAATTCATAAATGAATTTATTCTTTCTCAAGGGCTAGGCGACCGCACCCTTGAGTCTATTAAGGGTGTTAGGCGTCGAACCGACTATAAACATCTTGTCAAAGCTGCTGTTCGTGAACTTCAGACTGTAAAAAGTCAGGAGGGATTGAACAGTAGTAACGGCAACGCCTGTGCTCCACCGAACCAAGGTTTGTCGGAGGACCGGTCCGGGCTCCCCGGAGAACCGCTCGATGACCTTAACACACTTGAGAGACCACGTAATGAGATTGTGCTCGAGATTGAACATCTTATCTCAAAGATCGACGAAGCTGCCGGGTTTAATACTGAAATATTGGTAAGAATTGCCCGGCAACTTATTAATGGCGTCGATGTAGCAGAGTCGATCAACGCGTGGCTCCAGAGTGTGTTCCCTCCAGCTTCTCGTCGGTCTGGTGGTGACCGACCAAGTATGCACACCCCCGTCGATTCGAACGATATACCATCCTGGCGGAAAAGACGAAGGGCGTATGCCCGAACACAAAACCAGTTCGGCAAAAACCCTGGACGAGTAGCGAGAGAGGTGTTGGATGGTGCAAGCGGACCACGTCCCCCCAGTCTACAGCTTATGGCTGACTACTGGGGACCGACATTGGCCCGCGAGTCCGTGCCATACACGCTCGCTACAGATAAGCATAATAAGACCGAGCCACAGGGTCTTTGGCGCCCCGTCTCCCAAGTGGAAGTTGAACGAACTAATGTTCCACTTAATTCCGCAGTTGGTATCGACGGTGTCTCGGCTAGACAATTGCGTAGTGTGCCGGTGATGGTCCGTACCCTCTTGTACAACATCATAATGGCAAGAGGAGGCTTCCCGACAGAGATGTTAGCGAGTAGGACAATTTTCCTCCCGAAAAAGCACGAAGTCAAGAATGCAGCTGACTTCCGCCCGATCAGCATTGCATCTGTCATTGTACGGCAGATGCATAAAATTCTCGCCATCCGCCTCCGCAGCGCTGACTTGATTGACGTCAGGCAGCGTTGTCTGGATGACGGATGCACGGAGAACATTAGTAGTCCTCGCCTCATTGCTAGACGATGCCAAACGCAGGCTCAGGGAGCTACATATAGTCTCCCTGGACTGCGCAAAAGCATTTGATAGCGTGAGTCACGAGGCTATTACGGCAGTGCTTAGGGAGAGTAATTTGCCTGAGGGCATGATCAAATATATAAGCAGTACCTACTCGCGTAGCAAAACGTACCTAGAAGTCGGGGGCTCACGGTCAGAGCCGATACACGTCGGCAGGGGTGTTCGCCAAGGCGACCCGCTGTCGACCCTTATCTTCTGTCTAGTCCTGGACAAAGTCATTCGCCCTTTACCATCAGATGTGGGATACGACCTGGGTGGCACACGCATCAACACCTTGCTGTACGCTGACGATACGATTCTTGTTGCATCTACGATTCAAGGCATGGGAGTGCTGGTGAAGACGATCGAGGAGAGAGCAGAAGGAGTGGGGCTGGAGTTCAATACGGTAAAGTGCTCGGCCCTCTCAGTGGTTCCGTCCGGCAAAGCCAAGAAGTCTAAGGTCTTAACGAACCCCCAATTCGAATTTAAAAGTGCAAAGATTGCACAGCTATCGCCCTCGCAAGAGTGGCGGTACCTGGGGGTGGACTTTAGACCAATTGGGCCGAAAAAAGTCGGCGGGACACTGACGGTCGAGTTACAGAGAATAACAAAAGCCCCACTTAAGCCGCAACAGCGGCTTTATATCATGAGATCTTTTCTTCTGCCTCGGTTATACCATCGACTCGTACTAGCAGGCACTACCCTTGGAACGTTGAAGTCCTTGGATCGGCAGGTGCGGTCCTCTGCTCGAAAATGGCTCCGCCTTCCTCCTGACGTGCCCAATGCATATTTTCACGCACCAACGCGTGAAGGGGGTCTTGGCCTACCATCATTTGAAACAGCAGTGCCATGCCGTATTATTGAACGACTGGACGGTATGGCACAGTCGACATCACCTGCGGCCACGAAGCTTGGGTACAGCACCGAGTTAGATGGGCTAGTCGTGCGCTCACCAAAAACAACGGTGAGGCTCTGGGCAGTAAACAGGATGTCGACAGATAGTGGTCTGAGGCCCTCCATAAGTCCGTGGATGGACGCGAGTTGCGTGAAAGCGCAAAAGTCGCGGCATCCAGCTCTTGGGTACAATGGGGGATGGCGTTGACCGGACGGGACTTTGTCCAGTACCATCATGTCCGGATCAACGCCTTGGCCACGAAAATACGAACATCTCGTGGTGTACGGAGAATCGGCTCGGATATATCGTGTCGTGCTGGCTGTCAGACAACTGAAACAGCAGCCCACGTTATCCAGTCGTGCCATCGTACCCACGGCGGCCGGATAATGAGACACAACGCGATTTGCGCAGTGCTAAAGTCCGGCCTTCGTGACCAAGGGTGGGGCGTTGAGTTGGAGCCGAGGATCCGCACAAGTCGGGGGGTCAGAAAACCTGACCTCGTGGCTACAAGAAATGGTGTCGTCAGTGTAATTGATGCACAGGTAGTCAGTGGAGCGACGGCCTTAAACTGTTCACACGAGAGAAAGTGCGCGTACTACGCCGATAATCAAGACCTGAGGTCTGAAATCGGCAAAAAGTACAATGTCCGACCATCCGACATTCATTTTCGCTCTTGTACGCTCTCGTGGCGCGGGATTTGGTCTGCGAATTCGGCGAACGGGTTGCTGGCAATGGGGCTGTCACGAAAACTCTTAGGGTTTATTACTCTGAGGGCGATTCGTGGCAGCCACACGAACTGGAGCAGATGGAACAGGATGACAGGCATTACAATAAGATCTGGTGAAACGCTACCAAGAGCTGGCATTGGTTAGCTGTTTGTGTCACGGTTGAACGAACTGGTAATAGGGCAACGTGCACCCTTCCATCTAAAGTCGGCAGCACGCAATAATGCCGTGGGCAGTGAGGTTTAGTGGGTAGTTGGTCTCGGCCAGAGTCCCACAGTACTTACCTTTTTGAACGACATGGTAAGCTCTGCGTAAATGCATTCCTCACTGCCACGAAACAAACAAAAAAAAAGTATGAGTGATGTATGAATGTAGATGAGAGAATGGCAAACCGGCCAGGCTCATCGGGATGGGAGAGTGGGTGTGTTTTTGTGACATATATCACGGATCCGCCTCTCCCATCCAGCGAATGAATGATTTGCACCAGGTGGGTTTTTTAGTCGGTAGAAATCCGACACTCTCTTGGGTACCGGGCCCAGGGGGCCTTTTGAAGGTCTTTCCCCCTGACGAAAAAAAAAAAAAAAGGCAACGTGACTAGAGCGTGTGAGAGTGAGTGAGGAGTGTATGGAGTTGTCTGGTGTTTTGTTCCCAACAGGCTCCCCACGTGGGCTTCTAGTCGGTCAGTTGTAACGGATATCTGCAACCTGTCGCCAGGCTCCCCACGTGGGCTTCTAGCCGGACAGGTGTAGCGAATTGTCTGCAACCTGTCGCCCGGCTCCCCACGTGGGCTTGTAGTCGGACGGTTGTAGCGAATTATCTGCAACCGGTCGCCAGACTACCAACGCGGGATAAGGTTCTGGCCAGACAGGCCATCGTTAGGTGCGATAAGAAACCGCGTGCGTTCGGTTGTCGCCTTGCGTCGGAAGCGAACGGTAAGAGAGCTCTCTAGCGTGCGACCAAAAGGTACCTCGCGTCGTTATTCTAATAATATATTTTCTTTTCAGCTTTTTGTTTGTCATTGTATGTTACACCAGTTTATTGAATAAATTGTTCTCTTGCCCCGGCTTTTCTCTCAATTCCGTGAGAGTTTTTATGCCGAGGCAAGTAGCTTTGTGCCGCGTAAAAGTGTTTTGTTTATTTATCTATCCTGTCCTATCTCACTCATTCCAGCGTTAAACTGTTTAGTAGAACTCATTGGGAGATATTCGACCATTTTCTGGTCACCTATATAAATGCTAGAAACATAATCAATATTAATCAATATTAATTTATTATTCTTTTCGATGAAAATTTCCCCCACCAAAGTAACCACTGCACAGGATCGTTTAAAAAAATGTACATTAGTTTAAACAATTACATAAAATTTAAAAGAATATTAAAACTAGAACGTTATAATTTTAATTTCTATTCATTACAATTAATTTTCTCGTTACATACATAAGAAACTTTCGGAAAGCCATGTAAACAACATTCAATAAAAAAAATTTTTTATTGTATCAGTATTGTATTTTTTAATGTATCAGTCTAACAGAAGATTTTGAAGAGGAAAGTACAGAAGAAGGTGCATCGCCCTTTTTAGATTACAATAGACATTTTTATCTTTTAATTAATATTTATTTAAGGTGTATAGAACAAAGTATCGTTCTCTGCTATTACATGTAATTGCTTAAACATATACATGCATTACTTTAAATGTTACATATTCTTCTATTAACGTATTTTGAATAGAAAATAAATTTAATATGAATTTATTTTTATGATTTTAGATGAATGCTTCTTCGGCTTGGTTGCATTCTTGGGTTGAAACATAATTATAAAATTCTCCGATTACTTAGATTGTTTTACAATCATTGTTACCGGATAAATAAAATTTAATATTAAGTGGTTATTAAAATTTTATTATTTTTTTAGAAGAAATTCAATGGGTAGCAGGTAGATTTGTTTTTCGCAAAGGGCGCCATTTGCTAAGAAGGAATCTACTTCAGGGATGCGACCCTGCCCACGCGAGCCTTGATTCTATCTTACCTCCAAAGATAGAATCATGTCCTTACTTAAAATTCCACCCACACCAAACGATTCTATTTTTAATATTTTGTTGGTAGGATGAATTATGAAGACAATGCCACACTCCGTCCAAGAGAAAGGAGAAACGAATCAAAAGAGGACTGAATTATGGTAAATGGTAGTATGACATAATTATTTTTACAGATACCATGGAACAGTACAAAATCACGGTAAGTTCTATTTTGAAAGTCTTATTTTTTCTCTAGTTTTCTTTAGCAATAAAAACCATGGAGACGATGCAAGAGCAAGAGGAAGAGGAAGTGGACTAAAAAAAGACTAAGTGATGGTAAACGGTAATAGAAGATAATTATTTCAGAAAGAACTCGAAGTATTTTAATCCGGTTATTGGTTTCCTCGTAGCATTGCACATGTATTATAGTTATTTTTAATCAATTTTCTTTTTTTACAGATAACATGGATCAACCTACAATTATATACATTTATTTTTATTGTACTATATTTTAGGTAGACTGCAAAATTATTAAATTGAAAATATTCATAATTTGTAATCTCCGTATGTATATATTGCAATTAATAGGGGGACCGGAAAGTAATGTCGTTTCTGCGCATGCCAATACTTGATTGTCATTTGTCAGCTCATTGTTTGGTTCAGAGGCGTACCAAAGACATTGTGAGGTTATAGTGATTTCTTTACTTATAGACAATTGAATTACAATTTTTTTTTGTAATTTTGGGTAAAATGGCCAGCCAAATACCAGAAGAGGTACACATCCGGCATTGCATGCTCTTTGAGTTTCGCAAGGGAAATAACGCAACAGTTGCTACCAAAAACATTTGCGATGTTTATCCAAATGCACTGGACATTCGTAAATGCCAAAGGTGGTTTTCCAAGTTCAAATCGGGTAATTTTGATCTTTCCGACTCGTATCGATCAGGAAGACCATCAGCGTTAGACAACGACGTGTTAAGGGCGGAAGTGGAAGCAAATCCGTATCAGACGATCGAGGAATTGTCAAACAGTCTCAACCAACCTTGGTCGACCATCCAAGAACATTTGAAGCAGATTGGGAAAGTAAGCAGAGCAGGTGTTTGGGTCCCGCATAATCTGTCCGAACAGAATAAGGCTAACCGATCAATCACATGCAACTTATTGCTTCAACGACACAACACAGAAGCGTTTTTTGATCGTTTGATCACAGGAGATGAGAAATGGGTCCTGTATGATAACCCAAAACGCAAAAGGCAGTGGCTCTCTCCAAATGAAATCCCTCGGAGTACTGCTAAGCCAGGTTTACACCCCAAAAAAGCGCTTTTGTGTGTTTGGTGGAGTATTCGCGGCATTGTTCATTTTGAATTACTGAAACCTGGACAAACTGTTACTGCAGACCTCTACAGCGAACAATTGCAGCGAGTCAATCAATCTTTAATTGAAAAGTGGCCAGCGATTGTCAACCGAAAAGGCGTCATTCTCCAACATGACAATGCAAGACCGCACTGCGCAAGGCGAACTCTAGAAAAAATTAATGAATTGGGGTGGGAGGTGCTGCCTCATCCACCATATTCGCCCGATGTTGCACCATCGGATTTCCACTTATTCCGAGCGCTGCAACACTTTTTAAGTGGCAAAACATTTGCAAATTTGGATGATATCCAAAATGCCATCTCTAGATATTTTGCCGAAAAACCAATTAATTTTTATCGATCAGGGATTGAAAATTTACTCACTAGATGGCAAATGGTTATTGACAATGATGGGGAATACATCATTGATTAAAAATAAAGACTCGTTAAAAATGTATGTGTTTGTATTTAGCGTAAGAAAACGACATTACTTTCTGGTCCCCCTATTATATTGCAGTGTGTTACTTTTCAGTAAAATCATCGATGTTGCTTAAATTCTATTCACATGCATTCCTCGTTTTATGTTGGTGTAAGAAAATTATTGTTAATGCACTTGCATGTTTTTACAGGTACCATGGATCATTCATGGCATCTTTGTAAAACTAAAATAATCTTTTCTTTTTCTTTTTCAGGTTCGTTTCCAGGCCTACTTTTCTTTTTATTCCCTATCCCTTTGTTTTTTTTGCAGGTTAATTAGGAGGAGGACCCACCCACACGAGGACCACACGAGGACCACACGAGGACCACACGAGGACTTAGTTATAATAAAGTATAGTGTAAGTTAATTATTTGTATAATTAAATGTATAATTTTAATCTATTTATTCTTCTCCCATGTATATTTTTTTGAGCGAATGTGAAACTTTAATTATAAGTAGGTAGGACCCGGGAAGGGCACGTGGTATACTTGCACTTTCCAGTGCGAGTTTCCACCTCCGGGTTTTATACAGAATTGTTACTATTTCATTTTATCAAGCTTGTTTTATAAATCGCGATTTAGTCTTTAAAATATTTGATATAATTCATATAAAGAAAAAATTAAATAAAATATTGCAAGAAAATGCATTACACTTATTGCATTATTTATTTCAGTTCCAGTTTTTTACTTGACATTAAAAATTACGACGTGTTATTAGGTCATCGATTATAATTATCTGCTTGGACATTCGATTAATTAGGCTCGTGTATAAGAACACGGTCAATGAACTTAGAATTCATTCATGGTTCACAAGCCTTAATAATGAACAGAAAATGTAAATTAATTTTTTATTAATTGAGAACTAAAATCATAAAAACATACGAGTTAATTTATTTAAAATAGTATAGAAGATCTTATCTTGCTCGCACGTAGGAAATGTCCAGATGCAGTTTTCAAGGCATGAAGAAAAGACGAGGCTTATAGCCGAAGAGGCCCCTACCTAACTGTAGCTGAAGAGGGGCAACTAGAGGCTATTAAGTTATTTTCACAGGTTCAACGGCAGGTTCGAGCTTTTCGGGAATAGCTCTCTAGTCATATTTTATATTTTATTGTAACATTTTATTGCTCGTCATTAATTTATTGTTGTAATTGGAGATGATGGATCATTCTATCTCCTTGGGACACTAAATTAGTGTCTAAATCGTCAAAAAGATGCATAAGTTTTTAGATTGAGTCAAAAACATTAAAATTACCTTATTAACACATTACGTACGGCAGACGAGATATCTAATTTTCAAGAAAAAAAATCACGAGAAAACCGAAAGGCATTGTAAATACAATTGTACAATTATACACGAACAATGTGTACAATTTATACACGAACGGCGTCAATCTTACTAACCAATATCTGTCATATTATTCAATAATGAGAAGAACAATTAAATGACCGAAAGGGATGGTACTATCTCTAATTTATGCGGCCTGTCAAATGCATTTAAAATAATAAGTTTTGTAATAACAAGAAAATGAAATAGAAAGATTTTTTAGATAAAGAAGCAGATAAAAGGAGATTTTCAGCAGACGCGAAGACCGACAACATCGACCTCCAGTTCGGATTAGATTCGGTTCAATGGAAAGCTCCACGTAATACTGAGTGGCACAAAAAGAGATTGTAAAGTTTGTTCCATCCGAAACATACCAGGTGGAAGACGCGAAACAACATTGTACTGCGATACATGTCCAGACAAACCAAGAAAGCATCTTGGACAATGTTTTGTAAATTATCATATCAAACTAAATACAGAGATTAGAATTACAAAATTATATTCTTAATAGTATAAATATAGATGAACTATCAAAATATAACATTTTATAAGAAATTTTATGTAGAAGGTAATTTTATTGTACCTATCCCTACCACCTCACCTGGCCGAATATGTCGTCGACCGCAAAGGGTTAGAATTTTTAAAATATATAATTTAATAGGAAAAAACTCAAATTTTCAATTTCATACTAAAAAGTATACGTATTCAATTTGATATACAAATAAATTTTTGTGAGGCAAAAAATTCATATCAATTAATTATACTAATTAATTTTATGTCGAAACACAAAATAATTCATTATTTTTACTCGCGACTAGATAATAATTGTTTCTATTAAAATGAATTATTGTTTTTCTTTTAATCAAAGTTTACTTTTTGACAATAAATAAAAAAACGGCGTGCCATAAGCATCAAGAAAGAGAGAAATATCGGTTTCTTCTTTCACTCGCATTCAAGGCCGAGAGACCCGAAGATTGTCGAAGATCCTTCGTTTGTGTATTAGTGCACACGGACGGTCGCACGCACACTAGCCCGCTCGCGTGTAAAAACCGACGGAAAGGCGGGACTTTTGCCCCCCACTCTACAATTATATTTTATAATCTTTTTCTCGCTTATTTTTGCAGATACGAAGATAAACCTTAAAAAATTTTTATGTTATTTTCAATACTCTACAACTTTTGTTTAAAACTTTTTTCGATTAAATGTCTAGATTCAAAGATATGGCTATTTTTTACACTTTTCAACCCTTTATTTTTTAAATACAGCCTATTTGATTGCAAAAAAATTAGCACTATTCGACTCAGGGTCGTTAAGTTACCTTTATATCAAAAAGTTAGATTGTAGCCCAAAAAGTTCTAGTTTAGCTTTTGTTAATTAGCTAACGTTGTCGCCGCTCAGGCGCCATCCGACCTACAGCACGAATAGCCGTAGCGCCGGAGAAGCGCCCTCCGACCGCAAAAGGTTAAATTATTATTTTATGGTAAAACTATTAAATTATTATATTTTATGAGTAAAACTATTAAATTATTATATTTTATGAGTAAAACTATTAAATTATTATATTTTATGGTATTACTTAATTAATTATCAACCTTATTGAATGTTATAAAGCAATGTAACTTTAAAATAAAACGCCCTGTTTCTGAGAATGAGTGTTCTCAACTGAGCTAAATTAAATAGTATTCTACGGGGACGCGTCGACGCGCATTTTATTTGTATGTCAAGGGGTTAATTTTAATTAATTATTTATTTCACTCGTTTAATCATTATAATTAATATTATATACCAACCTGTTTAAATGTTATATAGAAACGCAAATTTAAAAAGAAAATGTTCTGTTCTTGAAGCATCGACATAATTGTTTAGTTGGGCCAGATTAAATAGTATTTTTCGGATACATTTAATTTCGTTTTATTTATGTTAGGGGGTTAATTTAAATTTCAAGACCTCAATTATTTCTCTAGAAAAGAGGTTCTCTTTTTGTAACCGGAATATGACTAGAGTGGTTTCGTATCGGTATCGATGGGTCTTAGGGATATAAATAGGGACCTGAGTGTTTATTTTAGGGATAGCAAGGCTTGCGTTAATAATCATATTTACAGAAAAACATCGATTGAAGAGAATCCGAAAGAATATTTTAGGGGCTAGCTAAATCGGCAGGTCGAAAAGGGATGCTAGAGATTCAAACGTTTTCTCGATTCCTAGAAAATTTTGTTTTGGAGAAAACCACGTTTCCTTTACCATGAAAAACCTGAGCGATCCCGGATATATATACATGGACATTTTTATTTCGAAACAGACAAATGCGCACAACCATACAGATAGTACTATAAATTACGTGGAAAGCACAATATCGGGATTTATATTTAGCAGTTTCATTTTGTTCGGAAATATTATTATAGGCGGGTTTATAAACTAATTATTATTTAGGATTGTAAACGTCTTATGCGGGATCGTGCGTGTTGGCGCCTGCACTAGTGTGAGTGCGTGCGGATGTTTGTTTGGGACATCAGTATTCTTAAGATTAAGTGTGAGGAACAGAGGCTGTATGCGTCACCCGTGAAGGGAGGCCGATGCTTCGTCGTTCGATGAAAAAGTATAAAAGGGCAGTCGGAGAATGCGGCCAGAAGAGTTATAGAGGAGAGTGAAGGAGTTAGTTCAGTTTTGTCGGCTTTATGAAATCTTATGTTCTTATGTGCTGGGGAGTTTACAGGATCAAAGAATTAAAAAAAATTATTCCTTGTTGTGTCTTAATAAATGAAAGTTGTTTAGTTCTAACAATCTACTGTTATTTAAATAATTCAACGAAATATACTTTGTCAATACAATTGCTACATTTTTAAACTGTCACTATTCATTTTTTTTACTTTTTTAACAATAGCTTCACGATATTGAAACTTTTACGAAAATAACTATCAAATTTTAGAAATGTAATAATTATTTAATTACATACTATATTACATACAATTATCTTATAGTATATCGAAAATTTCAGTATTACTTATTTGCCAACTAAATATTTTTTTATTGTTAGTGATAAAATATCACGATAATTATTTCATATATTTTCTACCACAAAAATAAAATAACATTCATTTGTACGATAGTCCTATTATAAGAAATTGAAAAGTACGTTCTGAATGATTTGATTAATATATTATTTGCGAAATACAGTTATATTATGTATTTCGTTTAATGAAATTTTTAAAATAATCTAGTGTAGAAAAAACATGATTTTAAAACGTTTATTTAACGCATATGCTTATTATACTCTGTCCTATTTACCCACGCGGTACACGCCTGTAGATTTGTACATAAGTCCTACCTATAAACTCTTATACTAGTAAATCTTAACCAATAAATCGAATTAATTAAATAAAATCTATTAAGTTAAAAAAGTAAATACATTTCAGAAAATTTATGTTCGTTTTTATAAGCAAACAACGTATTTGTTTTTGCGACAAGTTATAAATATTAAGTATCTAAAAATTATTTACTTCGAAAAATTTAATCGAGACACTTCTTTTTTGTTAAGTTTTATTTTATATTTCAATTATGTCGAAACGTGGGTTAGAGGTAAACATTCAAACAGTTAAGGAAGTGAATATAAGAACGTTGCTATTCTTGAGAAATCGATACAATCGGTGGGACCATCTTCCGACCCTGTAAGGATAAATTTTAAGTAATAAAAATCAAAAATGTCTTGTTAGTCAATAATTACTCTTTAGAAGCAACCAACGTGTACGCATGGGAATTGAATCTAGTAGTTATTTCTTCATACCTAAGTAGTAAATTTGCAATTTCAATAACCTTACTCAAATTACATAATTTCTTTTAATTGTAAAAATTCTTTAACCGAATTTTTATTAAAACTGAAAATATATACAGTTCATTAACTTTAGCAATATTAAAAATTACATTTATGTTTGCATTTACATGTTAATTGTCACAGTGATTTTATTACATAACTTGCAATGGCGCTAACACGAATTTGTTATTATTATGCATCATATATTATATTAAAATATTATTTGGAAAAGATAAGTTCTATATAGCTATATGAAATGCATTTATCTTACTGGGGGATTATAGGTAACCCCCAAAGCGCTGAAATGCATTTATTTGTGTTGACTTGATTAATAAAATCCAGAGATAGTGCAATTGAAGATAGCCTTTTATCGCGTGTAAACTTACTTAAAAAACAAGCTCAATACAAAAAAATGCCAGGACAAACCAAAACAGGACGAATTTATACAATCTTACAAAAAAATTTTTTTAATCTATGTAGAACAAACACAAAAACCCATACTGAAAAATTCGAGACTGTACTGGTTTACCTTTCTTTTATTTGAAATATTTCAATACGGCAAATTGCAATATGCGTGCATAATATTTAAGTATATATGTTATAATTATTTATTTAAATAAAACTACATTTATATGTTTTATGTGACATTAATTTCCTCTGTGAAATTAATTTTCCACTGCAGTAATGATAATAATATTGAAAAGTTTAAATATATGGAAATTTATTTAAATTATCTTCTTCTTCTTTTTATTAAGACTTTGTCCTGTTATAGCTTTTATTGCTATTTCCAAGAGCGCTTTATTGTTTTTACCGAGGGTAGGTTACTAGCCTCATCCTCATATAATATTTAAATATGTTTCTGATAATCATGATTTCGCCGATCATCGATTGACCCCTGTAGGCTTTGAGCTAACTTACAACTAGTATTGGTTGCCGGTGGTGGCTATGACACATTCAACGTTTCAACATTCATTTCTGTAACAGGATATATCAATCTTAAAAATTATTTGGACTTTGATCATCTCTTCAACAATTTTTATGCTATTTCTTTTAGAAGTAACTTTCTTGAGATTGATGACAGTCAAATTGAATTAACTTTTATCGTAATACTTCTTATGAAATAGTATCTGTAAATACACATTAAATGGTTGCTTAAGAGAATCTGTCTTTTGATAAAACTTACTAAAACTAAATTTGTTAAAGTAAAACTTTATAAACAGAAGGAACTATATCGAAATAATTTTTCCTATATTGTTTTCTTTAATTTATGAAAATAATTATATTATCCGAATTTGAGAAGGTATGAGAAAAATAATTTTCTATTTTTTAAGATAAGAGATTTAAATTATAAAAACTAAAATATTTTATAAAATTTTTAATTGATCTTTTCTTTTTGCGACCTAAAATATTAATTAAAATTATGTTTTAGACATTTCGTTATTCAGTCTTGTGTACGTTTAATTTATTTCAACGCTCAATTTTTATCTCGTTGTAGGCAAGAAATGTCTAACCTAAGAAGTCACTTAAGAAAGGACAAAAAATTTCTTGCTGCCAAGGTTGAAATTTGGCATACTAAGTTTATCGAGACCGCTAATTATAAATTAAAATTGGAGATAACACAAAAAGAAAAAAATTGATCTACCATGGCAAACATATATGTTTAAAAAAGATCAAATTAGATTGAAATCTGGTATACTAATATTTGAAATTACTTGTTACGAATTGAAAGTAAAAATATAAAATAGATTCAATATAGTGGACATATGTATATATTGAAAAAATTGTATATTTTTAAACAAAATATAAAACGTATCATTTTCGTAAATATACCATCCTATATAAATAATTGTAAGATTAAGCTTATTATATTAACCCGATTGCTCATAATTATAGTTTATCAATATACCAACTTTCATAACAATAACCGATGCGCACCTCTAAGCACTTAATTCCTGTTCATTTAAATTAATTAAAGTATTAGTTAAATAATGCCTGAATAGATATGTTTGCGACCACCTGCAACCTGCATAAACTTATTCCTAAGTTTTCAAAATCTACAAACAGTTCTCTAACTGTATTTTAATCAAAGAATTTTACTAAGCTTTTACATTACATTCATTATCATCAAGATTTTCTTCAAGAAATATATTATCTATATAACGTTAACATTGTATATAAAAATATGTATTATGAATTCTTTTATAAATATTTTAATAACAGATAAAAACTGACTTTCTTTTAAAAAGTTAATAATGCTTAAAACAAGCATTTTTTTCTTCACACAGAGGGTAAACGGGTCAATCTAGTAAAAAAAACATCACTATTGCATAAATTTACAAATTCAAATAGAAATAAATAAAAAACGTTTTCTTCTCCGATATTGAATGCTTTATTGTCAGTATATCTAACTCAACAGTTTATAATTTCAAATTTTAAATTTTCTTCTTAAGATTTTAACCCTTTCCGAGCCGCCGTGTCAAACGTGTGCACTTGTGGTTTTCGGGTTTTTTCGCAGAGCGAGTGCAGTCGCTCGTAGGAAAGAAATGCTTAAAAAATGAGCGCAAATAAAAAATTCATCAATAAAATATTTATTTAATAATATGAAAAACCGTTGGGTGACTATAGTCACCGCTCGTACATGGCGGTAGTCAAACGTTTGGTGACTATAGTCACCGCTCGTAGCGAAAGGGTTAACCACGTTTTTGAGATTTGAGATCACTGCGGGTTCTCAAAATTCTACTTCTTTAACTCCCAAGACACTTATATAAACAGTTAACACCTTTGAAGATATAAACAATTCAAATGAACTAGCTCCGTTCATAAAAACACATTCAGGTAGATTTCTTGGATTTTGTACCAATCGAATCTCGCTTTACAACATAATTTAATAAAAAATTTTCAATGTCTTATGTCATTCATATATGTAGAAGCTATTATTATTAAGCCAGCATAAAACAATTTCTATGAAATTGATTTAAGCTTCTTACACGATAAGCTAGATCCGTCTAAGCAAGGTTTTAGGTATTACATTTAAAATAAAACAAGAAATTGTATATCCGTTCTTATTGTTAGATAAATCTAATCATAAATTAACTAATAAAACTGTTATTAATTAAAAAATCGTTTAATTTAAATAATAAACAAATTTCTAATCAAATAAACTCGATATAAAATTAACGCTACTTAAGGTCAATCTGTGGTAAAAACTTCATTAAAAATTGATAACTTTATATTACACAATAATTGTTTCTACATGAAATAGTTATTACTACTAGACCTACCATCACGTCATATGTATCAATTCCTACCGTGAATGATCAAAAAGATCACCCCTTAATAAATGTACTCCCTCTGTCCGAAAATATGGTATACATTTACAAATTATTCTTTTTCGAATTTGTGCTAAATATAAACTTAATTCTTGTTTTTAATTTCAGTCGCTGATGATATATACATTTACAAAATTCAAAATACAAACTAATTGTAATTGGAGTGGAACTTTTGTCTTAATGATACGAAGAATCTTATAGAAATGTCCTCTGTCATTTAAAACAATTAATTCATTAGATGTTTGTAATATTACAAAAACGTTATCAAATTTCTATTTTTTTAAATTCATTATATGCATTTAATCGTATCGAGCAAAGTTTTAGGTTTCAAAGACTGCATAGGATTGAAGAATCCTACATCTAGAAAGGTTGAAGCATTTATTATTAGCAGCTGTTAGAGTAGGTTAAACCGTCAAAGATATGCGCTTAAAATCTATTTTTTTATTTAAAATTACAGATATAAAAATGAGTAGATTTTTGCTTTTTTTTTATTTTTTCCTTTTTTTCCTATTTTTCCTTCTTTTCTTTTTTATCTTTTTTTATCTTTTTATCTTTTTTATTATCTTTTTTATCTTTTTTTTTATCTTTTTTTTTATCTTTTTTTTATCTTTTTTTTATCTTTTTTTTATCTTTTTTTTATCTTTTTTTTATCTTTTTTTTATCTTTTTTATCTTTTTTATCTTTTTTTATCTTTTTTTATCTTTTTTTATCTTTTTTAATCTTTTTTTATCTTTTTTTATCTTTTTTATCTTTTTTTTATCTTTTTTTATCTTTTTTTATCTTTTTTTATCTTTTTTTATCTTTTTTTATCTTTTTCTTAATCTTTTCTTAATCTTTTTTTAATCTTTTTTAAATCTTTTTTATGTTTTTTTTATCATTATTTATCTATTTTTCTTTTTTCGTTTTTCTTTTTTAAAATTTTTTTCTCAAATTTTTTGTTTTCCCTTTTAACCCTTTCGCTCCGACAGGCGTATATACGCCCTGGAAGAATGACTATTTATGTACGAAGAGCGTATATATACGCTCTGGATAATTGGGCGCGCGGGTACGAAGAGCGTACATATACGTTCATACCATATATTTTTACTTCATACTTTACTTGAAATACTAATAAAACAAAAACAATAAAATAATAATAAATAATTTAGAGAACAAAAAACAACATCTAATTACTTCGTGATATTCCGTACTTTGGTGTCAGACTTCAGTGTCAACTACTCAGCAATGCACTCCGTTCACAGCGATCACATTTTGACGAAAACGCTCCGGAGCGAAAGGGTTAAATTATATTCATTGTTTACAATTTATTCGTAGACATTAGATATATTTCTTTTTTTTTGATTAATTTAAAATAACATGTGGATGGTTATGAACTATCTTTTAGGGTTATCGTTTTCTTTTACAATTTTTATGTATTTAAGTTCACCGGATGTTTCCTTTTTAGTCTTTTTCTAATGTGAGCAGATAACGTTTCTGCGGCTAGTTGGTGGCAGTGTACTGCGGGGTTCTTCTTTTTTTATATTTTGTTGTCAAATTTTCTATTTCTTCCATCATTGTCCATGTACAAGGTCCCTGCGTATATTTCATTCCGTATGAATTACATGATGCGTCGACTATCAATCTTAGTATTTTCGATTGCATTTATTTTAACTTTATTATATAATTCATTATTGCCGTTTTCTATAGTGATATCCCAAAGGTCCATTATTGGTTTTATAATGATTTTATAAACTGTCAATTTACTTTCTAGGCTGAGCTTGGATTTTTGCCTAGTTTGTCGAATAATAACTATATTATTTAGTTTAATATCCAAAGAGATTTCTTTTATACAGTATGAAAGCAAAGTGGATGTATTTGCTTGTGTTTGCTTTTATCCTTTTTTCTTCTAACTATTTTTTATTTTACTTACATTTTCTTGTAAAAAGGTCATTGCTACTGCTGAGTCAGAATGATTGGCAGTATATAGCAGTTTTCATAGCAAACGTTAGTATTTGACTTTAATCAGTAGTTGGAATATCAGCTGTATAGAGTGTGTAAGGGTCAAATGTATCACTATGGGTCAAAGGACACTTTTCTTTGCGATACGCCAGCTTTGATTTCTCTAATTTCGAAATACACATTATTGATTTTTATAATAAAGGTCTTGTCCCTTAGATATGATGATGCAAGTAGATTGTGCATTTGCATTAGTAAGAGGGCTCTAGATGTATCTACGAGCCCTGCATGTTAAAATGCTTAGAATGCTTTTCCAATGTCCATCTAGCTGAAATTATTTGTAAACCCTACACATATAATAGTAATTTTGGCATTACGAACTTCTGCTTAGATGGATTTGTCACTTATCGACTGTAAGTAATCCTGCCATTTCTGTAAGGTAATTTTTTGTCCTGAAGTTGCATATATGGCCGAAATTTGAAATTTATTAGTATTAGATTGTACTGTAACTGTAGTTGCTTGAATGTGTTCGTGGCAAATTTGACTATGTAGATAGTCTTGAATGTCATTTTTTAATATAAATGCAGTACCTTCGTGTTTAATATAAGTGCAGTACCTTCTCTGATTGATGTCTTGTGTCGTATATATTGTAATATTAGATTTTTATATAGTTTCTATAAATGAAGTGTGTGTGGGTTTCCAAATGAGGAGTATATCAATATTGTTATTGTATAAGAAGAATGTTTCTTTGTCTTTACGACCCTTTGTTGCAATCTTTTAGCGTTCCAAAATGCTATTTTCAGGATAGCTCTATTTTTATTTCTTGGTTAGCACGTTTGTGAGCTATTATAGCTTATTGTTTGTTATTTTAGTATTGTGTTTTATTTTACTACAATTTTTGTTAGTATTCTGTATTTTTAATTGATTGTATGAAGAGTTTCATGATTTCTGTAGCGTCATTTGATTCATTTTCGTTTATTAATTCTATTGGAAGTCGTCTTTGCATAACTTCTAAAGTCAGTAAAATTTATATTTTCCCCACATTATGTTTGAAACAGAGTACCTACGTATCATCTCTTAAGTTACCTCTTTTTTGTAATATATTTTGCTGCGGATATACTCTGCTTGGAACAGTTGGGAAGAGTTATTTTGAAACTACTTTCTTATCTCACAGCCTTTGTAACTAATCGGCAGTTGTTCCTTTGCAATTGTAGGCATTTTATTGACTATCTTTCTTAAAATGGAGCAGTTAGTTGACAGGTGATTTTGTGCACATCTTACGCACATAGGTGTTCTTATTGCAATAATTTTTTGTATGTCGTATTGGTGAAATCTTATGCACTGCTGCATATCTTTTTTATGTCGTTGTAGTTCTACGCTTATTACAGTGTTTAGCATTTTGTGTATACTAAAAATATCCTTGTTATTGCTTCCGAACTAGAGTTCCCCCATGAACAACGACAATACTAGTTTCATATCAAATTTCGTCATACAATTTACTGCTCTTATCTCATGTCCCAGCTTAAAATCCTTCTTGATGGTATTATTGACTTAAGTTCGAATGTAAGCCTCTGATGACTGTTTTGTAGCTTTCTTCTGTCTTCAGCTGGTACGTGTGATGACTGCGTTTTTTTACTTTAGAACATGTTTTTCTTTACGAAATATTTCAGGAGTGTTAACGAATTTGACAGTGATATTTCTTGTAGCCAGGGTTGCGTCTCGGAATCGTTTGAATGCGAGATTACTTCAAGATTTTTACTTGCTTTAACTTCTTTCCAGTTATTATTTCGATCGTCGTTTGGCTACTATTTATTCGTAACTTTGTAATCCACAAAATCGAACTTGTGTTCGAATTTTGGGAATCTACAGATTCGTGTATGTTTAACTTATCATAATATTTTTTAAGATATATTTATCGCCGTTGGCTATAATTTTAATCGATATTCGGTAGATTTCATGGCATTATTAGAAGATCGAACCATCACAACACTCGCTAGCTGTAGTTTACCTGTTTACTATAGACGCTTTAAAAAGTTTAAACAATGCTCGAAAAAAAGTCGAAACAGGTCTTCCTGCTGTAACGGCCTTGCTGATCGACCAGAGATATTTATGTAAATTTCTGATCGCAGATAGCTCGAAAACAGACTAATCGATAATCGACGATTCAAAGGGACATTTGTAATTTTAGCCAAATTTTCTAAATAATCGTGTTAAATAAATTGCTTTAAAATCAGCTTTAATCTTTTTAATAGCCAGTGTGTTTTAACTTCTGGCCTTTCTTCAATTATAACAACTTTCGCAATAAACTTGTAAATTCCATATTAGTTCAGTGCCTCGATTTAATATTCCTTTTTTACAATCTAATACTACTTTTAACCCTTAGCGCTCCGCACGTTTTTGTACCACTGCCTACCAGCAACTCGAACACATTTTCGCAGCGGAACGAGTATGAAGAAGGAGTTTTATTTTAAGTGGGAAGAATTACACGTGCTTGTGAATATTTTTGATTTTATTTCTTTTATACACATATGCACCTTTTTTTGTAAATGAAAAATAATTAAAATTTTTTTTTTCTTTTTTTTTCCTAGTCATGCTAAAATATTGGGCGCCGCAGCGGAGCCTACGGAGTTACGAAACAAATGACAGATGGCTCCGTAGCGGAGCCAACGGAGTGCTAAGGGTTAAGGAGATCCGTCACATTTTTTTAAAATAGCGGATATTACATTATTTAAAATAAATACAATATTTTTCTTATAAAAAACAAATGTCTGCATATTATCATCCGTTGCTTTATAATAATTACTAAATACAAAGTAAAGCTACTTGATTACTTCATTATTTACTTATCTTGTAATCCTAAATGTTTTTAAGAATATATACCGTTTTTTCGGACAGAAAGAATATTTTTCACAGGTAAACGTAGATAATAGTTAACTTTTTATTAAATTGGAAATTTATGTCAATGGACATTAAACCTTGCAAAACTTTATATATAGCCATTTCTACTAGGATTGTGTCAAAATGATTGATTTTTAGAAAAAAAGTTATATTATCGATAATTATCGTAGATAATAGATAGGTAGATAATGTTATATGTATTATATTTATAATATTATTTAATACATTATATAAATAAAAACTTAGATAATAAAATGTAATACAATACTGTAGTAATAAATTAACGCGTTAAAGATTGGCTGAACTACCAGTTGCAAATATAAGAAGTAAAAAATTGATGACAAAAATCTATTGCTTTCTGCTATTTCAATTAAATTATTCTCCTTGTCATCATCGTGTCAGAAAATTCTAGCTCATTGAATGTGTCAAATGTCATTATTTTATCTATATTATCTTCAGTTTCCAAATATTATTGTTTTTTGAAATTCGAATACTACCCCTATATACTACATATTTATTTATTTTATTGATGTCATATTTTTAGAATATTATGACATTTTTCGAATAAATGAGCCGTTTATTTTTATAATGACCTAAGACTATTTTTTTTCCGCGAAATCTTTTTAATGACACTTGACTTTCAGTTGTAGATGTTATTACGATCAACAACAAAAATATAATAAAATGAATTTAGGCTTCTTTCGAAATAAACGGCTCAAATATTCAAAAATTTACATCGAAATATGGTTGGCTTACTTTTCTTTTCTTCAAATGAGTACTTACAACTTAATATGCAATGGGGAAACACTTTTGAACTTTTGTACTATGATTACATATCATCTTCTTCTTACAATTATAAATTTGTACTGTAAACCCCCGACAGGCTACAAATATTTTCCCTCAAAAAAACAGGGGAGAAAAAATAAATAATGAAACATTTATTGCTTGACATTTTTTTAAAAATTCCGTAAAAATAAATAGATATTTGATGAGATTGTATGTGGGAATAATTTCCAAAAGTTTAAAGATTGATAATTCGGCCAGCGGTAATAGATTTAGCGATTGTGTGGACCTCCCACGTTATCTCAACGAGTAAACAATGTAAGCTATGAACAACACTGCAGATTATTTCTTTTTACTTTTATTTGTTATATGACTAAATATCTGAAATTTAAAAAAAAAATCTGTGATAAATAACGAAGCATTATAGTGCTCAATAGTTTGTAAATGTAAATACTTTTGACGAATAAGTAAAATTAAATTTTTCATTGAAAATGATTCTGAAAATATTTTTTAAATATTTCAAAGTAATTTTTCGGAAACTCAATCTATGGTAAACATTCATAAGGAAATACACTATATCAGAAATTTGTAAAGTTATGATATTTTAAACGTGTAAAATATTGTAGATCCCTGAAAAACCGATCATTTTCTGATTTTACATTATAATTCAAAAATTACAATAAAAAAATAGAAAATGGCTTACTTTAATCAATAATTTTATTTTGGTAAACGATTAAAAACTAGATTGCCTAAGGATATCATTTTGACTGCTTTTTAATTTCAATTAGAAAAATAGTTATGTATATCGTGACACAATTTCTTAAAATTTTGTGACTTTTTGTACAACATATAAATGCGTTTATTAATAATTGTAGTTACCTCCCCCACCCCCTCCTTTATTTCCTGTATATATATGTTATACCTATATTGCCAAAAAGCAGTCATTTTGACTGCATGGGAAATTTTAAATAATCAAATGACGCTCGTATTAAAAATGCGATGAAACGTGACCGATTTATATCTATTCTATAATATTTACACTCCTCCGACAATACCACGATTAGAGCAGAAGATCAATTACATAAAATAAGAAATGTATTTGAAGCAATTGTGCACACATTTAAAAGCACTATTAAACCTGGAAAAAACATTGTTATTGACGAAAATATGATTCCGTGGAGTGGACGTCTTATTTTTCGTCAATACATTCCAGGCAAGCGTCATAAGTATGGCACAAAGGCATAGAAACTGTGCCTTCCTGAAGGTTATACCTATAATATTGAGATTTATGCAGGGAAAAATGCAGAAATGGGGCTGCCAGGAACACAAGAAAACTATGTAAAGAATGTTACAAGCAATTATCAAAAATACAAAATAGATTATATGCCGCGAAAAAAAGTAAAAAAGTAACGACATATTGTACGCGTTGTAAGGGCCAGCCCACATTATGCTTAGAATGTTTTGAAAAGTTGCATAAGTATAAATAAATAATTGTTATCAATTACAATATTGAATGTTAATGTTTATAATACTTAATTTTTATATGTAATGTTGAGAAAAAATAAAATCAACTTATTTTTTTAACGACTAATTTTCTGAAAATAAGTGACCCACTGGTGGGTCACCCCGGTGTGAACGTGTTAAGAAATAATATTAATTTAGGATAGGTCTAGGATACTCTAATCTTAGTTTACAGAAGATAGATGAAAGATTTGTAATGTTATAGAATCTGAGGGATAAGGTCCTCTTAAGAGAAAGGATCGAGCATATTTCTAAACAAATAACACGTGGTGGATTAGACTGGGAGATTCTGAGAACCTTTGGACGTGATCCCACACTAAGGCGTCACTAATGCTTGGAAGAAAGACGGTTGATGACCAATGATGGATCGGAAAAGAACTAGGACCGCCCTGCGTCTCCTTCCCCCCTTCATCGGAGGTATGACCGATGCATAGGATATAAGAACAGGAAAAAAGGAAAAGAGTAGGTTCTGTTAGTTCTTATGGTGGCCTTATTACGTCTTATTAGGCCTTATGATAGTATTATTACGTCTTATGTCTTAAGTCCTTTTATGTCTTCTTATGTCTTATGTATTACGTCTTTTTATGTCTTATGTTTACGTTTTTCTAAGTTCAACCCAGTAACTCCTATAATCAAAACAAGTGTGAGATATATCTCATATTAACATTATAAATAAAAAAAAGGGTTCATTTTACTATAATATCGATTGATTGAACATTTGAAACCTTTATCTACCTTAATAGTACTGCATTAAGTGAAATATCCGCAACTTTAAACAATATTTTATTGCAATTATTCAATCTAAAATGCACACACAAAATAACGTATAAGAAGTAACCGACCATTACTTATAATGAGGTAAATATAACCACTTGCTACTGTACCCGATTGTTATACAAATTTCAACGTTTTCACAGAATACAATTCAGAAGCATTGATTTGTATATTAATGCAAAACTGATTTCTTCTCTTCCTGTATGTTTTAATATTTCCAACAACATAAACTTCCCTTAAATTTTGATAATAATATTAGAAAGTTGTGAACCATTATAAATTTTACTCCTCTATTATTTAACGACCCTTGACTAATAGAATTTTTCATTATTTTCATTCCACAATTATCTAAAATAAACTAACCGAAAATCCAAGTGCTAGTAACGGAAGTTCGGGAAAACTTTTGAAAACCTTAATAAACGTATCTGATTTAATCCTTTTATTATCAAATATTTACTCCTATAAGTAATATAATATCATAATATTCCACAATAGATATAATCAATTAGAAAATAATTTTAATACGAATAATTAAATGTTTATAATAACATAGATATGTACGTTATTAATTAATTACGTTTTAATTTATAAATAAGGTAAATAAATCGACAAAGGTAAAAGTCAAAAGACAATTCATTTTATCGTTAAATTATTATAGGCAATTTCGTTAAACGATATTTGGAAAATGACGACTGTACGATAAAAGGTTCATATATTAAGTTTTTAAGTCAATATCAACTTTCACGATATATGTATTCTTATTATTAGCTTTAATAAAAAAGAGAAATATATTCACAGGTTACATGTACAGCATTTCGTCATATTATTTTGCGGAAACACGTTTCTACGTAATCGGAGGTGAATAGAGAGTAGTTGATACTTCTTTCCATCCGGGGAACAAACACGGTAAGATTTATACGGTGGATTTATGAAGTTTAGGGTATAAAAGGTCAGGAATACTTCCGAACAAGAAAGAAAGTTGAACAATTTTAAACGTTTATACCTCATAAGAGACATTTGCTAAAACCTTAACGTTCTCGTGAATATATAAATATTCACTTATTTATTAAACATTTTTACCCTATTGTTAGCTCGAGAAAAGATCTTAAGAGTTGATTTCGAAGAATAATTATCCGAGAACAAGTCCTCTTTCGTTTTGTTTATCGATAGATATATATAGATTTCTCATCAAGCAACGAAAGTAATGAAATCATTCGAATGATCTCAGACGAATAGAATAATGAAAATTAGAATTTGTAAAATAAATATATCAATGAGCATTATAAACAATTGATTAACATACAGAGTGAACATATCCAGAAAATTGAATATTTTCGTTATTTACCGAATCCTGTTCAATGTAATTTTGTTTAATCCTTTCTGTTACCAACAATAGATAAAATCATTTATCATCGTACACACTCCTTGTATTTCACCAATTCAGTTACTCGTTAATATTAGATATTGATTTGTTACATCTTGTATAAGTTGCTTTCTTTCCCTATTGTTACATTCGATGGTATAATATGTTTAGTCAGTTTCAGTCAGATCAAGCTGCGAGGCGCCTTTATAAAGTAAGTAATCTAGAGAAATTTGAGAACGATGATTAATGATGAAGCAGGATAAATAGTTGAAATAATAGAAAAGAAATTAATTAGAGTATGAGATTGTTCTGAATGTTAGTACCGAAAAAACAACGTATTAGAATAATAAGGTTTGTCATTTACACGTTTCAACGATGTGATGTTACCTTAATCAGAGTTCGTACTAATGGTAGACAAATAATATGCGATAAATGTCAACGGATGTATAAAAACTTATATGAGCTAATTTACTTACTAATTCACCTTTACTTTTATTTAATAATTTTTTTTAAGATCTTAAGATTGAGAAATTCGAACTTAATAATCAGTATTGCTGAAACTAGATACTAACTGCAGATTTTTTAACTAAAACTAAAGTACACGATTCGGCAAAAGAATTATAATAAGTATAAATATTAACTTACTAATTTAGTGTATGATTCAACCAAGAGAATATATATCTGTCCATTTCTATTATGGAATCATTCCTTCAGAACTATTCCAATACTTACTTTCTAGTGCATGTACTCCTTCGCGTAGCAAACGCATTTTCAAATGCAACAGGATTCTTTTCACCGACATAAGTAAAGCTGATTGATTTAAGGATTTTTTTGAGTATTTGTATTTTCGGATTTTAGATCTGAATGACGTAAAGCTTTTAAGTTTTTTAACGGAGTTTGTTAATAGAAGAAGTGAAAGTCTTTCAGATACGTAAGAAATCAATTCTTAAATAATAAATATTAAAAATATGTTAAACTTGTGTGTTGGCTTGAATGTATTGTGTAAAATATTTTAAAGATAGCATGAGTGTGAGAGAGTGTATAGGTATGATGAGTGGAAATATGTGAAACATAAATATACACATATAGATAGCCAGATCAATATACGGGGAGTATAACAGCATAAACGCGAAATACAAAAAGTGTTCAAAATGACTTCCTTATACCTATGCAAGAACTTGCAGTCGTTTTACAAGCGATTGCCTTACTCTCTGTCAATATTTTCGAAAAATTGCTCTGGTATACCGGAAATTTTTGTTAAATCCTTTCACGAAGTATTTCCGCATTGTTTATAGGTTTTTTTTCATAGAGAATGTTTTTTAAATAGCCTCTCGAGTGAAAATCCAGCAGATTCAAATCGGATGAACGAACAGGTCGGGTAGCAAGACCATCATCATCTAATCTTCTTGTTTGGAGATAGTTTGTTTAAAAATTGTATAGGTAGTCGGTAAAAATGCAGCAGTGCTTCATCATGCATTAACTGTACACGTTGTTCGACATCCAGTTTAACGTCCTATTTTCGCTTTTTGTAATAATTATTGAGATAGAAACACCACGTATAATTCGATGTAACTCCGAAACAAATTCAAATAAAAGATATATTTACAGGAATTTTTATTTTTGTTTTAATGCGCCGAAGTCATTCGTATAATATTTTCCACTTATTTTGTTACGTATTCTGTATTGATGGAGAAATACATAGACAAACACGGACGGAGTGAGTGTGAGAGAAAAAGGAATAACATTACGATCTCAAAAAAGATTCAATATTATAAAATTAAAATTATTAGATAGAAACCGAATTGTATTACTGGTTTTCTTTACAATTAAATAAATATATAATTGCAATTCATTGACATCACTCTTTAACAGTTTGTATCATCTGCAATTAGTGGGAACATTCATCAGCTTTCCATATAAGAATAATTTCCGTTAATTCCTTCGTATTTTTTGTCAATTAGATCTTGTTTCTTAGTATAATAGAAATCTTGTTAAATGTTAAATTATTCCAATTCGTAGAAATAATATTTTTGTGCAACAATTAAATCCAATGTACTTGACAAATACTTCTTATATGAAAAATTAAGTATATCTAAAGAATTGCAGGTAACAAAAGATAATAAAAATAAGTCAATCAGCCAGAAAATTATATTCTGCATTTGTCAGCTAGTAAATCAAGCAATTGATAAGTCAATGTTCTAGAAAGTATAAAACGGGTAAACAATTAAATCTTTTCTAAAAGTAATAAAAGTATATTTCAGCTTAAAAAAAACGTTTTGTATTCTATTATAATTTTTCCCGAACATAATAATCCGCCTATCATTAAGATCCAATCTACTCTCTAATCAACACGCTGTTAGAAGAAAAGGTTAGTGACTTAAAATCTGTATTTTCGTTATCCTTTTTTCTGCTTCATTAAATTCTAACTTATTTTCCAATGTTATCATCTTCTATTATATTTCATCGATCCGTGACACGTATTCCACTATTCAGTATCAAGTTAAAACTTGCAAAATAAGGTTGGTTAACGTAAAGGTCATTTCCTGGTAAAACTTTCACGACCCTAACAGAATCTTATATTACGCCACAAGACGTAACATACTCAAAACTTTAGTTATGTTACGTCTTGCATATAATAACTTCATATCTTTGGTTCCTAATATTATATTTTTCTTTGCGAGAATTTGAAAATATTCCACTTAGCGACATGTTTATGATTCAACCGATGCTTTACGGTATTTATTAAGCAACAAATATTTTATCACACCGTTGTTGAGGGCCTTAACTTTTTTAAGAATTCCTGGTCAATCTTACAATCTTCTACTATTTTTTTTTGCGTCTATTTTCTTTTTATATTTCATAATTTTTTGAAGATTCTTTGCTTCGATACTTTGCTGCTACCATGTATAATCTAGTTTTTAAAACATTATCTAATTAAATGTATTATATAATAAATAAATTTATTAAACCAATAGAGAACAAACTATGTCGAGGACGATAAACCTACCCTTAAAAGGCTATAAACCGAAGAAATGCATATTTCTTGTCTCAAAGTTTCACTACTGTGAAAGTATCGAAAGAAATGGACCAGCTGACGAAGAATATTTTTTTTTATATTATATTTTGGAGCATGTCCTAACATAGATATGAACGATTAACGAGAGACAATGAATTTCAAAAATATTTGAAAATAATGCAAATATATCAAATATCATAGATAAAAAACGTGGCTCATCTATTACCAATGAAGAGATCAATTCATCTCTTTTCTTACAACTCCATTGCAGAAAGTCGAATATCTTTACGCAGTTAGTTATATTTGCGAACTTATTAGAAGCAGTTGATTACTGTTAAATATTATTAGCTTCTTGTTAAAAGCAATCGATTTTAATCGAACGATTGTAACGTAACATCCACATTATTTAAATCATGCTTTGATGATAAAGTTAAATTAGTGTCCAAAGTCAAATTAACTACGTGACTTATTCGAATAATGAAACGAGTATCTATGTTACACATATATAAATCGTCGGAAAATGTATTAAATAAATTTACAGACTATTTTTTGATAAATCCTTATTTAAACCATTTGTACATTTTATAGATGAAAACACGTTTTTAAAAAATACACTGTTTCATCAAAATTAAAGTAGAAAACAAATTGTAAGATTATTCAACGAATTTGTCGCCGTAGTGATCGCATCAGAATATAAACTTTAAATTTTAGAACTAAAAGAGGATCCGTTAGAGTGACCCCTGTCAGATTCATTTCAAACTTTGCACACTTATAGTAGGTCCATGAAAATATTAATCGTTGTACTTTAAAAAAAAAAACTAGATATTGAATCGTTTTCGGAAAAATGGGGGTAGAAATATCGCAAAAATGATCTCATGTGTCTGATACGTTAGATCGATTCCTCGACAGGGAAAATATTTTTTTTCTGGTCTTTTTTTATGTTTTGTTTTCATTATTGTAAAGTATATTATACAACAACAAGAAAAATTATAAGATTGCTAAATGCATTGTTATATATATCGATAAAAAATCATACAAAAAATCTATCGCAGCGAAAGAATTCTTTAAATTATGAAAAGACGATCAAGAGAGAAATGTCAATTTCTTAATAGAATAAAATAATTATGTTGGCAAAATGAAGAAACTTCACACGCTTTTTAATTCAAATGCACCTTTTTTTATTATATTATCTAAAAAATTAATGTAACGTCCTCTCTCTAGAAAAACAAAAAAAAATAAAATTAATTGAGAACATACTTTATAATAACAAAAACAAAAACTTAAAAAGGCCAAAAAAATATTTTCCCTGTCGATGAATCGATCAGACTACATCGGAGAAACGCGCGAAATCATTTTTGCGAAATTTCTATTAGTTTTTTCGAAAACGCTTAAATATTTATTTTTTGTAAATACAATAAATATTCTCATAGACTACAACAAATGTGCAAGGTTTGAAAAAAAATCGGAGGGGTTACTTTTATGGTCCTCTCATAAGAGTATAGCAAAGAAATAGAGAGAACCTTTTTCCTCTTTAAACTAAATACTTACAGAAGTACCTTATTTTATTAAGCCTTGGCCATGTTTACTTCGAAGAAAACTGATCCTCCGCTATATATTAAGTTCACAAGAACTATCGAAGGGAAGAATTCCAAAAAATATCGAAAAACAGGCTATAATTTAACAGAATCTAGGAATAAATCAGGGTAGCAAATAAAGCCGCGAGAAGAACAGAACTCGTAACAGAAACCGTTCGGCACGCTGATATATGTTGTAACAAAATAACGGAATTCATCGTTAATAGTAAACGAACTCCTGTCTTTTACTCTGTCCTTACAAAATAGAAGTTTGGAAGAGTAAAATTTTATTAATAAGCAGTTTGAGAAGGCGCGTGCATGTGTGTCCGTGCTTAGTGCGGAAATTGAAGATCCTTACATGACTATACGAATATATACGTACAACATTCCTAAAAAAAACAATTCACAAAAGCTACAACAGTTGTAGTTATAAAAGTGCATTCCACCAAATATCTCAAACCTTATATCAGTCTGAAATTTCTCGTAATGCAATAAGGCTCCTAACCAATTAGAGTTATGAGTGTTAATCACCGTACCCAATAATATTACAAGTCATCTTCAGTAAATTTTAACGTAATGTAGTTAAAAAGGAATTGGTAAGAATCTAAGTAAGCTAGTCAGTTGGTCAGTAAAATGTAACCAACCTATAAAAACAAATACCCTATAAATCCAGTTTTTGATTAGTTATTAAATCCATATTCTGTATTTAGTGAAACCGATAGTAATTATTAAGTCTGTATTTTGAACGATGAAATAACTACAATAAATCAATTTCATTAAGGAAATTAATTTATATCAGTAACTCTGTAAATTAATTTGAACCTTTTTGGAATCTTCAATTAATGACTTTTACTTATCATTGAAATGAAGTTTATGCTTTTATTTTTATTGTACAGCTTTATGAGACACGCGTTTTATTAATTAGTTTAAACAATAAAATATAATATAAATTACTTTTGAAAGTATGTTATCGTTTGAAAAAAACTTGTTATAATCTTTTTTGCACTTAAAACGTTAATATTTGCAGTTTGTTTAATTTTAATGTAGATATATACGTATGGTTATATTAATTTTACCTAAAATATTGTCATAAGCCATTTTCGCCTCTAGTCAGTTAGGGAATATCGAAGAGTGTCAATATTCACCCCACCCCCTTTTTAGACCGTTGCTAAGCACACTCTGCTAGGCCTGCTAACAAAACCGCATTTGCTATTCTCTACGGCTGGAGAGTACCACGCCCCCCACCCCACAACCACGAGGACAGATATGCGACAAGAAAACAATATACAGGGTGATTTTTAAACTCTTGCCACCAAGATAGCTCTGAAAGTATGATAGTAACAGAAAAGTTTATAGAACAAAAGTTGCATGAAAACTTCGGGAATATAATGACGTCATTTTTTTTGCTAGGTTTAGTCGCTTCCGAAATTTAATAGTCAAGTTTGTTTTTTTAAAAGGTATGCTATGTTTCGGCACTTATTTTCTGATAGCGGCTGTCATGGCGAATCCAACAATGTGAAACGCATTAAGGTATTTGAAGATCAACAAAAGTCAAGTCTGGCGAACCAGCCAGCCCAGCCACGATACAGCTCCTCCGCGTCGTGCTTGCGTCAGGGTTACGTCATCCTTCAGGTATCCGACAAAGGACGGAACAGTCAGACATAGGAGGTTTAATGAGTACGTCATATTTAATAAATATTTATTGTATTTAATGTTACACATCTTTGGATTCGCCACGACAGCCGTAATCAGAAAATAAGTACCAAAACATAGCATTCCATTTAAAAAAAAAAACAACCTCCAACAAATAATTACGGAATTATCTTATAATTAGTGTAATCTAAAGATAGAAGTACAGATAAGTTTGTTGAAATAAATAAAAAATATGTATTTATTATCAGAGATATGTTAAATTTAAATAAAAAAGTTTTTTAATAAAGTTGTATTTGTGCAAATATACCCAATCAAGAAATTTACGAGGATAAGATAACAGATAACCATGATCTTGGTTTAAAAAAACGTCGGATAAACGCAAACTTGTTAATCAAGTTCTATTGTATATGTATGTATAAAGAAACATTTTTCTACTTAGATTTGTGCTATAGTAGTGAAAAATACTTAATCGTTCATCAGCTTACAAAATTGCTTTAATAAAGACGTTTATTTTAATTATAAAAATCAAATAAAATTGTGTAATTTGATTTTAGGAAACCAACCGCATTTTTGTATTACTTATTCATATTATTATAGAACATAGTATTTTTTAGTAACCTTGTAACGGTTTTATCCGAGGTTTTCTTGTAATATATGTTAAAATCTCTTCATGTTATCATGCGTGTTTTATCTTACATAGCTAACTAATTATATTAATGCTCGTACTTGACATACATCCATTTATTTTTTATGCGATGAAAAGGACTTTGTTTCGGAATTATCAAGAAATTTTCAAGAGAATGGTTACGTAAAATACGCCTGGATCTCGTGCTTTTGCAGTTATCCTTACACACTTAAAGAATATCACGAAATTGCAATTCTATTCTCAAAAGTATTTATAATGTCTTCGTTAGAGATATTCCATTCCTTATTGAGAATATTTTCCGATAATGTTTGAAATACTCAAAATCAAATAAATATTATAAAGAAAGAAAAACCAAATGAATAAATTCTTTTCGCTAATAAAAAAATTTTTTTGATAAAGTTATTAAATAACGAAGACAATTGAATCAATAGGGACACTAGCGAAAATGACGTCTATTTCTGTTTAAAATTTATAATTCGAGTTTTACCGATAATTAAAATTATTTAGAAAATATCCTACACATTACTTAAACAATTGGAAATATTTTATTACTAATTGTTATGAAATTTATACCGCGTATTAAAACAACACGTTCTATTCGAACGGAAAACGAAATTTACTTTATAAAAATGATATATTATCGTGAAATGGAAAAAAAGCTATTTATTAGAAATACAGAAAAATACCGTAGGAGAAAAAGTTACGTGGATGGTCAGTTAATGCAATACGAGCTTGAAAATCAAAAGTTACGTACTACCAAGGTTTTTTATACGTAGCTTTTGTTGAGGATGCCATATACACCCAACTTGCTTTTAATTTTTGTGAAAGTCATTGTTAGTTGTGAAATTAAACATATATGACAATGAACGTTTCCTGCGTTAAAAAATGGAGAAAATCGTTAATACAAGATAGATTCGAGTATATAGCGGCACAGTTTTATTTGATCATTTTTTATTTCTATATACGAACTCTGCTCGGAAAGAAAATAAGAATTATATAATATCACACTTCTTCGTATTAATAGGGATAAATAACCGATCAAGGTCACGAAAGTTGGAATCTCGTTATCAGATATATATAAAAAAAAAAAAAATTTAGTTGTTACTGTTACATTACGCTGAACCGTGAAGCCCACCGCATAAAAAACTATTTGTATGTTAATTCTATGGAGATAAAAAATTCTAAAGGTGTTGGATAATCTAAAATAAATATATAATATTTTTTCGATTTCAGGTTACAGGCGATAGAAATAATTCTAAGATATTCGGTCTCCTCAAAAGGAAGGGTCTGGTGCTTGTCCCCCTTTTTGTTTACACTTGCAATTTGGACGGGAAAATTCCGGGAACCGTGGAAGATACTCTCTCGCTAAGACGTTACAGGCGGTAAAAGAAAGACCTATCGATGACCAATAGGGAATCTGTGATTTAATAAGAAACGCCCTGTAGGATAAAGAGAGTCCTTCCCCTCCCACTATATACGGGATATAAAAAGACGGACAACAGACCAGAGAGAAAGATTATAATGTCATATTATATTAAAAAGATTCGGATTCCCATTTCAAAAGTAAAAGATAAAAGACTTTTCTTGCTTTAAGTATAACGCAGGGAGTTTGTATTTATTGTTCTGTTTTCTTGTGTATTGTTAAAATATATGATCCATATTTTGTACTACTTCGTCTCAACTATTATTCATCCCGACCTTTAATCGAACAGTTACCTTCACCGAATTAATGTGAATGTTTTTCAAAAAGATAATTTTTTCCTGTGCCTTGAAAGATTTCGTTTTTATGAATCCTTAACTATGATAAAGCGTCAAACCATTCATCTCATAATTGTAAGAGAATTACTGGCCAAAAATCCATCGCAGTTATATCGCATTTACACTGCAATCCAGATTTGGCACTTTATGACCGTTTTTCGTTTTACCTCGAATTCTCACCTATTCGCATTTTCAAACGACGTATTGATTACGATTTTGATTCTATCGATAAACGAATTTTTCGTAAGATCAAATTTTTGGCAAGATTAAATTTTTAAACGTTTTTAGTTGAACTTTTGAACTTTAAAAAATGTAAATAAAGAGATTAATAAAATGATAATCTTAAGCTTTGAATTAAAATTCTGCCATAATTATTACTTTTTTTTATTAACTTTACGACAATTATAATTACAATTGAAAATATATTGTTTCATTATTGTAGAATTTTATTTCGCTTTATTTTATTATTTATCCTATCAGGGATGCTGACACATATGTGTACGTTTATATTACTTTTTAAATTACCGTTCAAGTGACATATTTTTTTCTTTATTTTTTTTTTTAATAAATTGAATTTCTGCTGACTGAAAATGTATAATGCGTAATTATACATTTATATATAACTCCAAAAGAATTGAATTATAAATGAATATAGAAGTAAAAAATTTGTCGATGTTCATTCAGAACAGTGGTGGTCAACTATCAACTGAGCCTTATTTATGGAAATAGTTGTGTAGCTATAAAGAAAAAGAACTAATAAACAATATAATTGTTTCCAATAATTTGAAAAATGATGCGATTAGAAAATTAATTTTTGTGACGACAATATAAAGCGTATTATACCTATATGACATAACATATTTCATATAAATAAATTGTATAATCGTAAAAAAATAGTTTCTTAGGAAATATTTTTTCTTCTTTTTTCGTTGATAGGAACATGCGACTAAACATTCTAATACGCGAAAATCTAACATTTCTGTATTTACACGCAAAAATATAATTACATTTCGGAATATAATTGACTTTTACCTTTATATGTATAACAACAAAAAAAAATTAAAAAATCCAGTTTCAAATTAACATTAAATTCGTGGGAGTTTAATGATAAAAATGTAACGAATATCTAATATGCAAAAGGAAAAAAGAGAAAATGAAAAGAGAAAGAAAAAAATTATGTATAAGCGAGAAAGATAAAAAAAGAAAAAGCAGAAATGATATTAATACAGATATAAAGAAAAAAGGACGAAAAATAAGAAAGAAAATCGAAAGAGAGTAAGTACGCTCCTGTTTTCTGTAATAATTCCTGTACACGTGGGAAGCTAGAATTTCTTTTAACAGTATCTCAGAAAATACAGAGGATGCTTTTTCTTCTATAGTTCTTTTTTCACCACTCTTTCGTTTACCCGTCGTCTCGCTTTTTCTTATTTGAAGAAAAGGACTTGCAACCTTTGCAATAGATCTTGTTGTGTACTGAAGTGAAATTTAAAGGGAAAGAACAAAGCGAATCTCAAACAGAATTCAGGATCGTGATTTTCAGTAAACTTTAACTCGTTTCATTTACTTTCTTTTTCCCTATTATTATTTTCTACTAATTCTCGGTCTTTAATTAAAAACAGTTAAGCACCCAATAATTTAATCGATAAAATCTCACCTTTCCAGGAATACAAATCCATCCGGGATAATCAATTACCTTCTAAAACCCGTATATTTTTTTTCGTAATTATAAAGAAACGTACGCAACCTGAATTCAACAAATGTGAGCCTTTAAATAGAGATTGCACATTAATTAAATATTTTCAAGAATATTAAATTCACGTCTATATCTTCAGTTAAAATTGATTATTGCCACAGAAAAATCTTATCGATTACCTAATAAAGATTATAGAACAAAACTTGTATGAATTTAAAAATGATAAGAAATTTAAATAATTTAAAAAAAATAATACTTGTTATTAAAAAGATTATAAAAAAATCATAGTTACAATATATGTTTTTTCACAAAATGATTTTTCTCGAAATTAGAATCCACAAAGAAGGTTACTAAATTAATAAACATTAAACTCAACCGGAAAAACTTTCATTAACATTGCGATACTGTTGTATTAGTTTATTTGAAGTACAATGAACCGTCAAATTCTAAATTTTCAATAAATGTTCTATATAGTTATTTTCAAAGATTTTCTTTATTGGATCTTAACGAAAAAGAAAAGCAAAAAGAAAAGAAAAGAGCTCCGACTATAAATACAACCTTATATAAAAATTTTCCTAACGAAAGAAAAAGGTATACAAAAAGAAAAAAAAATAACCTTTAAAAAACTTGCTATGTACGCCACTGCTTTTCTACGAGCAGATGTCCCCCACTTAACTCGATTTTGGCTACTACTTCCGTTAGCAATATGAACTTTCATTTACCTCCCCCCCCTTCTTCATCTAACTCATCAAAAATTTAGGAATTACAAGAAACAAAAGAAACAATCGGGTTTATCGAGGATAAGGAAGTAACTTTCTACTTGAAAATAAATATTAGATTTTAATATATATTTTACATATATTTTAGTTTTTCTATTATACTATTAAACAGACGTCCTATTTATTAATTAGGACAATGAACTAAATAATAAAAATTCTAATGAATTTATATTATAAAATCAAGTTTTTCGACCTACTATGACTCATACATTTATCATGTTTTTTCGATTTGACAAAATAACAAAAAAAGACAAAGAAAATGTAAATAAAGAAATATATATAATAAACAAATTTTACATTTATTTGCATATGTATATTTTCAAAATTTCATGAAAATAGAGGGACAGGATTGATTACTCATGAGATCTAACGATGAAATTAGTAAAACTTGAAAATTTATTATTTCCCGATAACTTCAGGTAGTAGGCCAGTGTAATGGGTTTAAAAAATTGATTTTTTTTTAGATTTTTCACAAGAAAAACATCTTAAAAATATTATCTCAAAGTTTCAGACAAAAATTTAAAATATTTTTTAAAGTTATAGCCAAAAGAAAAGAACGCGCCGTAGTGTGTATGAAAGTGTTTGAAAAACTTTGAACGCGTTCTTCTCGAAACCACGTTTCCGGAGTTTCGGGGGGGAATTTTTTAAAACTATTCAGCTGATTTGGCTAATTTAACCAATTATTTTCGACACACATAGCTAAATGCGTAAGATTTTAAACATTAAATTTTTTAATAATAAAATTACTTTTCTAAACAATTTATTAAAAGAAAAATTCGATCTTGAAAACCTTTTTTTACATGTTCGCTATTTTTTTTTTAATAAGCATATTGTAAATTAATTCATTAGAATGAAGCCTAAAAACAATAATTTGTTTAATTATTTTAATTCACATGAAACTACGGAAGGCTGTGTGTTTCTTTGAAACAACTCACCTTTTTTTCGAGGACTCAACTTAGACAAAATTATTAACAAATTAATATAAAATTAATTAAAAAAAGTTTTTTTTGTATACTTCAAGATACCAATAAAAACGAGAATTTCAAAACGATGGGATTTTATTTTCATATTTAAAAAATTCATGAAAAGTTCAGTTTCAATCAAATTTAAATTTACTGTTGAATTTTAAAACAATTGTTAATTTTTGGTTGTTTATATTTAAGAATTTTTTTAGTTATTTGAATTATTTACTTTTAAGTTTAAAATATGTAGGATGTTTAAATTATAAAAAATAGTGAGGAGTGCGATCAGAAGTAACAATTTATTAATATAACACTAAAACTTGATTATACCGTAGCTGAACTTACACTGAACTCGGTTCGAACCGAAACGCTTCTCTTTTATATTCCTCTTATCGCTCTAGAAACCCCTCGATCCCTCTCGAATATTCATCTATTTATCCACGAGAAACATCGAGTGGTTTCCATGCGACGAAACATGAAACGCATTTCTCACGTGGTTCGCCCAAACAAACGAATGCCGGAAAGAGAAAGTTTCTTTTCTTTATTTCCTATCCTTCAAATATATCATAATTTATTAACCCATTTGCATCAATGCGCGGAATATTCCGCGAGCCGCGACTGTCTCTTATCACCAAGCGCGGAATATTCCGCGAGCCGCGACTGTCTCTTATCACCAAGCGCGGAATATTCCGCGAGCCGCGATTGTCTACTATCACCATGCGCGGAATATTCCGCATACCTGCGACTGTCTACTATCACCAAGCGCGGAATAATCCGCGAACCCGCGACTGTTTCTTATTGTCAGTTGCTAAGTACTCTTTAGATGTGGCAGACCATATTAATCGCTTGTGATAGCATTTTATAGGTTTATTCTATACGTACATCAGTTTATTGTAAACAAGTTTTCCTTTTTCGCGATAATCTGTTGATTCCTGAGAATCTTTCGTGAGTATTTAAGTGTAACAAGTCCAAGTTTAAAAAACCATCTAATTTTATTATTTAAACTAAAATATAGTTGCCCCAATGGATTTCGAAAGTCTTGATTCGGATTCAAGTACTGAGATTGGACCCACTCGAAAACGTGTCCATATGATTTCATCAAGTGATGACAGCTCGAGTGATGAAGTTGAACAGTGCGGCAATTTTACAAATGAAGGTTTCGTGTGGAAAGCTAAGAATCCTACGCCCATTATACACGGGTTTTCTAGTGTTGTTGGTGCAACCGTAGATACACAAATCGGTCAAGAAGGGAAATCTTTGAATTATTCTTTAACCAAGAATTAGTTACAAAAGTAATTACAGAAACAAATAAATATGGTGCAACCGATGAAAATTTTATACCTCTTGCAGACGATGAACTAAAAATATTTATTGCTGTAAACATTCTAATGAGCTTAGTTTGTAAGCCCACGATTCAGAGCTATTGGAGTACCGATAAAAGCTTAGAAACACCATATTTTAAAAATATTATGACCCGTACCCGATTTACGTCAATCGCCAACAATTTACATTTTTCTAGTATTATTACATCTAAGGACCCACTTGTAAAAATTCGAGAAGTTTCTGAAATAGTAAAAAATACTTTCATCCGCATGTATGTACCAAATAAAAACATTTCGATTGATGAGTCATTAATGTCATGTAGAAGTCGCTTGCATTACATACAATTTATTAGAACAAAACGAGCGAGATTTGGCATAAAGTTTTACAAACTGTGTGATTCGCAATCGAGATACATACATAATTTTAAAATATATGTAGGAAAAGATAAAACCGTTACTGGATCTGCTAGTAGAAACGTTGTAATGAATTTATTGAAAGAAAGTCAGTTATTGAACAAAGGATGCTGCTTATTTATAGACAATTGGTACAGTTCACCGATCTTATATCGAGAATTATACAGTATGAAAACGAATGTATGTGGAACCGCGAGAATTAATAGGAAAGAAATGCCTCAGGAATTAAAATCACAACAATTGCAAAGGGGAGAAGCTATTGTGTTTTCTACAAGAGAGATGGCGGCAATAAAATGGAAAGATAAAAAAGATGTCGTTTTACTAACGACTATGCATGGCTTAGAATTTGCTGAAACTGGAAAAATAAACCGATATACCGGACAAAAAAGTTTAAAACCAACCGCAGTGCGAGATTATAATCAGTATATGGGTGGAGTTGATGTAGGCGACCAAATGCTAAGTAAATTTCACACCATGCGAAGAAATAAAAAAGCCTATAAGAAAATATTTTTTTATTTTGTCGACATGATGTTGTTAAACAGTTATGTAATTTTTAAAGGTCATAAAAAAGATCGGTCATTTCACGTTTATAAACAGCTATTAGCTGAGGAAATTATTAACAAATATTTGCCTAATATAAAAATAAATAACGCACCTATCAATGATTCTATATCGCGGTATACTGGCAGGCATTTTCCTATACGAATACCTCAAACCTTGGCAAAAGGTAACAAAACGTCAAAACGATGTGTTGTATGCGTATCTAAGGGTATTCGAAGAGAGACAGTGTTTCAATGCCATATTTGTAAGGTAGCATTATGTATTGATCACTTCAAAGAATATCACGAAAAATAATTTAATTAAATTTTCGTTGCATTATAAATAATTTTATTTCATTTATAAAAAAATATTTGTTTCTCCGTTTGTGTAAAAAAAAATAAAATAAAATGTTTGATGTAAACTATTGCGTATTAGTTGTTTTAGACACTGTATTTTTGACAAAATTCATAAATTTTTCTCATTGTCGGTTTCACACCCACATGCCCGACAGCGCGCGGTGATACGCGACAGTCGTCTGTCGTTCGGCTCTGATGTTCAGGCGCGGCGGCCTAAGTAGAGCGATGATGCAAATGGGTTAATTTAAAACTTTTAATATTATTATTATTATTATTTTATTATTATTATTATTATTAAAAGAATGAATTAATTTAATTTTTAATTTAAATTAATTTTTGTTTAAAATTAAATATTAATTTTTGTTTATTTTAATTACAATTTGATTTTTATTAATTTTATTTTGATTTTAAAAATTGAATTTTTAAATTTATTTTAGCTTTAGAATAATTTAATTTAACCATAAAAATTGAATTTTGAAATTTTAGTGGTTTTTAAAAGTTGAGATATTAAATTTTACAAATTTATCTTAATTTTTGATAATTTTACGGAAAATTAGATTAATTTATTGAACTTACATATATATATATATAATAAGTTAAATATAATAAAAATATAATTAATAATAACTATACAATACTTAATAATAATCTAATAATCAAAACTATACATTAATCAATCCGATTAATATATATTAATTATATATTTAATATTGTAAGTTATATAAATTTCCCCCCAAAAAATTATATTATATTAAGAACACACACATATTTTATCTTCTCTTCTTCTTCTTCATTCTTTAGTTTAGGCAAATTGCCTGTTTCGTAATGACGTTTTTTTCTGCCTATTGCACTGTTAAATTGTCGCACCATCGTTTTCGTGGGCGCCCCGTGCTTCTGCGGTCAACCGGTGACTTATCCCGTGCAATTCTGACAATTCTTCCGTTGTCCATTCTGTTGATATGTTCGTTCCATTCTTTTTTCCTTTTTAGTATCCATTCGTTAATGTTTTCCACTTTGCATGTTCTTCTTATATCTTCACTTCTCTCTCGATCCAGTAGTGTTTTTCCAGCTATTCTGCGAAGAACTCTCATTTCGGTTGTCTCTAGTAACTGTTTCGTTTTCGCCGTGTCTGGTCGAGTTTCTGCGGTATGTGACATAATAGGTCTTACCATTGCCTTGTAGATTCTTGCTTTGGTCTCTATGTCCATGTTTTTGTTTCGCCATATTGTGTCATTCAAACAACCCGCTATTCTGGATGCCTTCATTGTCTGTTCTCTTACCTCTGCTTCAACATCACCATATCCTGAGATTTCTATTCCTAGGTACTTAAATCTCATTTCCTGCTGAATAACCTTCCCTTCAATTTCCAGTTTGCATCTTAACGGTGTCTTTGATGTTGTCATGCATTTAGTTTTCTGGGCCGATATTTTCATATTGAATGATTTGGCTATGCAGTTAAATCGGTGTAGTAGACGTTGTAGATCATCCTCATTTTCGGCCACTAATACAGCGTCATCAGCATAGCATAGGATGGTTATTTCTTCATTGCCCATTTTATATCCTTTTAGCAGTCTTACGTTTCTTATTATTTCGTCCATAATGATGTTAAAAAGCAGGGGACTTAGGAATCCCCTTGTCGGATACCACGACCTGCATCAATCGGTTCAGTCAAGGCCATTTATCTTTGCTTGGATCTTATTGTTTCTACAGATGTCCTCTATGGTCTTGATAAGATTATTCGGAATTTGCCGGTTATAGAGGAGGTGTACAACATCCTTTAACTGCACTCGGTCGAATGCCTTTTCCAGATCAATGAAACACACATATGCTGGTCTGTTGTATTCAATTGATTTTTCTGTTATCTGTCTTATGATGAAAACCGCGTCTGTGCACGATCTGCCTGATCTGAATCCCTGTTGTTCGTCTTCTAGATTCGTTAAGCTGTTAATTTTATTCGTTATAACCTTTGTTGTTAGTTTCAATGAAGTATTTAAAAGATTTATTCCCCTGTAGTTTGTAGGCAGCTTTTTGTCTCCTTTTTTAAACATAACTATAGTTGTACTAGTTCGCCATTCGTCAGGTATTCTGTGTTGGTATAGTATTTTTTGTATTAGGAATGTTAACTGTTGTGTGAGACGTTGGCCACCATATTTTATCAGTTCGTTTGGAATGCCATCTTGCCCTGGCTCTTCCTATTCTTTAGTTTCGAATAGCTGTTTCTACATCACTGGACTCAATTTGTATGTCGCTTTTAGTTATTATTTCTGGCGTATTTAGTTCCGCTTGAGGTTCTTCTGATTTATAGAGCTCTGTTAGATAGTTAATCCAATTTTCTTTTGTGATCTGGTTTGTTTCGATCATTTCGTTGACCTCCTTTCTTTGATTTCTAATAAATCGCCAGATTTGTTTTTGGAGTCCATAGAAGTCACTCTCCATTCTTTTCGAAAAAATCTCCCAATAATGTTGCTTTGTTTGCCTTACTAATGTCGCTGTTTGATTCCGGATTCGTCTATACATTTCGTATGATTCAGGTGTTCTTAATGTCCTATAGTTAAGGTATGCTATTTTCTTTTTTTTGCATATTTCCTTAATCTCTGGGCGGAACCAAGGAGTTTTGATCATTCTAGCCCGGTTTTTTACAGTTCGTGTTCCCAGGGCTTCATATGCAGCTTCTAAAATGTTAGTTTTTAGTTTCTTCCAGGCCGTGTTTGTATTATCTTCTTCTTTTATTGGGTTTATTTCGATTTTATCCTTTAACCTGTTCTCATATAGTTGTTTGGTTGGTAAGTTCCATAGTGACTCGATGTTTATTTTCGATTCTTGAGTTGCTCGGGCAAGATTTCTTTGGGGTTTTAACTTCATTCTTATCTTTGCTAATAGCAGGCTATGATCGCTTCCTACATTCGCGGAATTTAACGTCCTGATATCTAATATTTGGACACATATTTAATATAGAATATAATAAATAACACATATTTAATATAGAATTAAATTACTATTTTAAATTATATAAATCTGTTACCAATATTATAATATATGTATAATTAAATAGTTTCATATATGTTCAATAAATATTATATAATTACCTATTATTATATGAATATATATATATATATGTATATGGAAGGACAGTAGTTTGAGCTATATTGAATTTAGCGCGTAAATAGGTTAGGGATTAAAACAGGGGGCGTTAGTGCTACAAAGAAAGCAGGAGTGAAAAGATATAGAGATTAAGAAATATATGTAAGAAAATTAATCAAGAAACAACGGTGTGGATATTAGCATTGAATGTTGTTTCTTTGTTATTACAGGTAGGATAAATAATTAGTCTAAGTTGCTACATTATTATTTGGTTCAAAATAAAATAAAATCTTTGTTATTACAGAGAAACAATTCTACCTATTATCTACCCATAACCTGCACAATAAATAAGACATTATATATATATATATATACTATGTATATAAACATATAATATATTTATTAAGGTTAAAAAATTATAAATGATAACCTAATAATATATTATTTAAATTTAAATTTAAATTTATGTATAAATGTACTTATATATATTTATGTGGGATTGGGAAAAATTCTTAAGTAAAAGAGCGAATAAATATAAAGGCAAGAAACGTTACGATATGAATGTTCGAGAACGATCATTATTAAATATATATGTTAATATTTCGAGAATAAGTAAAGTTGTTATCTGGTAGGTAGAGCTATAAGAAATGTTGTCCTTTGTTGTTACGGTATGAAGAAATAAGAGGGTATGAGTACATGCGTGTGTGTAGCGTGGATATGAGAGGATACGAGAAGCGGCGATATAAAAGAAAGGAATAAAGAGGGGAGAGCGCGATAAGTAAAGATATAAGAGATATAAGAGAGTCGAAGAGAATTTAGAGAGATCCAGAGTGAAAAAGTAGGGTTACAAAAAATATCCTACATTTGTATGTACGTATATAGGTATAAATTATTAATTGAATTTTTTAAAGAAATTATTTTCACTTAATTAGAAAGGATTATATCCAATTTCATTATAAAAATTATTTTCACTTAATTGTTATAAAATAAATTTAACTTTAGTTATATTTATCTTTTTAAAAAAAATTATATAAATTTAATTTAAATATTTAAAAATTTTTAATATTTAAAATTTATAAAGAAATTAAAGTTTTTTTAGTTTATATTTTAATAATTGAAAAATTTAATGCTACCAATAACGATTAACTAATAATTAAATTAATTATTAAAAATTATCATATTATAATTATTATAATTTGTTAAATTAAATATTTAATTAAATGGTGAAATATTAATATTATTTATTTTAATAATTTTAATATTTTTTGTTAAGTTAATTTATACAATGAACTAGAATTAGATACTCTATTATAGTAATTAATTAAAATAAAATACTTAAATATTTAAATATAAAATATTAAATGTTAATCATTCCATTTATAAGATTTGGCGGTATTTTATAAAATTAAAGGAATCTGTAAGTTAATTGATGATCCACGATAAGAGAAACTATTAACATGATAAAAAATTATTTATTTATGTATTGCTGTTTTAAAAATTTTATTAAGAATTTTTTTTTTAAATTTTAGTAAAATTTAAGTCAAAATATAGTTTATATCAGAAATTCATGGATTACATGTTTTATTAATACTGGATAATTAATTTAAATTGAATTAGATATTGGATTTTATAGCAAACTTAATTAATTGATTGATTTGAATATAATATATAAAATGTGTACAAATTGCCCGTCACTTTCAATAAAATGAAATAAGTCGTAACATAGTTTAAATACAAGAAAGTTGGTTATAGATAAAATTTTGGTTTAAATAAAATAATTTATATACAATAATATATATATAAGAATAATATACAAAAGTTAATATTAGAATTTAAATTTATTTAAATTGAATTTTAAATTAAATTATATTTTTTTTTTAATTTATTTTTTTTTACTAATAATTTATTATTAATTATTATTATTTAAAAATTTTTAGTTCGATAATTAATTAAATAAATAAGTTTTTTTAATTATAAATACAGTAATGAAATTAAAATTTTATTATAAAATTCAAGAGTAATTTTACTTTTGTGTACCTTTTGTATCAGGGGGGGTTGATGAATAAATGTATTTAAATTTAAATTTATCTCGAATTTAAATGATTAATTAAAAATTTCAAGTAATTGTTAAATTATTATTAATTTTTTTAATTGGAAGTGAAATATTAAACGATTTAATATGTCTAGTTTTTTTTTTAGAATTGAATGAAATTCAGCTTTAAAATTTAAATCTTTATTAATATTAATTTTTTAAAATAAATTATTTTAAAGTAATATATTGGGGATAAATTTAATATATTGGTTATAAATTTAATTATTCTTTTTGGTATTTAATAGTAATTAAAAAATTATATTTCTTTTAAAAACGTGTTTTAATTTATAATAAGATGAATATATTTTAAATTCAAAATTTAATTTTTATTTTAATTTTTTTTTTACTTTAATAATTAATTATTTTTCGTAGTAATAACGCTTATTAGTAAATACTATATTAGTTTGATTATTTTGTATGTTATAAATTAATCTAAGGAAATAGGCAAATTTATTTAATTTATATTAAATATATTTACTGGTTTATATCAAAAACATGTCCTGTTGAATTTGAATAATAAGTTAGAATTATTTCTGCCCATCGAATAAAATTTAAAGGGCTGCCGTATATTGACTGTACAAAGGTAGCAAAATAAATAGTTTTTTATTGGAAACTTGAATGAAAGACTAATAAATATTGACTGTCTCAAATTAAATGAATTTGAATTTGAAATAAATATTATATTATATTATTAAGTTATTTACTTACATTAATTGGAATTTTGATTGGAGTAGCATTTTTAGATTATTGGAATGAAAAATTTTAGATTATGTACAAGATCGAAAAGGACCAAATACAGTTTTTTTTTTTTTTTTAGGTATTTTTAAGCTTTTAGTGAAGCAATTAAATTACAGTAAGACCTCTTTTTGTGCGGTCCTTTTTTATACGATTTTATTTTTGTGCGATTTGTTTTGTGCGATTTGTTTGTGTGCGATTTGTTTTGTGCGATTTGTTTTGTGCGATTTGTTTTGTGCGATTTGTTTTGTGCGATTTGTTTTGTGCGATTTGTTTTGTGCGATTTGTTTTGTGCGTTTTTTGTGCGATTTGTTTTGTGCGATTTGTTTTGTGCGATTTGTTTTTGTGCGATTTGTTTTGTGCGATTTTGTTTTGTGCGATTTGTTTTGTGATTTGTTTTGTGCGATTTGTTTTGTGCGATTTGTTTTGTGCGATTTGTTTTGTGCGATTTGTTTTGTGCGATTTGTTTTGTGCGATTTGTTTTGTGAGATTTTTTTTATGCGGTATCTAAATCTCAGTAGCGTTGCTACCAGTTTTATGTTCTCTTTCAATGTACATATACATGTGTGGACGAACTCTGATTACATGGTCTCCTTGACGACGATGTATCCGGACTTCGCGACGTTGTTCATCTGATTTAAACAATCTCCTAACAATTACTTAATTTGATTGAAAGCATTTTCACATCTATATTTCGCAAATAATTGATGTATTTTCTAAGTGCGACTTTTTTTATGCGGTCCCTATCCACCGCCACAAAAAGAGGTTTTACTGTATATCGTACAAGTTGTTTTATATGTAAGTATTTATAAAATTACCGAATATTTTTTGTACGATTTCTTTTATTGCGGTCCCTATCCACCGCACAAAAAGAGGTTTTACTGTATTTGTTTAAGAAATATTAAAATAAAAAGAATTATTTATTTTTTTGTTTATTTAATAAAATGATTTTATTTATTGTAGTTATAATTTTAATTCTTGGATTACCAAAGAATGTTAATATTTATACTAAATTCATTTACATTATATATAATAATGTGTTTTAAGATTGGGTGTTTCTATTATTCTGACGAGAAGATCATCATCTAATTTAAATTATTCAATAATAGGAGAGGTATACGTTGAATTTCTCAATCTTTGTCTTATGAAGTTTCAATATTTTTAATTTTTTTTATTATATTTAATCATGTTGAAAGTTTTCAATTGTTAGATATTTTACAACATTTCAAAATTTTTAAGTTTTTATTGGTAAATTTTATAATAATAATTATTTTATTTTAGAATAGTGGCTGATTTAAATCTTATACATTTTGATTTTATTGAAGGGGACTCGGAGTTGGTTTCAGCTTTTAATGTTTAATATATGAGAATTAGATTTACATTTTTTTTTTTTGCTGAATATATAATGATTTAAGTTACCGGAGTATTTTCTGTTATTATATGTTTAGTAATTTAATAGTTTTTATTAAAAATGCTTTTTATGTTACGGTTTTTACAATTTTAATAATTTTAATTCGAGACTCATTGCCTCGTTTACGATATGATATAATAATTTATTTTTGTTGATATTACTTTTTATCTGTTTCTAGAAAAATTTTATTATTTATGTTAATTTTAAAAGTTTATATATTTAAGATAATTTAATTAGTAATAATTTTTATAATTATTATTTGAAATGAAATTATTTTGGCAGAGTGAGTGTGTTAAATTTAAAATTTAATTATATTTATTAAAATTTATACATAATAAAATAATTTTTTTAAATTTACTTCTATTATTATTATTTAAAAATTTTATTAAATATTAGAAATGTAATTGAGGTTGTTATGCGTATAAAAATTTAATGTAAAAAGAATTAAAGTTAAAGGTAATAGAAAATTTAAATATTTCTATAATATATTTTTCAAAATATATACTTTATGGCTTTATTAACAAATTTTATAAATTATTTTTTTTATTTAATTATAAATCAAAATTTATTAATTATATTAACTGATTAAAAATAAAAACAATGGAAAATTGCGTAAAATTGTGCCAATTCAATATAAGGAGTTTTAATTTCTTGTCTACCTAATAAAGTTAATATAAAGAATGTATACACTAATATTCAAAAATATAATTTATTAAATATTCTTAACTTTATTTTTAAAAAATTTAGAATTTGATAAAAAAAGGTAGTAATATTAGAATTAAAATTGATATTAATAAAGCAATTACTCCTCCTAATTTATTAGGAATAGCTCGTAAAATTGCATAACCAAATAAAAAAAAATCAGGTTTAATATGAATAAGAGTAATTATAGGAATAGCTTTAATAAAATTATCTGGGTCTCCTAGTATATAAAGATTTTGAAGTATTAAAATAATAATTGAAATTATTAGAAGTTTTGGTGAGAGTGGACGTTGGAGAGCGAGTGCCGAAAGAAATTAAAAAGGAAGAAGTAATTAAGCAAATTAGGGAAGAGAAAAGGAGAAATAGTGGTGGAGACAGGGGAGAGGAACCAGTACGAGTGTAGGTGAATAGATTAAGGGAGAGGAAGGAGTTTAAGGTGCAAGTGTAGATAGGTGTATTTTTTGTGGAGGTTAGGTGGATAGGATGAGTGAGGAAGTGACAGAGTTGAGCGAGGCGCCGGTAGAGGGAACGATGGGAAAGAGCAAGGCAGAAGTTGGAAGAAAAGAGGCCCGGGAAGACCAAAAAAAAGGTGAAGGAAAAGTGGGAAATTGCGGCAGCGAGAAGATAGACCGTTTCTTTACGGTGGAGGGAGAAAAAAAAGACGGCGCGTGGATGGGGTTTGAGCCGAGATGCAAGTTGAGGCGTACACCGTAGGCCAGTCAACGCGGGCCCACCACGGAACTTTCTTACTAACAGCTTCAAAATTTGATCTAAGGGTAAGTTGACGACGCTGAATCGAATGGTGCTAATTATAATAAGGTCAGCAACCGTGATCTTGGGGAAAAAGGGTAAAAAAGGGTAAAATATAGCCATATCTTAGAATCTAGGCATTTAATCGAAAAAAGTTGCAAACAAAAGTTGTAGAGAATTGAAAAATACATAAAAATGTTCTATGAGTTATCTTCGTATTTTCAAAAATAAGCGCATAAAATTGGATTGAAGATGGGAACAAAATTGTAAGAGTGGGAGAAAGCAAGCTTATCCCTCCGTCGCGTTTTACACGCGAGCGAGCTAGTATGCGTGCGAGCGTCCGTGTGCACTAATACACAAACGAAGGATCTTCGGCAATCTTCGGGACTCTCGGTCTTGAATGCAAGTGAGAGTGAGAGAAGAAACCGATATTTCCCTTTTCTATTTGTTTAGGCGATAACGAGTATTATTGTCCTTGGGAGCGTTCTAATATTTCTCTTTTCATATATTTTCTTTCGGTAGCAAGAATTTTACGTCTTGGCCATCGAGCGTCGTGCGTTTTGTATACGAGTGCGAGTGAGAAAGAAAACCGATATTTCTCTCTTTCTATTTTTTCTTTCGGTAGCGAGAATTTTTCGTTTTGGCCATCGTGCGTCGAGCGTTCTATATATCTATATATATCGGCGTATAAGCGCGGCACTTTTAAATCGAATCTTGATGCTTATGGCACGCCATTTCTTTATTTATTGTCAAAAATAATGAACCTTGAGTAAAAAAAAAATAATTCATTTTAACAGAAACTATTATTATTTAGTTGAGAGTAAAAATAATGAATTAATTTTGTGTCTCGCCATAAAATTAATTAGAATAATTAATTGATATAAATTCTTTGCCTCACAAAAATATTTGTATATCAAATTGAATACGTATTCTCTTTAAGACGAAATTTAAAATTTAAATATTTTTCCTATTAAATTATGTATTTTATAAAATTTTAAATTACTGACTTTTTGTCTCGTAAAAATTTATTAGTTTATCAAATTAAATACATATTTGAAAAAGAAGAATTTTATAACCACACATAAAATTAATTCAAGATATATATGAAAGGATATTCTAAAAACGTGGAATTTATTTTTTGTCTATACATAATTTTAATTCATTTTTATTATGTTATAAGAAAACAGTAATGCATTCTGATTCATCTTCGAAGGCTTAAGAATTGTACGAAATAAATTGAGCTATTATCAATTGGGCGTTAGCGTAAGTAGTAACGTCTTCGCTTCTCGCGCTGGGTATTTAACGTTCGATTCTTCGTGGGGGAATTATTTTTTTTATAAGTTTTTCTATCCTTAGGTTATATAAATTGTTTTTACATTTCCTAATTTCTAATTATATATAGAAAAAATTAAAATTATTACAAAAAAATTAAAAGCAATAAATTTTTTTACATCTTGCACAAATAAAGGAAGATTTATTATTTAAATTACAAATTCATCCTGTAAATATCATCCTAAAAAATGTCTCGTTTCGGCACGTTAAAAATTAATTTTTGTTATTTATTGGATATTATTTAATTTATAATTAGTAACTTTATTACTCGCGTAATAATGTTGATTTCTTAATAAATTTTATATCGTTAGTGCAAAATTTGAAAAAAATCTGAGGTTGGACTCACTGACCGTCTCCTTGTTAAGGATAGAAAAACTTATAAAAAAAATAATTCCCCCACGAAGAATCGAACGTTAAATACCCAGCGCGAGAAGCGAAGACGTTACTACTTACGCTAACGCCCAATTGATAATAGCTCAATTTATTTCGTACAATTCTTAAGCCTTCGAAGATGAATCAGAATGCATTACTGTTTTCTTATAACATAATAAAAATGAATTAAAATTATGTATAGACAAAAAATAAATTCCACGTTTTTAGAATATCCTTTCATATATATCTTGAATTAATTTTATGTGTGGTTATAAAATTCTTCTTTTTCAAATATGTATTTAATTTGATAAACTAATAAATTTTTACGAGACAAAAAGTCAGTAATTTAAAATTTTATAAAATACATAATTTAATAGGAAAAATATTTAAATTTTAAATTTCGTCTTAAAGAGAATACGTATTCAATTTGATATACAAATATATTTTTGTGAGGCAAAGAATTTATATCAATTAATTATTCTAATTAATTTTATGGCGAGACACAAAATTAATTCATTATTTTTACTCTCAACTAAATAATAATAGTTTCTGTTAAAATGAATTATTTTTTTTTACTCAAGGTTCATTATTTTTGACAATAAATAAAGAAATGGCGTGCCATAAGCATCAAGATTCGATTTAAAAGTGCCGCGCTTATACGCCGATATATATAGATATATAGAACGCTCGACGCACGATGGCCAAAACGAAAAATTCTCGCTACCGAAAGAAAAAATAGAAAGAGAGAAATATCGGTTTTCTTTCTCACTCGCACTCGTATACAAAACGCACGACGCTCGATGGCCAAGACGTAAAATTCTTGCTACCGAAAGAAAATATATGAAAAGAGAAATATTAGAACGCTCCCAAGGACAATAATACTCGTTATCGCCTAAACAAATAGAAAAGGGAAATATCGGTTTCTTCTCTCACTCTCACTTGCATTCAAGACCGAGAGTCCCGAAGATTGCCGAAGATCCTTCGTTTGTGTATTAGTGCACACGGACGCTCGCACGCATACTAGCTCGCTCGCGTGTAAAACGCGACGGAGGGATAAGCTTGCTTTCTCCCACTCTTACAATTTTGTTCCCATCTTCAATCCAATTTTATGCGCTTATTTTTGAAAATACGAAGATAACTCATAGAACATTTTTTATGTATTTTTCAATTCTCTACAACTTTTGTTTGCAACTTTTTTCGATTAAATGCCTAGATTCTAAGATATGGCTATATTTTACCCTTTTTTACCCTTTTTCCCCAAGATCACGGTTGCTGACCTTATTATAATTAGCACCATTCGATTCAGCGTCGTCAACTTACCCTTAGATCAAATTTTGAAGCTGTTAGTAAGAAAGTTCCGTGGTGGGCCCGCGTTGACTGGCCTACCGTGTAAGTGCTCGGCAGAAATGGTGGAAGGGATCAGTAAGGATGGAGGGATGGAAAGGAGCGTTGATGGGGCAGGTGGTGAACGCAATGGGCAGCGTAACTTGGCGGAGCTACTTAATGAGGCGAATGAGGGAGGGGAAAGGACAGATGGAGAAGAGGGGAGGAGTGTAGGGACGGAGAGAAGCCGGAATGAAGATGTGCTGATAGTTTTGGGGGAGGTGGAAGGGAAGGCGCACTTGGAAGGTGTCGAGCTTAAGAAGGATGAGGGGAAGGTTGAAAAACACGGGGTGATAGGAGAGGGGAGTGTGGAGGAAAGCGCGGGTAACAGTGGAAAAGAAGGAAGGGAAGAAGGGACCTCGAAAGAGGTTGGGGACTATATGGACAATATCAGGAGTATCGAATATATTCCAGAGGAGTCGGAGGGTCTATACAATTGGCTGAAAGGATTGAGGGAATCGGAGATAAAGATGGGAAATAGAATGGACAAGAAAGCAAAAGAGCTGGAGAGTGTGTTAGGACAAGAAGTTAAAAGGAGGGTGAATGATGCGATGGATAAGATGTGGCAGCGGGTGACAGACGAGATAGCCGGATGGAAAAAAGAGTGGAGAGAGGAGGAAATGTGTAAGGAATTGTTGAGTATGGTACCTTTATACTATAATTTGTACACACATATATATGAGTGTGTGTCGAGAGCCTATGGTGGGGAGCTACAATTGTAGCCAGCATACGTGTACACGTTCAGTTGGTAGAGAGCAAGCGGCTAGTCGTAACACTTAGAATGTAAGAAATTTATCTAGGATTAGAATAAAGAGTTATTTTTAGAGTTTATTAACCCACAACTATTTTATTTAATCCACCTAACATCAACATGGTAGCAGAGCATGGTTACGATAAAAGTAAGTGTTTAACCCTTTGCACTCCGCTGTCCCCTCTCAGGGGACATCGTAATTCTAGCATATCACTCGGATGTCCCCTCTCAGGGGACATTCAAGTTTGTTAGTGATTACGGCGTATTGAGTTATTTCCGCGCAACTTTTTGAGACATACATCTTTCCCTGAAGTTTTCTCTTGAAATGGCACAAGCAATCGAATCAGAATATCGTAAAATTACTAACCGATATATACAAGAAATGTCGGCGGGTTTTGTGTTAGTCAAGAACATGAGACGCGCGCTCACGACGGTCCGAGCACTTCTCGAAACCACTTGAGAAGAGCGATAAGGGTAGCAGGTAGAAGAAAGGTCGGTATGCGAAGATAGCATGCACTGTATAGTGTGATTTATATTTATAAATAAACAAGTCTAGATCTGGAGGAAAAGATTTTCAAAGCCGAGCTCAGTTTGGTTTGAAGCTTCGAGCAGTAGACACAGAGTAACGAGTGTGAAAATCGAAAAAGTGATTCTTTCTTAGTGAAAAATTGTTTGGTGAAAGCTATTTTGGTAAATATCATCTTGTAAATTAGTAAGAACAATAAGAAATTTTCAACCCATGTATTTATTCATATTTTTTATTAGAACAATGGCAAAGCGTCCAACCACGAGTGAGTCTCTAGAGACCAATAGTAGTGAAGATGACCTCCAGATAGACTTATATACCGAAATATTAGAAAGACTAACGGTAGAAGAAAATGACAGCAGTGGTAGTGATATCCTTCCACGAAGAAGGCGACGAAGAGTTCGTATAGATAGCGACAGCGATGAAAGTGAGGCAGAAGAAAACACACAGCAACAGGACAACGTATCGTCAGGTGAAGAGTGGGAAGATATTACTGAATCGGGCGTTCCCCCAGCCACAATAAATTTTGATCTACATGAAGAAACAGCCGGACCACAGATACCAACTAACACAAAAGAGCCCATAGACTACTTTAGACTATATTTTACTGAAGAATTAGTAGACAGCATTATAAAAGAAACGAACAATCATGCCAAAGAAGAAATTGCAAAGAAACAGCTTTCACGAAAATCAACTTGGCACAAGTGGTACGATATCACCAAAGAAGAATTTTTAGCCTTCATTGCCGTCATCCTGAATATGGGATTGATGCAGCTCCCAATTGCAGCTCAAATTGATATCAGTCCATATCATTATAATACGTTACTTAGTTCTAATATTATAATAAGTTATACGAGGGTTTGTAAATGTTTGTTTCTCCTGTAAAGTGGCGCTGAGTAGCTGATAGCCAACGTCCAAAATCGGGCGGAGTGCAAAGGGTTAATTAACATATGGCTAAAGAGGTTAGTTAAAAATTAAAGATAATAAAAGGAAGAATAAATGGCTGATCAAGCAAGAATTGATGATATTCGTATTCCAATATTTGATGGAGTTAATTATAGTGCATGGAAATTTAGACTTTTGACTTTATTAGAGTATAAAGAATGTGATAAGCCTGCAATAAGGAAAAGGTTGGATACAGAAAATGAAGCTAGTTGGAAAAAGCTAGATCTAAAAGCGAAAACGATATTAATTAGTTCTGTATCCGATAAACAATTAGAATATCTGAGTGAGTGTACGACGACGTTTGAAATGATAAATAAATTAGAAACTTTATACACAAGTAAATCAACTGCACTGCAAATAATCAATCGGAATAAATTAGATAAAATAAAATTGGAAAACTATCACACAGTAGATGAATTTTTCATTGAATTTGAAAAAGCCTGTAATGAGTTTAAACAGGCTGGCGGAAAATTATTAGAAGAAGAGAAAATGAGATATATTATAAAAGCACTTCCATCTAGTTATGCACATATTGGAGATTTTATTGATTTGGTGCCAGAAGATCAAAAGACTGTTGATTTAATAAAATCTAAGATTCGAGAAAAGAAGATAAATGCCAATGATAGTGAAAATAAAATAAATACGAGTACATTTAATGTTAAAACTAAAGGTCAATGTTTTAACTGTGGCAAAACAGGACATCATATAAAAGATTGCTGGCATAACAAACAAAGACAATATCAGAAGTCATCGAGAGGACAAATGGGGTCTCACAGAGGCAACACGTACAGAGGTCGAGGAAGAGGTCATGAACAACAACAGAAATCATCGCACGAATCCTGGGCAACACAGGTAGTTCAAGGAAATGTAAACCAGTGTAGTGAGAGTGAAAACGAGAATGAGAACATTATAGAATGGTTACTTGATAGTGGTTGCACAGATCATATCGTAAATGATCAGAAATATCTATGTGATATAACAGATTTGAGAAACCCAATAGAAGTTATCCTCCCAAATGATAAAAAGTTAAAAGCTACTAAGATAGGAAGCGTAAATACGGTGTTCAAAACGTATAACTATGAAACAAATGTTGAATTAAAAAATGTATTTTTTGTAGAAGGGATAAAAAGAAATTTATTAAGCATATCGAAAATAACCGAGAAGAATAAAGTAGTAGCATCTGGTAAATATGCAAAAATTTATAATAATTATCATAAATTAACAGCAGTAGCAGAAAAGACTGATGGTTTGTATCATATGACTAGCTTTATACGTAAGAATAATAAGGATAATGTTTACCTAAATTCTGTTAAAATAACAAGTAAAGAAAAATGGCATAGAGCACTTGGCCATATAAATTTTAGGTATTTAAATAAACTAGTAAGGGATAAAATGCTCGATGGGTTACCAGATAAGATAGAAAAAGGTTTTATGCAATGTATAAATTGTAAGCAAAGCAAAATGGCTAATGTACCATTTGAAAATAAGCGGACTAGGTCAAAAGAAATATTAGAGGTAATTCACACAGACTTAAATGGGCCTCATAGGACTCCTGGTTACAAAGGAGAAAGATATTTTGTAAGTTTCATTGATGATTATAGTAGATGTACTAAGATATATTGTATTAAAAGTAAAGATGAGACAGCTGATTGTCTAATTGAATTTGTAAACTTAGTAGAAAACCAATTCGGTAAAGGTATAAAAAAATTAAGGTGTGATAATGGTACAGAGTACTTAAATAAGAGAATTTATGATTTCGTAAAAAGTAAGGGTATTGAGATATTAAATTGTCCCCCATATGTTCATGAACTCAATGGAGTAGCAGAAAGGTACAATAGGTCAGCAATGGACATGGGCAGATGCTTAGCAAGAGAAGCAAAAGTTAATATTAAGTATTGGCCTGAAATAATGAAAACGGTAGCGTATTTGAAAAATCGTACGATAGCCAATACGCTGGAAAATAAAACTCCTTATGAGATTTTCTTTGGTACAAAACCAAATATTAAACATTTAAAAATATACGGAAGTAAGGTTTTTGTAAGAGTCCCAGAAGTTTTAAGAAAAGGAAAATGGGATGATAAATCAAGATTAGGGATTTTGGTTGGGTACAATCATGATAGTTACAGAGTTCTAGTCGATAATAAAGTTATAGATGCAAGACATGTTGAAGTAATTGAAAATGAGAATGATTTGATTTATGGTGAAAATGGAACCAAAGACAGAAACGAAAAGAATGAAAATGAAAAATTTAATTTTGTAAATTTAGAAAATGGTACTCCTATTTCTGTGCAAACCAAGGAGGAACTTAGAGATAGTGATGAAGATAAGAATAATGAAGTAGAAAACACTAATGAGAAAATTGGAAGTAATGAGTGGAAAAATGAAAGCAATAGAGACCCAGAGAGTGTATCACAGAGAACAAGAAATAAGGTAAAAAGATTTGGAGATCCTAAACGTATTGCATCTCTGTAAACTATATGGATATAAATGTACCTCAATCATTTGAGGAAGCATTAAATTGCGAGGAACATGAGAAATGGGAAGTAGCGATGAAAGACGAAATTAAGAATATAAATGAAAACAAAACCTGGGTTTTAGTAAATAGGAAAAATAGTAAGAATATTATTGATACCAAATGGGTATATACTAAAAAGGTGAATGGTAGATTTAGGGCAAGATTGGTTGCCAGAGGGTTTAAACAGAAAAATGCAATTGATGATATTTATGCTCCTGTAGCGAGCAATCAGGCTATAAAGTTTTTGTTATCTTTCTGTTGCTTTAATGGATTGACAATTGAAGTAGTAGACGTAGATTCAGCCTTCTTGTATGGAGATGTAATCTCAGAGGTATATATTGAACAGCCTAAAGGTTTTAGTGATGGCACAGATAGAGTTATGAAATTAGTAAAGTCAATGTATGGTCTAAGTGAGAGTCCACGAGATTGGTATAGATGTTTTAATAAGTATGTAGAAAGCTTAGGATTTAGGACAAATGGTATAGAATTATGTTTATATGTACACGGTACAGGAGATAATAAAGTCTACTTAATGAATTATGTTGACGATATAATAATATGTTGTAAAAATAAAAATAAAATTAAAGTTATTAAAAGATTATTAGGGGAAAAATTTAAAATTAAAGACATGGGAGAAATTAAAGAATACTTAGGTATAGAGATAGACTATAATATAGAGAAGAATGAAATGAAATTAAGTCAAAGTAAATATATAGAAAAGCTAGCAGATAAATATGATGTAGTAAATAGTAAGTGTTATAATACCCCAATGGAAACAAGATTAAATGTAGAAAAACCGGATTGTTGCAATGAAAATATTATGTATAAAAACCTACTAGGGGCCTTGTTGTATATTAGTTCGGGCACAAGGCCAGATATAAGTTATAGTGTAAACTACCTTAGCCGATTTCAGAATTGTTATACGATACACATTTTAGATATGCTTTGAGAATCTTGAAATATTTATATGGTACCAAAGATTTAAAGTTATGTTACAATAAAAATGAGAACTATGAGACTGTTGATTGTTATGTAGACGCTGATTGGGCAGGTGATAGTTCAGATAGAAAGTCAACAACAGGATATGCGATTAGATTATATGGAAACTTGATCTATTGGAAATCGCGAAAACAGAAGTGCATTACCAAAGCGTCAACATATGCCGAATATGTAGCATTATCGGAATTGGTAACTGAAGTAAAATATATAAAGGAACTAATAAAAGTATTTGAAATTGAAATGGAAAAACCGATTAAAATATACGAAGATAATTCAGGGGTAATAAATATTGCAAAGTACGGTAATTTTACGAAAAACTCAAAACACATTGAAATTCACTATCACTATGTACATGAGAGTGTAGAACAAAAGATTATCGAGGTAATCAAAGTAGAATCCGAAAAAAATCTAGCAGATATGTTTACAAAAGCGTTATGTAGAGATAAGTTTGAAAAATTTAGAAGAATGTTAAATTTAAAATAAAGTTGTATTTGAAATGATAATAAATGATAGTGGGGTATAGTATAAAGGTAAGGAAGCATGTTGAGTATGGTGGTACCTTTATACTATAATTTGTACACACATATATATATATTAGACTGTGCCAAATAAATCGACTATTTTTTTTTTTCGGTCCCATATCAAAATTTCGTTGAGAGTGACGAAAAAAAAATTGTGTCAAAATTTGAGCCCTCTATCTTCATTTTTCAGTTAGCGCTCGCTAAAATAAGAATTTTCGCCAAAAAAAGTTTTTTTTCACTTATTTTTTGGTTATAGACAATTCAATATACCAAATATTAAAAAACCCTTGGTATGGTTTTGTAGGAAATTAAATTCTCTACAAAGATGATTTTTTATCGAACTTAAAAAGTCAACAGCTTTTTTTTTATAGCTGATTAAATTACATTTCGTTCTATAATTTTCATTTTTAATTATTGATGAACACTTATTAAACTACTTCCTAACGAAAAGAACATACTAATGTAATTTTTCTAGGAATATTTATGATCTTAAATAATAGTTTTTATGCCGTAATGAATGTAAATACTGTTGAGTAATTTATATTCTTTACTTTTAAAATAATGAATTACATGTCAATTCTATTTTTTTTTGTTTTTCACCTTATTGATTCAAAAATTCGGTGAAATTTTTCTGTTTACAGTGAGAATTGCACAAACCTATGATTGTATAAAAAATCATTAGTATTTTAATAGAAATAGATAATTACTAAAAACGAAATATCTTAAAAAATTTTAATAAATTAAAAAAATGATATGCTAATCTTTATTATTGTCTTTATTCATATGTTTTACTAGTTTTAAAGAGCTTACATTTTTTAAATAAACATTAATATAATTATGATAGACACACTTTTAATCTTGTTATATATAAATGAAACTAATAAGATCTTTACTTGAATTATTTTAAAATCAGTTATGAGATTCGAGTAAACATATTACTCACATAAATTTCGTTTGTTACAATTGGGATATTTTTTGCGATGCTCAGCAACAACTTGTAATAAAAACTGTTTTTGTTCTTCATCACAAGTGAGACTATCATTATATTTATCAATTAACGCTACAGCTCTTTCGGCAATATCATTTACAACTTTTATCGATCGAACAATTTTTAAAGAAGCCTGGTACTCGTCATCGAATTCCCATTGATCTACAGGTAAATCAAGAAAACTTGTAGATAAACCGAACTTCTCGAATAAAACCATCGACTTTTGAGTAACAAAATCACTTATATCTTTTGAGCCGAATGATTTTAAATCTTCTTGTTTTGTGTCTATCATAATTATATTAATGTTTATATTCTAATTATATCATAATTATATTAATGTTTCTATTTCTATTAAAATACTAATGATTTTTATACAATCATAAGTTTGTGCAATTCTCACTGTAAACAGAAAAATTTCACCGAATTTTGTGTGTGAATCAATAAGGTGAAAAACAAAAAAAAATAGAATTGACATGTAATTCATTATTTTAAAAGTAAAGAATATAAATTACTCAACAGTATTTACATTCATTACGGCATAAAAACTATTTTTTTAGATCATAAATATTCCTAGAAAAATTGCATTAGTATGTTCTTTTCGTTAGGAAGTAGTTTAATAAGTGTTCATCAATAATTAAAAATGAAAATTATAGAACGAAATGTAATTTAATCAGCTATAAAAAAAAAGCTGTTGACTTTTTAAGTTCGATAAAAAATCATCTTTGTAGAGAATTTAATTTCCTACAAAACCATACCAAGGGTTTTTTAATATTTGGTATATTGAATTGTCTATAACCAAAAAATAAGTGAAAAAAAACTTTTTTTGGCGAAAATTCTTATTTTAGCGAGCGCTAACTGAAAAATGAAGATAGAGGGCTCAAATTTTGACACAATTTTTTTTCGTCACTCTCAACGAAATTTTGATATGGGACCGAAAAAAAAAAATAGTCGACTTATTTGGCACAGTCTAATATATATATATATGAGTGTGTGTCGAGAGCCTATGGTGGGGAGCTACAATTGTAGCCAGCATACGTGTACACGTTCAGTTGGTAGAGAGCAAGCGGCTAGTCGTAACACTTAGAATGTAAGAAATTTATCTAGGATTAGAATAAAGAGTTATTTTTAGAGTTTATTAACCCACAACTATTTTATTTAATCCACCTAACATCAACAGGAATGTACAAGGATAAAAAATGAGAGAAGGTGGGAAAATGATCTGAGGAGAATGAGAGAGGTGGCGGATCGAGACAGGAAGCAGTAGGAGGAGGAACGGGAGCGACTATGGCGGAAAATAAATAGGCTAGTGATGGAAAAGGAAGACAGGGATAAAAGGAGAAAGGGTTTGAATACAAGAGGCGAGGGAGGAAGAAGTGGCAGTTTGGAGTCTGTGAGCGGTGGGTCGGTGGAGTATGAAGGGGGGTCGGTCCAGAAGCGAGGAGGATGGGATGTGGAGAAGAGCAACAGAGTGGGGGAATTAACAAGAAAGGGTGAGGAGATGTTGAGAGGAAGTCGGGGAGAAATGAGGAATAACAGCGTTAGAGAGTGTGGTAGAGAGGAGCAGCGAAAAGGGTGGTGGCAAGAGGAGAGGGGCAGGCTTGGTGGAAAAGTAAGGAATGACATAAATAATAACGAGGGCAACTTCGGTGGATTGGGTTATGAGCAGGGAAGGAGGAGAAAAGAGCAAGATAGAGGACCTGAGCCGTTATCGGAAGGGGAATGGAGGGAGGAAAGAAGCAAGAGGGAGAGCCGGAGGAACAATGTTTGTATCTCCTTTAGGGAAGGGGAAAGGACCGCGAAAGAGGGTATAATAGAAGAAATTTCAAGAAGAACCGAACAAGATCTTAGAAGACAAGCGGTGACAAAGCACGTCAGCAAAGGTTGATAGTATTAAAATTCAGGAATTGGTCGGAGAAGATGAGTATGATGAAGAAAGCGAAGGAATTAAAAGGGTCAGGGATATGGGTGAGCAATGACTGGACAAGGAAGGAGAAGGAAACGAGAAGGTGGCTTTGCGGGGTTGCGGAGAATGAAAGAAGAAGGGGGAGGCAGGTATGGGCAAACCATATGAATTTATGGTTGAATAACGAGTGGTGGAGATGGAACGAGAGGAAAGGGAAGCTTGAGCGATGGAGAAAAGGGGAAGATGTGAGGCAGCCCTTTCGGAGCAAGTGATACGGAGGATAGGGGCGAGAAGGAAGGGAAAAAAAGGAGAAATAATGAAGTTTTGAAGGCGAGTAAGAGGGGAGAAGGGAGGAGAAGGGAGAAGAAGGGGAAAAAATGGAATATGCAATAAAAAAGGATTCAAAGTAATCAATTGGAACATAGCAGGAGTGTTTAAAATAGGAGAAGCATGGGAGATGTTGGAAGAGATGGATATGATAATATTGCAGGAAACGTGGGTGGAAAAGAAGGATGAAGCTAAAACGGAACAAAAAATGAGTGGAGGGTATAGCTGGTACTTTTTGGAAGCGTATAGGGAAAAAGGGGTGAAGAAAGGTAGAGCAAAAGGGGGTCAGGTGGTAGGTATAAGAAAGGGTTTGGCAAGGAACTGGAGCATAAGAAAATGGAAATCTGGACTAATCATGGTGAATGATGAGACAAGGGAAAAAACGGCTATTATAACGGTGTACAACAATGTAGGAATTAAGAAATTGGAGAAGGAATTAAAAGAACTAATACTGGAGGAGGGAGGAGCCACCGAGAATGTTATTATTGTCGGTGATTGGAATGCGAGAATTGGAGGCGAACAGGCAGTTAATATTGATGGTGTGGAGGAGTTTGAGGGGGAAATGAGGAAGTCTCAGGATAGTACGGTGAATGCAGAAGGTAGAAGGCTGTTAGGCGTCTGTGAAGAGCTTGGTTTGAAGGTACTGAATGGGAGGGCGAAGGGAGATAGGGAGGGCAGAATTACCTTTGTAGGAGGTGGTGAAGAGTGTAGTGGATCGGTGATTGATTACTTGATTGAATTAGACAGAGGGAGAAAAAGTACGGTCAGATGGATGGAGGTGAGGGAAAGAATCGAGTCGGATCATTTGCCGATAATATTTGAGATTGGGGGAAAAGGGGGGGTGGGGCAAGAGGAGGAGATAGAGGATGAAGAGGAACAAAAGAGGGGGAGGTTAATATGGAAAGAAGAGAAAGCGGAAAAATTCAGAGAGGAAATTCAGAGGGAGGAGGAGCTTGGACAGGGAAGGGAGGGATGGGAGGGGGTAAAAAAGAAAATACTGAGGGCTGCGGAGAGGATAGGGTTAAAATCCAGAGATGGAAAAAGAAAGAGAAAGAGGGAACTGCCTAGGTGGTTCAATGAGGAATGTAAGGTGCAAAGAAAGAAAGTGTGGGATAAATTGAAAGCGTTTACGAAGGATAGGAGTTTAGAGAACAAGCAAGAATTGGTTAGAGAAAGAAGGAAAGTGAGAGAAGCATATAAGGAAGCAAGGGATAAATGGAGAAGGGAGCTGTGGAAGGAAGTAGGAAAGGCAAAGGATATGACAATGTGGTGGAAGGCGATAAACAGATTCAGAAGCAAGGGTAGATGTAGGACGACTGAAAGATTAACGAAGGAGCAATGGAGGGGGCATTTTGAGGGGCTGCTGAATGAGGAAGGGAATGAAGGGAGTGGGATAGAGAGGGAGGGAAGGATTGGAAGTGTTTGGGAAAAAGAAGAGCAGGAGATTAGCGAAGAGGAAAAGAAGGAAAAGAGGGAATTTTTTGAGGAGTTCGGGAGGATGGAATTGGAGAGTGCTCTGAGCAGAATGGGGAACGGGAAGGCTGCAGGAGAGGATGGAATAGGGGTGGAATTTTTGAAGGCTTTACCGGAGAGGCAGAAGGAGGAGTTGACAGACGCACTGAATAGTCTGGTTGCACGGGGACATGGAGAAGGGATGGGAAACGGCGAGAATTGAGCCCATTTTTAAGGATGGGGATAGGGACAAGGCAGAAAATTATGGAGGAGTATCGTTATTGAATGTGGGTTACAAGGTATTAACAAAGATGATGATAGAAAGATTAAGTGGTTGGATATAAAAACACAAAAAGCTGAAGGAAAGCCAGGCGGGATTCAGAAAGGGAAGAGGTACTAGGGATCGGATTTTTACATTAAACGCAATAATAAATAATAGATTGAAAGTGAAAGGTGGGAAGCTGTATGTGGCTTTCATTGACTTCAAAGCAGCATTTGATAGGGTAAACAGGGAAAAGATGATAGTGAAGTTGAAGGATAAAGGGATAGAAGGTAGAATGATGGAGACAATAAAAGAGATTTATAGGGAAACGAGAGCGGAAGTACAGACTCAGGGGAAAATTACGGAAAGCTTTAGAACAGAACAGGGAGTGCGACAAGGTTGCGCGCTAAGCGCAGTCTTGTTCGACTTGTATATAGATGATCTGGAAGAAAGATGGACGGCGAAGAACGAAGGGGGAGCAGTAATAGGGAGACAAAAAATATTTGCAATAAAGTATGCAGGTGACGTTGCGGCGTTGGCGGAGACTGCGGAAGGGTTGAGAAGTATACTAAAGGATTTGGAAAAATGGGCACAGGAAAACAAGATGAGAGTAAACGAGAAGAAAACAAAGATCATGATTTTCAGAAACGGAGGTAAGGTTAAGAAAGGGGAGGAATAGGAGATCAATAAGACAAAAGTGAAGGTAGTAAGGGAGTTTAAATACCTGGGATATTGGTTTACAAATAAAAATTCGGTTTGGGTGCATGGGTGGAAAATAGCTGGGAAAGCGCAAAAGGCGGCGAATATGGTATGGGGAATATGGAAAAGGGCAGGGAGAAATATTATGGAGGATAGGCTATTCCTTTTGGATTCAATTATGAAAGCGGGGGTTATGTATGGAGTAGAAATATGGGGGTTGGGAGATATAAAGATGTTCGAAAGGATACAGAGCAGATACTGTAAAATGGCATTAGGAGTGAACAGGACAACGCCAAAGTATATATGGAGAAGAGAGTTGGGAATCCCAACCATGGAATTCATGATAAGGGAAAGAGCGCTGCGTTATATCAAGGAAGTGCTGGAAATGGAGGATTCAAGGTGGCCAAAAATATGTGTGATGGAGGAAATAAGGGCCATAACGAACGGGAATCATCAAAATGGGGGGAAAATTTGGTCAGTGTGTTGAGGGAAATGGGTATCGAGGACTTGATAGAGATGATAAGGGAAAGAAGAGGTGGTGGGAGGATAGGAGAGAAGATAAAAACGGGACTTGAAGGATTAAAAGGGAGAAGCCTAAGGGAAGAAGAGGAAAAATTAGGGAGTCAGAATACAATATTTGTACAGGCATTTAATAGAAGGTGATGAAATGCCATGGAAGTATTGGTCAGAAGAAGGAATAGGGGGAGGGGTAAAGGAAGTTTGGGCAAGGGTAAGATGTGGCAACTTAGGAAAGGCAGGAAAGAAAGGAGAAAAGGACTGGAAATGTAGGTTATGCAGAGAGCATGTAGAGACGCTGGAGCATCTGATAATCTGTGATAGAGGAAGGGAATTGGTTTCCGAGAAGGGAAGGAAGGAAGTAGAGAGTGGATGGTTGGAGTAGAGGAAGGTGCTATAAGAGGGGAATTAATAAACATGTTAGGCGGTAAGATTCAGGTTGGGATGTGTGAATTTTTCAGGGAAGTAGAGGAGCTGTGTAAAAGGAGGAGGGTAGAAGGAGGATGGGAGGGAAGGCGAAGACGAACTCGAGTGAGATCTGGGTAGTTGTAATTTTTAGATAGTATAATTTTAAGATTGGTGATAATTAGTGGTATACGAGGGGTGTGTTAAGAGCATGTCAAAAATGTGAGATAATTATATGTGATAGAATGATAAGACATTGTAAAAAACTTTGTAAGTTGTGCAATAAAAACCTGATTATATATACAAAAAGTTAATATTAGAATTTAAATTTATTTAAATTGAATTTTAAATTAAATTATATTTTTTTTTAAATTATACTTTTTTTTACTAATAATTTATTATTAATTAATATTATTTAAAAATTTTTTAGTTCGATAATTAATTAAATAAATAAGTTTTTTTAATTATAAATACAGTAATGAAATTAAAATTTTATTATAAAATTCAAGAGTAATTTTAATTTTGTGTACCTTTTGTATCAGGGGGGGTTGATTAATAAATGTATTTAAATTTAAATTTATCTCGAATTTAAATGATTTAATTAAAAATTTCAAGTAATTGTTAAATTATTATTATTAATTTTTAATTGGAAGTGAAATATTAAACGATTTTAAATATGTCTAGTTTTTTTTTAGAATTGAATGAAATTCAGCTTTAAAATTTAAATCTTTATTAATATTAATTTTTTAAAATAAATTATTTTAAAGTAAATATATGTATTGGGGATAAATTTAATATATTGGTTATAATTTTAATTTATTATTTTGGTATTTAATAGTAATTAAAAAATTATATTTCTTTTAAAAAAGTGTTTTAATTTATAATAAGATGAAAAAATATTTTTGAATTTAAAAATTTAATTTTTATTTTAATTTTTTTTTAAATTTAATAATTAATTATTTTTAGTAGTAATAACGATTATATTAGTAAATACTATATAGTTTGATTAATTTTATAATGTTATAAAATTAATCTAAGGAATTAGGCAAATTTATTTAATTTATATTAAATATATTTACCTGTTTATCAAAAACATGTCTTGTTGAATTTGAATAATAAGTTAGAATTATTCTGCCCATCGAATAAAATTTAAAGGGCTGCAGTATATTGACTGTACAAAGGTAGCAAAATAAATAGTTTTTTATTGGAAACTTGAATGAAAGACTAATAAAATATAGACTGTCTCAAATTAAATGAATTTGAATTTGAAATAAATATTATATTATTATTATTAAGTTATTTATTTACATTAATTGGAATTTTGATTGGAGTAGCATTTTTAGAATTATTGGAATGAAAAATTTTATATTATGTACAAGATCGAAAAGGACCAAATACAGTTTTTTTTTTTTTTTTTTAGGTATTTTTAAGCTTTTAGTGAAGCAATTGAATTATTTGTTTAAGAAAATATTAAAATAAAAAAATAATAATAATAAAAAATTTATTTTTTTGTTTATTTAGTAAAATGATTTTATTTATTGTAGTTATTAGTTATTAGTTATTATAGTTTCATCATATATTAATATTAATAGAAGTTGGTAATTGGATAAAATATTTATAAATTGATTTAAAAATTATATTGTTTATAATAAATGATTTATTCATTTAATGTTTATTTTTTTTCAAAAAAATTATTTAACTGATTTTCGAAGGGTTTCTTTTTAATTAAACAAATTCTTGTAATTAAAATTAATATCAATAATAGTAATGAAATTAATATAATTGTGAATAAAAAGATGGGGGTGTGTGTGTGTGTGTGTGTAATCTAATAGTTTATTAATATTTAATATATAATCATAATTACTGTTGTTATTAAATGTAAATTTAATTGAATTAAAATAATTTATTTTATATCTGATTTTAAATAGATATGTTATTGAAACTATAAATAAGAGAAGAAAATTGTTTCTAATATTAGAAATTTTAATCACATTTAAAATTAAACTAATAAATATAAGGAATAAGATTATTAAACCTCCAATGATCATCAAAAAGATTAAAAATGCATAAATTGATTGTGTTGAAATGTTAGTTAAAAATAAACATGAAAATATTGTGTATAAAATTAATATAATTATTATGATGATAATTGATATATTAACTGATAATAAAAAAATAAATTATGCTTGAAATTATAATTATTCAAATTAATGGAGTGAAAATATGAGTTTCATTCATTAAAAATGTTTATAAAAAATATAAATATTTTTTAATTAATAACTTATATAAAAAAATGTAGTTTAATTTAAAAATATTAATTTTGGAGATTAAAGATATATTACAATTTAAATATTTTTTTGAAGCTTTAAAATATTGTTTAATTTAAATTTACAAAGTTTATGTTTTATTTTAAATTATGAAGCTTTTAAAATAAATTAAAAATTTATTTTTATATTAATTTTATTATAGTTTCTTTTTAGAATATATATATATAGAATTATATTTTTTATTTAATTGTTTCTAAGATTAATATTATTATTAAAATAATAAAATCATTTATTGATAATTTTGTTATCAATTGAATATATAGTGGTTACAAATCTAATAAATATTTATTATGATATATATATTTTGATTATTTTTGATTATTTTTTATTATTTTTTATAGGTATATTTGTAATTGAGGGAGTTCTTGGAATTACTTTAATGATTATATTAATTCATTTTTATAGGAATGATTTTATTGAAATTTAAATATTGATTTTATGATAAAATTTTTAATAATAATAATTTTTAGAATAGGTTAATTTTTATTTAGTAATAAATTTAATAAATTAATAATTTTTTTTTATTATTTATAATAATATTTTTAAATATTTATTCAACAAATTTATTAATTGGTAGGATAAATTTATTATATATGGATTTATATTCTTATTATTTCATTTTAATAAGTTCATGAATTGTTAGATGTTTAATAATAGTAAATTTAGGTAACTTTATAAATGTTTGATTTTTTTAATAATGAAAATTTAATTTTTATGTTTTTTAATATTTAATATAATAATATTTTATTTAATATTTGAAATAAGATTATTACCAATATTTTTATAATTACGTTTGGTGGTTACACATTGGAACGATTTGAAGCTATAATATATATACAATAATTTCTTCTATACTTTTTTTTAATGGTTAATAATTAAATTTTATATAAATTGTAAAAGAGAGAGATTATAATAATTTTTATAATATTTAAAATAATTGAATTAAATTAAAATACCAATTTTTTTATTTCATATTTGATTGCCAAAGGCTCATGTTGAAGCTCATGTTGAAAGTTTGAAATTTATGATTCAATAATTTTTGCTGAAATTTTATTGAAATTAGAAAGATATGGTGTATTACGTTTTTCTTAAATTTTATCTATCTATATATATATATATATATATATATATATTGATGCTGTAAAAATTAATTATATTTTAATTTCTTCAAGAATTATTGGTGGTTTATATATTAATTAGAATAATTTGTTTAATTCAAATTGATTTAAAAATATTGGTAGCTTATTTATCAATTGTTCATATAGGAATTTTAATAGGAGATTTATTAACTTTAATAAAATTAGGATTTTTAGGTAGATTAATAATAATATTAGTTCATGGATTATATGTTCATCAGGATTATTTTATGTAGGTAATTTAAATTATAAATGTGTGGGTAGACGATTAATATTTATACATAAAGGTCATTAACAATTAATCCTTCATTAGAATTATTTTGATTTTTTTTACTTCATCTAATTTATTAGCTCCTATTAGTTTAAATTTACTTAAAGAAATATTTTTATTAATCAGATTAGTATGTTGAAATTTTAAACAGTTATGTAGTTATAATAATTTTGTTTTTCTTAGAGCGGTTATTTCTTTATATTTATTTAGATTAAGTCAACATGGTAGTAAAAATAAATTATTAATAAATTAGAAGGTTATTAATTCAATAGATTAATTATTAATTTTACATTGAATGCCTTTAAAATTTGATGGTGTTTTTAGGATTGGAATTATTTACTTCATTAAATTTAAATAGTTTAAAATTAAAAATTCTAATTTGTGGAATTAGAGATATAAAATATTGTATTTCAATTAAAATTATTTAATTAAGTGATTATATGATTAATTAATTTATATTTAACAATTAAAAATTTATTATAGTTATAAATATTATTTAACTATATATTATTAGAATTTTTATATTTATATTATCAAAAATTCTTTTATTTAATAAATTAAATTTAATGGTAGAATTTATTTTCATAATTTTTAATTCAATACATTTAGAATTATTAATTTATTTAGATTGAATTAGTTTATTATTTCTAAGTTTAGTTATAATAATTTTTAGATTTGTTTTAATATATAGATTAATATATAAAGTGATATAAATATAAAACGATTTTTAATTTAAGTTTTAATATTTGTTTTAAGAATAATTTTTTTAATTATTTGTCCAAATTTTATAAGTTTATTATTAGGATGATTTAGGTTTAACATCTTATTGTTTAATTATTTATTATCAAAATTGAAAATCTTTTAACTCTGGAATAGTTACAGTTTTAATAAATCACGTTAGAGATGTTGGTATCATAATAATTATTAGGTTATATGTTATATTAGGATCTTGAAATGGTTTATTCTATGATTTAAATTTTTTAATTTTATCAATAATATTGTTATTATTATTAAGATCAATTACAAAAAGTGCTCAATTACCTTTTTCAATTTGGTTACTTTTGGCAATAGCCAATACCTTTATTTATTAATTAGTTATAATTTTTATTTAATTTATAATAACATAATTGAATTATTATTATTTATTTCTAGAATAATGATATTGATATCAGGAATTATAGAAAATGTTGAACGTGATTTAAAAAAAATTGTTGCTTTATCAACTTTAAGTCAATTAGGTTTAATAATAAGAATTTTAAGATTAAATAAAATTGATTTAAGTTATTTTTATTTAATTATTCATGCCTTATTTAAATCTTTATTATTTTTATGTAGAGGAATTTTAATTCATCAAATAATAAATAATCAAGATATTCGTTTTATGGGTAATGTAATTAATAATTATCCTTTTGTGAGTTTAATTTTTTTTATATCAACATTATCTTTGTGTGGATTTTTTTTCAGTATATTATTCAAAGGATTTAATTATAGAAATATATTTAACAAGTAAAATAAATTATTTTATTATAATTATATTATTTTTAGCTACTTTATTTACCGTATCTTATAGAGGTCGATTGTTATTAGTTGTTTACCCTAATAAAAGTAATAAATTTAATATTTTTATATTATTAAATGAAAATAATTTAATAAAAAGTTCAATAATTTTATTATATATAAGATCTTTATTAATTAGATATTTTTTATTAATTTTAGTTTCTTTGAAATTATTATTTTATGATTGATTCAAAAAATATTAGTTATTTACATTTGTTTAATAGGAGTTTTTATTTGAATATTTATGAGAAATTTAAGTTTTTGAAATTGATTTAAAAATATAAAAATTTATTTAATGAGAATATGAGGTTTAAGATTTTTTTAATGAATAAATTAATTTTTATCCTTTAAAGTACTCATTAATTATATATAAAAAAAGATATTTAATAAGGGTTTAATAGAATATAGGATTACATATGGATTAAAGAAATTTATATTATTAAGATTTTTAAAATTTTTGGTTTAAAATTTTTTTATTATTTAAATTTAAATATGACGTTTATTATAATAATATCATTATTAATTTTAATTTTTTATTTAAATAGCTCAAGAGAGAGTTTAATATTAAAGATATTAAGGTAATAATTATTTATTTTTAAAAAATTTATAAATTTAAAAATTAAATTGTTTTTTTAATGAAAATAAATTGTTTTTTTTTAACTATATAAACTAGTAAGAAATAAAATGAATTTTATTTATTAATTTAAAAGTTAGAAGCTTTTTTTAATTATTTTAATTGGAAAGTTTAATTCAATTAAATCATTAACAATAATTTACCTCTCTATTTTGATTTCAATTAAATGTAAATATATATATATAAAATAAATATCAATATAAATTGAAATTTAATCAGAAATTTAAATCTAAATTAAATAAGAAATAATTCTTTCATATTAAAGATATATTAAAAAATTACATATAATTTTTTATTGAAATATAAATGGAATAAATTAACCGATATCATTAGATTAATATATAAAATTTATTTAATTCCATTAATTGATTGTTTATTTCATTCATAATGTAATCAAATTATTAGGCATAAATAAATAATTAATATTGATAAAGTTCAAAAATATAAAGTATTTCTTTTTAAAATAGTTTGAATAAATGGAAGTAAAAGAATAATTTCAATATCGAAAATTAAAAAATTTAATGCAACTAAAAAAAAATTAAACAGAAAAAGGTAATCGAGAAGAAGTTAAAGGGTTAAAACCACATTCATATGTTGATAGTTTTTCTCGGTCTTTATTAACTTTTATAGAAAAAAATATTAAATAATATTAAAATTAAAGTTAAAAATAATGAAATAATATATAATGAAATAGTGATAACAATTTATATTTTAAAAATAATTATTTTATTTTAAAATTAAAATGATTTATGCATACATAAGATTTAATACTTATATTATTAAATTAATAATTTTCTTAATTAGAAGTTAAATGTAATTTTTATACTATATAAATAATTTAATAAATTAATAAATTTTAAAAAGATCATCAATAAATTAAGTAAACACAAATAATCAAACAATATCAACAAAATGTTAATATCAGATTGCCGATTCATACCCAAAGTGATGATTACAAGAAAAATCTTTATTTATTCATCGGAATAAGCAAATAATTAAAATTATTATTCCAATTATAATAACTTGAATTCCATGAAATCCTGTGATTAAAAAAAAATTAAGCCAAAAATTGAATCAGCAATTGTAAAAGAAGTTTCAAAATATTCATGAATTTGGTATAGAGTGAAAAATATTCCAAGAACAATGATTTGTATTAAAGTGAAAATTGAAACAAAATTTTTATTATTTAATAATCTATGATGAGATCATGAAATTGAAATCCCAAAAGAAATTAAGATAATTGAATTTAACAAAGTAATTCGCTGACAAGATCTAAACTATTGTAAATATATTTGACTGTGTATAAAAATATGACAAAAGTGGATCAAGAAATAATTTGAAAAATTGTAAGGATAAAAAGAATTCAGAAATGAACAGGAAGCAATATTATTTCGTGTCTCGTGTGAATGTATATAATATAGAAAACAACAAAATAAAAAAAAGAAAAGAAAAAATAATTTAAGAAGTATAACGGAGAACAATCGCTTTTGAAAGTGCGCATATAGATATTTTTAAAATAACAAAAGACGATTTTCTTGAAAGTAAAGCTACAGGAAATGTTCTTTCTTTTGACTTGTTGAATAGTATATAATTATAAGTATGAAAAAGTATGTGTGCGTACTTATCGCGTACGTAACCGAAGAAAGAGCGCCATACACATCGATTGTTACCTGCGATGGAGCGGAGTAGAGATGTCAAAGAAAAGAAAGATTAAAGAAAAAGACGCCGAAAAGAAATGACAATAAACGATAAATAATAGACGATAAATGATAAACGATAGAGGAATAAGAAAGTAGTTTAAGCAGAAAATCGGTTAGTATTTTATCACAATGTTAACGTATTGCATACAACTAGTTTTTCTGGTTTCTTCGACTCAATCGATGATATAAGAAATTAAAAATAAATTTTCTTGTTACACTCCATGATAACGAATTCTCGTATATTCCCCTAACAAATCAGTAGCGAAAAAAAATTAATCGGCGATTAATGATTAGCATAAAAATCAATCGGTTATTATAGCCATTACATCGGTAGCTCTTTATCATACCTTATAAAGTTGCAAAGTATTTTGTTATTTCAAAAGTCGTGTTTTAATTCATAAGGAAAATATCTTTTAAAAATTAATTATATTTACAGTATTTTTATGATAATTTATAATATGAATCATAAGTATATAAAATAATTGCAAAATGACGTGCATAGAAAAAACGAAAATTAAATTTAAAGTACATTTTTGATTGATAATTTATTGGATGCACTAAATAATAATACTATAGACGAAAACAAGCTTACTAGTGATAATTTCGACATCTTTTAATTGATTTTGAATTGTTATTAAACATAAAATAGCACCCAAAAATATGTATTTCATGAAAGAACAGAGCTGCGCACATATGTTAAAAATAAAAATAAGATTCTTACCTTTTTCTGTAGTAGCTCGTGGATTTGGGCCTCTGGCACACCTTCGATCAACACTAATAGAACAGTACTAGTCGCGGGTAAAAATAACTAATTTTACTAAAAAATATTCCCTCAAATTCGATTATCTTCAAATTTATTCTTTCACGTTAACGATCAATTAAAAAAAAAAAAAAAAAAAAAAAAATTCACTGACTTTACAACAAAGCAGATATATACTTAATAACGAAACACAGAAACGCAAGATCAAATAAGACAAACGAAAATGACTCGCTTAACTCCCTGATCCTCTTTATAAGCATATTCCTGTCCCCACTTCTTTGACTAGTCAAACAGAAAAGTTGCTAGGAGACTAAATATGTCTCTTTTGTTGTATACGCGTCTTTTCGTTTGTCAGGCAACGTCGCTTGAGATAATCGCCTGATGTTTGGTCGTAACGAAACCTCCCGAATATTCTCGATCCGGAAGGTAGGAAGAATCTCGAATTTAAATGATTGGGAATAGTCGGGAAACTTGGATTAAGAATGCGAGAAAATAACAAAAGATGATGGAGGGGAAAATGAGTATATATAAGCGACGAAATTTGTATTGTTTTTACGATAAATGATTGCGTGTTTTGTGATTTATACAAAAGAAATAAATACGATAATATCCTCATTAACATTAATAAAAATTATGCCTAATTATAATTGCAATCTTAATATTGTTTTTTCTTTAATTACATAGCAATTTGTTTCTACGACTAACAACTTACTTTAATGTGTACATTACCTAGTTAAAATGTTGAAAACTCTCTTGTTCCGCTCGTTAACGGAACATATTAATTATTCTATAGGTTAACTAGGTAATGTGTACATTAACGACTTTCGAGCTTTAACGGTAACGTATACATTGTTGAAAGGGATTCAGTCTTAACGGGTTGGATTTCTTAATATTCTGTTTAAACGCTTTTAAAAGAGTGATTTTAACGTGGAAGACAAAGAACGACTCGGCAAGCTGAAAAAATTAAAAAATTTTGAATTGCAAAAATTACTCAATGAAAATTCAATTCAGACGATTTTAGAGTTTTTGAAAGCGTTAAGTGCTGTTTCAATGACTGTTTCAAAACGCTTGCATGTAATGAGAAAAATTCATATCGAAAAAAAATGGTAACCACACCTAAAACGCAGGAACTAAATTTACCACATAATACATTTTAAAGAAAATTAAAATAAAATATAAATATAAATGTTTATTTAAATATTTTTCAACTTCTATTTAATGTCGAGTAAAAAATATTGTTATAAAAATGCATAATTAATATTATATATATTTATACTGTAAAAAAAAAAATTAATAATAGAGAGTCACTTCATTAAAACTAATATTTTTGAATGGTAAATAAATTTAATTGAAATTAAAATAAATAAGTAGTATTAAATACAAAATTTTTAATATTTTTTTAAGTATCTATTCAATGTCAATTCAGATTTAATAAAATATTGCTAAAAATATATTTACAATTAAACATATTTATATTAAAAAAAAATATACAAATAATAGAAACTAGCTTTACTTGAACCAATAAACTCGACTAACTTAGTTCGTATAGTTGTAGTGTTAATGCTGTAAGCACAATCTCAAAAGTTATGGATAGTAAATTACTAACTGTGTTGTGAGCACTTGTTACACTACTCGCTATTTGATATACATATTTTAGATTGCATTGTTAGGTGCTATGTCGTTTGTACTAGTAGCTGCACTGTGACTACGTGAGATGTGACCTAAAACTTATTGTGAGTTATAATTACTATATTAGAATTAACAATTGATATAAATTAGAACAAGACAAAGAAAAAAATGTGCAGGAAATATCGTAGCTCAGAAAATGATAAGAAAAGAGAAGAAATAATCCCAAATTGATTGGACGTGTTGGGTTGTCAGATTGTTCACCACGAATATATTTAAATAAATTTTAAAACTATAATCAGCCCTTATATAATTTGCTTAATTCAACTGATTTATTTTAATTTCATACACGTTTGTAATATTACATGAATATTATCAAGCATCTCTCCGTTTAATTTATAATAAGCGTTTCGAACAATTTTAATGAGTCATTAATTGTATTAAGCGAAGCTGAACATTGCATAGGCTATATATAATTGAAGAATTCTAGATTTTGATCGTATAATTCGTAATATATGTTGAAACAGATATAACGGTAAAATATATGCATTTAAAAATTCTTTCTCTGCTTAGGGATATCAAAAAGTGAAAATTTGGAAATTTAGAGATTTAGATAACGCAACGCTACAAGTCTTTCTTCAACGAGTTAAAGGAACACTTTTAATTTTAGTCCAACTTTCAGAATGATCCTTGCGTTTTTTCTCGAATTTTTTTTTTTTATTCTTAAAGAAAACTTACAAAGACTTTATCTTTACTATTGTGAGGATAAGAGAAATTCAGGAATGAACAAAAAAGCAGTATTTCCTGTCTCGAGTGAACGGAAAGAAACTTGAACCGTAGTTAACGAAAACCGATTGCTATTAGAAGTGTACGTATAGATGTTTCGAGAATAGTTACAGACGATTTTCTTATAAGGAAAGTTAAAGAAAATGTTCTTTCTTTTGTCGTGTGTGATGGTGTGAGTATGAGTGCATGATAATGGATGTGTGTGCGCGGGTGCGTGCTTGTGGCGTACGTGACCAAAAGAAAGGTGATCATACGATCAATTTCCATCCGCGAGGGTGCGAAGTGGGGATTCGAAAGAAAGGAAAAATTAAGAAAAAAGACGTTACAAGGAAATGATGAAAGATGTTGGAGGGGTATGACGCGTATATAATATGATATGTAACAAAAGGCGATTGCATGGTATAGTATTGTATTGATAAATTATAAAGAATGGGTTTTATACGACAAAAGATTCTGCTAAGAAAAAAGTACGAGTAACGAATAACAAAGAACTAAATACGATGTTGTAAAAGATAATTTTGTTAAGTTATAAGACGTTAAAAAAGCAACATAAAACGCGACGATAATTAATCAGTAAGTTGGACAATTATAGAAACTTACGAATTTAACCTATCCGATTATATCCTTAAATAAATATATATAGTAATATATATGTATCTATCCTTCCTTTTTTTCTTTAATTACTAAGAAAAGATAACTAAACATTATTAAAATATTAAACAAATAATTAATTCAAACCACAGTCAAATGATTTAATCAATAATTTTCTCAAACCGTATTAATAGCACTGTGATCTAACATTTGACCTTTCTTCAGTTATTATAAATTTTACAAGTACTAAAGATACTACTTTTCTGCAATCAAATGTTACTTTCACTAAAATCCGCTATTTTCTAAAAACAGAGGGTGTTTCTTTATTCTACAAAAAATACAACATTTTTCCAATTAAAAACTTTTCTCTTAACAAAATACAAATGTCTGTATACTATTGTTACGTCCTAGGGCGTTTTTTCTTTTTTTACCTGCTATGCTCGAGATTTTCCTCGCCGAAGGCTTAAATCAGGTAATCCAATATAATTTTATTACTTAAACTAAGGGAATGGTTAACAAATCAGACATTTCCCAGACTCCTGTCGTATCAATCATAAATAAGCACAATCTTAAGTAAATATTCTAGAGATTTCGTATTTATTATCTTTCTTAGGAAATATGAACTATTCGACAAAGGATCAGTTCTCATACCCATAGGCGCAGACTCAGAAATTCGTGGATTTGAAATCGTCCGGACTTCACCACCCAGAAGGTATACTCTTTGTTAATTCTTTCAACCAATGAGGGTTGTAGGCGTCAATGTAACCACCTAACAAAGAACTAACAAAAGGACCGTCAGATTGACCTCTCTCTGATTTTTTTCAAACTTTGCACACTTGTGGTAGTCCATAAGAATATTTGTTGTACTTTTTAAAAAAAATAGATATTTAATCGTTCTCAAAAGAACGAGGGTAGAAATTTCGCAAAAATGGACTCGTGTCTCTGATGTTACCGAATCGATTCCTCGACAGGAAAAATATTTTTTTTCTGGTCTTCTTTTATTTTTTGTTTTCGTTATTGTAAAGTATGTTATAAGAAAACAAGAAAAATAATAAAGCTATAAGAATCTTACGATCAAACACGCACAAGAGTAGCCGAATGCATTGTTAGATATCGATAAGCAATCTTCAAAACAATATCTATCGCAGCGAATGAATTCTTTAAATTACGAAAAGTTTATTAAAGATCCAGCTGGTGTAATATAATTAAATGATATGCTGATTTTATTGTAATAAAATAACAGAATATTCTTTGATTATTATAACTCTTGTATTTGTATTTTTTTATTTATAATCAATACTGACGAAACCGGATTAAATTTATGTTTTGTATGTCCGTGCGACGAATATTATTCTGAAAAAAATCGCTTCAGGCAAGTAAAAAAACAACTTTTTGGTATTTATTGTTTGTAATTCTATTTATAATTATTAATTACATAACTTGCGTAATAACGTTGATTTCTTAATAAAACAATAACGTTGACAAAAAGAAGAAACTTTACAAGCTTTTTAATACAAATGCCCCTCTTTTTTTATTATATTAGAAAAATAATATAACGTACTCTCTAGAAAAAAAATAAAATTAATTGAACATACTTCATAATAACAAAAACAAAAAATAAAAAAGACCGGAAAAAAAATATTTTCCCTCTCGAGGAATCGATCCGACGACATAAAAGAAACGAAATCATTTTTGTCAAATTTCTACTCCCGTTTTATTGAAAACGCTTGAATATTTATTTTTTTTTTTTAAATACAAGGAATATTCACATAGACTACTACAAGTGGAAAGTTTGAACAAATTTGAGAGGTGTCAATCTGAAGGTCTTCTTGTGAGTTAGTAAGTCTGTTTTAATTAATAAATCCATATTCAGTTTGTAAGTCTGTATTCTGTTTTTATTTACATGTCCGTATTCTGCATTCTGTAAAATCAATGAAACATTCTGTATGATTGATCAGTAGCGTAAAAGAATAAATATTAAAGATAAATGAATTTATGAGTCAGTAAAATACATTAATTACCCGCGACTAGAATTATTCTATTTGTGTTGATTGAATCAGAGCCAGAGGCCTATCCTATTAACAGCAGAAAAAGGTAAGCATCTTACTTTAATATTTAATTATCTACTATACTGCAATAGAACTCCAAGCAAATTCTCTTCACCTCCACTTTTTAACATTAAAATTTCATTATTCGCTAACCCAGTAACAATTCTTTTAGGCCAGTCAAAAAGGGCGAAACTTCTTAAATTTTGTTGGAAGTCCGAAAATTTGATCTAAGAGTAAATTAACGACGCTGAATCGAGTAGTTTTATTTTTTTTCAGTCGAATGGCGCATTTTTAAAAAAAAAGGTAAAAAATGGGTAAAACAAGGGTAAAAAATGGCTTTTCTTAGAATCTAGGCATTAATCGAAAAAAATTTCAAACAAAAGTTGTAGAGAATTGAAAAATACATAAAAAATGTTGTAAAGTTTATCTTCGTATTTGCAAAAATAAGCGAGAAAGAGGTAAAAGTTATTGTAAGAGTGGGGAAGCAAGTCCCGCCTCTCAGTCGGCTTTTACACGCGAGCAGGCTAGTGTGCGTGCGAGCGTCCGTGTGAACTAATACATAAACGAAGGATCTTCGGCAATCTTTGGGACTCTCGGTCTTGAATGCAAGTGCGAGTGAGAGAACAAACCAATATTTCTCTCTTTTTATTTATCATGCGATAACGAGTATTTTTGTTTTGGCCATCGAGCGTCGAGCGTTTTGTATACGAGTGCGAGTGAGAAAGAAAACCGATATTTCTCTCTTTCTATTTTTTCATTTGGTAGCCAGAATTTTACGTCTTGGACATCGAGCGTCGAGCGTTTTGTATATCTATATATATCGGCGTATAAGCGCGGCATTTTTAAATCGAATCTTGATGCTTATGGCACGCTGTTTCTTTATTTATTGTCAAAAATAATGAACCTTGAATAAAAAAAAAACATAATTCTTTCTAATTTTCTTAATAAAATTTATATTAAATTTTTCTTTCTTTTTTATTTTTTCTTAATAAATTTTCCTTAAAAAAATTTATATCGTAAGCCAAAAATAAATTCGCACTGCCCATAATATAAATGCATTTTTTTTTTAATTATATTTTCTATAAAATTATTATAAAAAACTATTGAAAAAATAGAAAAAAAATATACTAAGTTTACTTCATAATAACGAAAAAAAGAAATAAGAAAGCAAAGAAAAAGAACGAAGAGAAAAAGCAAGAAAGAAAGGTAAACATACTTGTTAGCGCTTTCAAGATAAAATATAGGTATCGGCGACGTGAAAAACATACACACACTGTAGCTACTATAGCCACTACACTACTACAGCCAAAAGAATACGTTAATACATTTTTTTTTTAGAAAATAACTATTATGATGAAGATAATAACTGTAATCGAAGCAGATAAATGTTGATATTTTAGTTATTATTACCAATTGTTTTAACATCAGAATTAATAAATGTTTTCAAGACCTGTTAAAAATATAGAAAATAAAAATAATCGATACTAAAGAAGTAATAGAAAATAATATAAAAGATAAAAAATCGAAGATAAAAAACAAAGTATCTACTAAAGAAGATATTTGAAAAATTTCAATGCAATTATCGGAAAACATTCCGGCATCTATAAATCCTGATTTAAACTGGATAAATTATTGTAAATTTAAAAAAAAAGATTTGAATTATGTGTTATTTCGTGTTTAAATAATATAAAATGAGAAATAAAAATCATACATTTTTATTTATACATTTATTATAAACAATACGAATTCATTTAATGTGATTGGAAGTATAATATAATAATCTGATAAATAATTTAAAACAAACAAACATAAATAATAACTAATTATTTCTTTAAATAATAATACGAATATTATTTCGTTCAATTTAAAACATAAGAATTATTCAATAAATTTCAATATTTTTGATATATTCTAATATGTGTATATATATATATATAACATGAGTATAGTGAAAAACTATAGAAAACAATTATAAATAAATATATATATGTAAAGAGAATATATTCTCTTTAAACTTGGCGCGCTAAGTATGATCCGCGCGCCTCTATGATGGTATATAAGCAAAGAAAAGTGAGAACGTATATAGGTTAGAAATTTCGTTAAATAAAGATACATTAGTAATTGTTATTATCCGTACGGGTGATGAACGAATAGTGTTGTGAAAGAAGGACAAATAACTGACGTTATCATCGTCGTTTCTCTTATTTTACATTTTTGTAATTTTTATCATTTGTGAATATTAGTAATAAAAGTCTTTTTTGAAGTTAATGTGGAGGTATGTATTATTATTTATTAGTTATTTGAGGTTAACTGAGATATGTATTATTATTTATTAGTTTTTTAGGTTAACTGAGGTATGTATTATCATTTATTAGTTTTAATACGTTTCATTTCTTCTATATAGTGATAACAAATTTAGGTTGAAAATGGAAAAATTAGATAACAAGTTGTGCAATTTTTTATGTCCAACCATACGATGATAATTTTTTATTTAAATCTAAGAATACTGATGAATTAAAACGTTCTCTTTATCTTGATATTATAACGGACAATAGTAAGTAGAATAGCAATATTCTATTCAGTTAAAATACTTTACTGAGTAACATATATGTATTATATTGTTTTTTAATTCAATTTATGGTGCTCTGTTACTCGTTTCTATAATTTTTATATTTCATATATAAACTATATTCCCAAATAGTTTTATTTAGGTGTGTGGCTCTACATTTTTTGTTCCAATCAAGGACTGTAACACATCCAAGAAAAAGATTCTATTCCAACATCGGATTTATGCATATAAATTTCATTTTCCAATGGTTAACGATATAAAGAAATCTTTTAACTAATGTCTCCTTCGTAAAGATCGCATGTTAATTATTATGTAAATAGAATCCAACCACAGTTACAAGGAATAGGCAAGACATGAATCTGTTAAAAGGTAAAAATAATAACCTTGCTTCTACAAAAAATGAATATTATAATTCTCTTAAAAATTCTCTTCAAAAATATTTATTCAAAGCATTAGAAAACTTATTCTCTCTACATAGATAATCAACCATTTTACTGGAAGGGGAACGCATTATTTTCAACAACGATAAGAAGAAGCCGATGATACAAAAATCATGAAAGATTTGGGAAGACACCGTCTTCTTTTTATTCACTCTGGGAAGAAACCATGTGCATTAATATTCCATCAAAAGAATTGAAAAATTAATGCATTTTAGTTATTTATAAATTATTTTCTACAATAATTCTTATTCAACTATAATCTCTTGCATCTTTTTGACCAGTATCAGTATAAATTTAAATTCTTGTTTCAGTTTTGGAGATTTCTAAAACTAATGCAGAGAAGTGTAGTGCCTATTACTATCGTTATAAAAATGTATCTAAAAGAACGTACTCATAACAAACAAACATGGAACGTTGTAAGGCATATAGGTTGTGAAAGAAAATGTTTTGTTACGTAAAAGAAGTATAACTTCTTAGGTGCGCACATAAGTCCACACACCAGTTTTTATTGTACTGATCGAAGCTATTTCTTCTTGTTCAGTTAACTTCTTTGGTCGACCTGAACGGTATTTATTTTTATAATTCCTTCAGATTTCGATTTCTTAATTAAGTAATGTATCATAGATCTATTAACATTTAATAACACCACCTCAAAACCCTGATATTAATCCGATTGAACATTTATGGGCAATAATAGGAAAAGAATTACAAAAATTTAATATAACATCAAAAACAAGTTTAAAAGACAAAGTACTCGAAGTATGGAGCTCCATATCACTAAGTATTACGGAAAATTTTGTAAAGAGTATGCATAATCGCTTACAAGATGTTATTCGTGTTAAAGGTGGTCCTACTAAATATTAAAGGCTTAACAATTATCTGTCCAAATACTTTAGTGGCTTCAGCAATCGGTCTTTTAAAAACTTTTAGGATAATTAAATTAACATTTTGAAAAGTATTTAAAATATTTTTATTAAACTGTTATTGATCAAAGTCTTTTGACGATAAGAAATCATCAATATATATTGTGTTATAAGAAACTTAGAATAATAGGAACTCATCTAGTTTAAATCAGATTGAGCTAAATTAGGAAACAGAAAAACTGACTTGATATTTAGAGAAAAGTATATTTTCGAAATATTGAAACAAAGCGCTTGTTATTAATCTTGTCGAATCATAAACATTGGAAACCTTGGCCGGGTTAATTTCAAATTTAACGTTGTAAGTTAAATTAAAATTAAATTAAATTACATTAAATTGATTTTAATTTTATTCAATTAAAATAAATTAAAATAAACTAAATCAAACATGTTCTAGTAGTCTTATCATAAAATTTATATTCTACAGGGATTATATAGAAAAATGTAAAATTTGATGACATCTACCTTACCGACACAAGCTTTAAAGCTTAATTATTGATTTAGAAGTCAGAAAAAGCTTCCTTTTATTATTATTAACTTAAAAATACCACGTTATTATTTTGTAGCAAGATTTGATATTTTTATAACGATTCGTAAATAAAATTTGTAAACAAAAAGAGAAAATTTTGTGCGAAAACAACGATAATAATAATGAAAAAAATATAATCTACGTTTCTGCATGGAGTGCAGAATTCCTTAGTACACCAAAGGAAATAATAAAAGCTTTATCTGATGAAAAGTTTTATACTCCTAAAACAATACAATCTTTAACATTGCCACCAGCGATATTTGGAAGAAGAAATATTCTTGGAGCTGCTGAAAAAGGCAGTGGGAAAATTTAGCATTTGGTATTCCTCTATTTTAAATGGTATATTAGAATTAAAGAAAAAATATTTACACACACACAGAAAACAAGATGATGGATTAGAAAATGAAAGCTATGAGGAAGAATTGGAATGTTCCAATGATGAAGGTAAAAATATATATCCAGTTGATTTAATTAATAAATTGACATTTAACTCAACCCTTTGCGCTCTGAATACTTTTCTCTGCCTATATTAGGTAGTCAACTCGATGTACTTTTGGATAAATACAACAAATCTTTTCGCTTAGATATTAAATTGAATGGATATTTTGAAATTAAACTAAAGAACAAAATTAACAATTATATCTCTATATATTTTAACAAGAAATAAAGAGTATGTATATGAAACTTATCAAAATAATAGTACCATTTAAATTTATCAGTTTTTTTTATTACGATTAGAAAAGTACAGTACTGGCGGTTAAAGTGCAATAGGTTAATGTAAACAGAACATTTATTATATTACATTTAAATATGTTAAAGATTCCAATGGGAGTGAGACTTCTAAAGAAAGTGAGAAAGAAATAGATGAAAATTTTGATAATGTTGGAGGGATTGGATGTGTACGTGTGACATATAATGTAAAAAAAAAGGAAAAAAAAAACGAATTCTTTGCAAAAACCAATTTACGCATTGATATTAACGCCAACCAGAAAATTAGCTATTCAAGTAAAAGATCAACGTGTTAAAGCAGCCAAATATACTGATATAAAGGTAAGAAAAATTAGATTTAAAATAAAAAATTGAAATGGTTTAGAAAATAACTATTATGATGAAGATAATAACTGTAATTGAAGCAGATAAATGTTGATATTTTAGTTATTATTAACAATTGTTTTAACATCAGAATTAATAATTGTTTTCAAGACCTGTTAAAAATATAGAAAATAAAAATAATCGATACTAAAGAAGTAATAGAAAATAATATAAAAGATAAAAAATCGAAGATAAAAAACAAAGTATCTACTAAAGAAGATATTTGAAAAATTTCAAAGCAATTATCGGAAAACATTCCGGCATCTATAAATCCTGATTTAAACTGGATAAATTATTGTAAATTAAAAAAAAAAAATGTGAATTATGTGTTATTTCGTGTTTAAATAATATAAAATGAGAATTAAAAATCATACATTTTTATTTATACATTTATTATAAACAATACGAATTCATTCAATGTGATTGGAAGTATAATATAATAGTCTGATAAATAATTTAAAACAAACAAACATAAATAATAACTAATTATTTCTTTAAATAATAATACGAATATTATTTCGTTCAATTTAAAATATAAGAATTATTCAATAAAATTCAATATTTTTGATATATTCTAATATGTGTATATATATATATAACATGAGTATAGTGAAAAACTATAGAAAACATTCATAAATAAATGTATATATGTAAAGAGAATATATTCTCTTTAAACTTGGCGCGCTAAGTATGATCCGCGCGCCTCTATGATGGTATATAAGCAAAGAAAAGTGAGAATGTATATAGGTTATAAATTTCGTTAAATAAAGATACATTAGTAATTGTTATTAACCGTACGGGTGATCAACGAATAGTGTTGTGAAAGAAGGACGAATAACTGACGTTATCATCGTCGTTTCTCTTATTTTACATTTTTGTAATTTTTATCATTTGTGAATATTAGTAATAAAAGTCTTTTTTGAAGTTAATGTGGAGGTATGTATTATTATTTATTAGTTATTTGAGGTTAACTGAGATATGTATTATTATTTATTAGTTTTTTAGGTTAACTGAGGTATGTATTATCATTTATTAGTTTTAATACGTTTCATTCCCTCTCTATAGTGATCACAAATTTAGGTTGAAAATGGAAAAATTAGATAACAAGTTGTGCAATTTTTTATGCCCAACCATACGATGATAATTTTTTATTTAAATCTAAGAATACTGATAAATTACAAACGTTCTCTTTTTATCTTGATATTATAACAGACTAGTCTGGATTTCACTCTCAAAAGGTATACTCTTTGTTAATACTCTAAACCAAAGAGGCTTGTAGGCGTCAATGTAACCACCTAATAAAGAACTAACAAGGGGTCCGCCAGATTGACTTCTATCCGATTTTTTTCAAACTTTGCAGCACACTTGTAGTAGTCCATGATAATATTCGTTGTACTTTTTAAAAAACTAGATATTTAATCGTTTTCGAAAAAACGGAAGCAGAAATTTCGCATGAATGGTCTCGTGTCTTTGATGTCGCCCGATCGATTCCTCGACAGAGAAAATATTTTTTTTCTGATCTTTTTTATTTTTTGTTTTCGTTATTATAAAGCATGTTATACGAAAACACGAAAAATAATAAAGCTATAAAAATCTTGGGCTCGAAAACACACAGAAGTAGCCGAATGCATTATTAGATATCGATAAACAATCTTAAAAAAAGATCTATCGCAGCGAATGAATTTTTTAAATTATGAAAAGACGATCAAAGAGCCAGCCAGTGTAATATGATCAAACACTATGCTGATTTTATTGTAACAAAATAACAGAATACATTTTTAATTATTAATAACTTTCTGTACTTGTATTTTTTTTACTTATAATCAATACCGACGAAACCGTATTAAATTTATTTTTAGTGTGTCTGTACAGCGAATATTATCTTGACAAATGTATCATTCCAAGTACGTAAAAAACTAATGTTTGTTATTTATTGCTTATAATTCTATTTTTAATTTTTAATTATATAACTTGCGTAATAATGTTGATTTCTTAATAAAATAATAACGTTGGCAAAAAGAACAAACTTCACACGATTTTTAAAACAAATGCACCTCTTTTTTATTATATTCCCTAAAAAATTGATATAACGTACTCTAGAAAAAAAAATAAAATTAATTAAACATACTTTATAATAAAAAAAAAAACAAAAAAAAAAGACCGAAAAAAAATATTTTTCCCGTCGATGAATCGATCCGACTACATCGGAGAAACGCGCGAAATCATTTTTGCCTAATTTCTATTCCCTTTTTTTTCGAAAACGCTTGAAATATCTTTTTTTTTTTTTAAATACAATGAATATTCTCATGGACTACTACAAGTGTGCAAAGTTTAAAAAAAAATCTGACAGGTGTCAATCTGACGGTCTCCTTGTTAGTTAGTAAGTCTGTTTATAAGTCTGTATGGTGTTTTTATTAATAAGTCCGTATTCTGCATTCTGTAAAATCAAGGAAACATTCTGTAAGATTGATCAGTAGCCTAAAAGAATAAATATTAAAGATAAACGAATCTGAGAGTCAGTAAAATATATTTATTATCCGCGACTAGAATTATTCTAATAGCGTTGATTGAACCAGAGCCAGAGGCCATCCCACCAGCAGCAGTAAAAGGTAAGCATCTTACTTTAATATTTAATTATCTACTTTCACCGCAATAGAACTCCAATCAAATTCATATTTTAACTACTTTCTTCCACTCCAGTTTCTTACATTCAAATTTCATCACTCACCAATCTAATCGCAATTCTTTAGGTTATTCCCTGGTAAAGACTTCACAGCTTGACCAAAAATAGACCACACTTTTTATTACGTCACAGGACGTAACACTATCTTCCATTATTTTACAATTATTGTTCATTTCAAGTTAAGGTTACTTTATCTTCTTCTTTTTATTAGGACCTCGTCCTGTTATATATTAATGTTACTTGATTACTAAATTATTTACTTCATTCAATACTTTTCAATATTTTAAAGATATGTACTATATTTTTGGTTATATAAAATATTATATTATTTTTCTTCATTATTTTATAATTATATTACTTATAATTTTTTTTTATTATATCATAGACAGGATATCTTAATTTTCTCTCGCCAAATATTACACACATATTTTACAAACAAAAATAAGACAAAAATGTTATATAAACATAGACTTTTAAATATTTTATTAAAAAGTTATAATCAAAAATACGAAATGATTAAGAACTAGTGTTTCGTCGAAAGTTGAGACAAAATATTTGCGATGTATTTACTGAACTGAAAAAAAATGAATATGAAATTAGTAATACAATAGGTTTCATTTTTCATAGATTTTTGTTCTACATTCATGATAACGGGTAGCAGTTTGAAATGGAATTTTATATGACTTCAACAAACAACACCAGATAATCATCATTTTATATTTTTATTTACAACGTTTTAATAAAGCATTGAAAAGCTTATGTTTATATGATATTTTGTCTTATTTTTGCTTGTAAAATATATTGGTAATGTTTAGTGAGAGTAAACTACGACATCCTGTATATATCACGATAATGTAATGAATTTAACATAATGTAGTTAGGGAAAGTTAAATTTCCTACATAGAGAAGGAAATAAGTTCGATAACAGAAGAATGAAACGGAAGTGATCCGTACTTTAACATCCCCCTATGTCACACAAACAAAGCGATCTAAGAAACCCACACCCAAATCAAGACACACTCTCTGTTTCTATCAGAGTGGAATATTTATATTTTATGACGTACAGGATATAACGAACGTTCACAAGAATATCCTGTGTAAAAAGTAACAGAAATTTTCAAACATAAGACACCTAATGTGAAAGGACGACATAAAACGAGTAGTAGATATATGTATATGTTTGTGGAATAGTGAAAAATCGGCCAATGTTAGCAATTCCTCGGCATTGCCCTCAATGCAAAGCGTTATTTGACAATGTAGGAAACAAAAGAATTGTTGCGGACTTTTCCCAAGCATTTGACATAATATTTACAAGGAGACATTACAGTTGAACACCAACGGATTTTTACAAGCTTTAGTATATCATTAGTATCCATTTAAGGTATTCTTTCAGTAAAATATTTCGGTGAACCGGCTAGCCAATTCTGAAAAAAAAGATTTTTAAATTTGATTCTTTATTTATAGGTGTGCTTATATTCTTGCAAATTCAATTTTTTATCAATTGGTGCGATATCGTAGGACGTTACGTTCTCGTCTGTCGGTCTGGTAGGTTAGTGTTCGATTCTTCTTGGGGTTTTCTTTTTTTAAGTTAGTTCTATCTTACAAGTTTAAAAATTTTTCTACATTTTGTAATTTTTAATTATATACAAGAAAGAGAATAAAAATATCATAAAAATATTGGAAACAATAAATTCTTTTAAATCTTGTGCAAATAATAAGAGACGATTGTTTACTAGAATTACAGTTATCATTTTATTTTTTAACCGGTAAACATAATAAAAATATATACAACCTTAATAGTAATAAATAACAATTATATATATAATATATACTCTAATCATTAAAAATTTTATGCAATAAAATTAAATGAATTCAATAAAAATTTTAATTATTTCAATAAAAAATTTTAATAAATATTAATAAATGTATAAAAAATTTTTCAATCTTACAGATAAAAGATATTTATAAAAAAGGTTACTTCCCTAATAAGAATCGAACACTAACTTATCCGATCGACACGCGAGAATAGTACATCCTACGCTAACGCGCCAATTGATCAATGTTACGTTTTATTGGTTTTTTTGTACTTTTTCATTGATGTTATAATAATTATTTTAAAATGCCGAAATGGCACTAAGCTCCCTCATATATAATAACAAAAAACTAGATATATATCTATAGATAAATATTATGATGAGATTTATACTTGTTATAACCAATCATAAAACTATATTTTATCAGTTTAATATTTTTTGTAAGATGTTTTTCACTTTTGTAATGTACGATAAAAAGAAATTAAAATAAAAACATACTTTTTACAACCAAAAAATAAAAAAATCGCGCTAATTGAACAACAATTCAATTTACAAGAACATAAGCACATATATAAAAAAAAAGAAAATTTTAAAATCATTTTTCTCCAAATTGGCTAGTCAGTTCACCGAAATATTTTACCAAAAGAATAACTTAAAAGTATACTACTGATGTACCCAAGCTCGTACAAATCCCTTAGTGTTCAACTGTAATGTCTTCTTGTAAATTCTTTGCAATTGTTTATTGAAATAAATTCATGTCAAACGTTTTGAAGTCGGTGTATAAAGAAATAAATAATGGGCATAGGATGCGATTAACAAATAATCTTGAAAATTATTTAATATTTTCTTTCACACATAATAATCTACGCATTCAATTTTCTTTCATAGAATTTTATATTCTTAGGAGTTTGTTAGTAAACACATAAATATATATATGTAGGATTTCCCCTCCCCAGTCAGTCTTCCGAAAAGATATCTAACGAATAAAAAGGTAAGAATTCCGCGATGTTGTCAATAGGTTGATATAGAAGAGAAACCTTTCTTAACGGGGAAATGCAATATATTTTAAATAAATTAAATAATAATACAATATATATATATATAAGACGTGCTCGTTGCTTGGCTATTAAACGATGACTGCTTTCTCAATTGCCACGTCGGTCTTTTCCGCCGCGAATTTATACATCTTTTCTCATCTACGTTCTTACTTCTTTTTCGAACCTTCTCGACCCTTTTCGATCGTAAGACATCTAGATCTCTTCCTTCTTACTTCGGTTCGAGAATCTTCGAGAAGCTTCGGCATGATCATATTCAGTTAGCGACAAGCCGATATCGCCTTATACACCTTGTAAACAAAACATATTTGAAATAGAACGATCTTCTTCATCTTACAACGTACTTTCATACACATTCTCACACGGACGCATACACGCACTTTTTCTTCCTACCGACTGTCGGTTGTTTATCTTATGTTTCTTATTCATGGTCGTTAATCGTCACTCACGCCGCTTTTGTTTTTAAGCTACTGTTACTACCACTCCTACATATGAATATATACATTTAAAAAAAAACATTTAGAAAAAACTCTAAACTTGTGTTAAAAAGGAAATAAAAACTTGTATGTAGTAATATAATATAATGTTCCATAGAGATGAAGTCAAATCGTATTTAGTTATTGTAAACGTAACATCGAAGAATTTTATTTTACATCCTAAAATGTATAAAACGGTATTAAAATTATTAGCACTCCCATTAAACGTGATATTGTCAGTAGTTCATGATCGATTTCGTATATAAAGTGTACCTCGTCGGACAGCGTAAAGCAAAAAATGAAACTAGTATTAAGGGACATACATTTGATAATAAGAAACAGATTAAACGTAAAAAAAATTTTTCCAAAATTAAACCTAACAATAAAAAATTAGATGTGTTAATAAAAGAGGAAGAAGATTCGTCGTATCAGCAACGTCCGTTAGCGAATCGGAAATACAATTTATTAAAAGAAATTAGAAAAACGTGAATGTACCAAAAGTATTAAAAAACAAATCTACAAACGTGAATGTACTAGAAGTATTAGATAACAAATCTACAAACGAAAAATATCAACGTGAATCTACGTGTAATTATTTGAAAGTCCGGAACGTATACCGTGATATTAAATATATTGATCACGATAATCTTCTACCTTTACCGTCTTTAATTTCTAAAAAATCAAATCATCTTTCTTCGATACAAAGTATCGCGAATAAAGAAAATTATGAAGTAATTAATGTTTCTTCGGATGAAGGTATCAAAGAAATTGATATTTCTTCTGTTTTAAGTAAGTAATTTACGCATAATTATACAAATAGGTTACTTATTTTTTTTTTTTTTTTTAATAATTTTATTATTTGACAAATTGACAAATGCGAGTATAAGTCATTTATTATTGCTATTAGAAAAATCAATTGAGGTTAAAACATATCCACTGGCGGAACCAACAAAATGAAAAAGAAACTTCTTGAGAAATACGATATACGATGATTGGCCATCAGATTATAAAGTATCAACGCATTATGCTGACTTATTATCGAATAAATACGTGAAAGACCATGCTGATGAATTTCCTACAACTTTTTCAAGCTTGCGCGAATCGTCAAATAAATAATGAAAAATCTGATAGAGATGAGAAGACAAATAATAGCGGTGAGTTTTTATTGAAATCATTACTTTTTTCTAATTATTATTATATTTATAATATATAATTGAATTTACATATATCTCATATATTTATATATATAATTATTATTATAATATATAATTATATATTTTTCATCCAATATATTTTTGTAATATATTCACACTTATAAATTAAGTAAATCAATAACTATATATTTCAGCAACATACAGTATAGAAAATGTTTATCTCTTAAGTAGATTCATTAGAAATGTTAAATCTTCTCGATGAATATCAATTGAAGTTATTCAAATCAAAAACATTGTGTAGTATTATGGGAACTGTAAATAAAGAAATGGAATGAGAATGAAAAATGAGAAATGATAAATGAGAAAGAAAAAATGAAATAATCTTATTATAAAAGATCACATTTGTGTCGAAATGATAAAAATCACGAATGTTATTCCTTACCTTCGACATCCTCGTCGTTAAAAAACAATTCTAATGTTAAAATTATATCGATTGAAAATTTTAATTCTAAACTATACAAAAAACGAGCAGACGCTAATCAAACATGTTCTCGTAGAGTCTCTCATCAAAAAATTTATATTCTATAGAAATTACATAAAAAAGAGTAAAATTTGATGGCATCTACCTTACCGACACAAGCTCTAAAGCTTAATTATTGATTTAGAAGTCAGAAAAAGCTTCCTTTTATTATCATCAACTTCAAAATTCCATGTTATTATTTTGTAGCAAGATTTGATATTTTTATAACGATTCGTAAACAAAATTTGTAAACAAAAAGAGAAAATTTTGTGCGAAAACAACGATAATAATAATGAAAAAATGATCATCTACGTTTCTGTATGGAGTGCAGAATTCCTTAGTACACCAAAGGAAATAATAAAAGCTTTATCTGATGAAAAGTTTTATACTCCTACAACAATACAATCTTTAACATTGCCACCAGCGATATTTGTAAGAAGAAATATTCTTGGAGCTGCTGAAAAAGGCAGTGGGAAAACTTAAGCATTTGGTATTCCTCTATTTTAAATGGCATATTAGAATTAAAGAAAAAACATTTATACACACAGAAAACAAGATGATGGATTAGAAAATGAAAGCAATGAGGAAGAATTGGAATGTTCCAACGATGAAGGTAAAAATATATATCTAATTGATTTAATTAATAAATTGACAAACTTCATTTAACTCAACCCTTTGCGCTCTGAGTACTTTTTTCTGCCTACAGTAGATAGAAACTGAAAGATTCTGCTAAGAAGTATGACGAATAACGAAGAGCATAGTACGACGTTGTAAGAGATGATTTTGTTAAGAAATAAGACGTTAAAAGAAAAAAAACACGACGATTATTAATTATTGATTTGGACAGTTATAGACAATTACGATTTTTTCCCCTATCAAATTATATCTTTAAATAAATCTATATAGTAATATATATGTTATAGTCCAAGTGGGAAATGCCGCAATTATGAGCAATTCCAGGCGTTTTTAGGCGACGTAGAAAACAGGAGAAGGGCTTTTCCTAAGCATTGTACATAATGCTTACTTAGATATTCTATAGAACACCAAATGCAATTTAAGCAATGTTGAGAAGAATACATTATCGGGCAACATACATCATGCCGCCCGTCACACTCAACCACACCAAAATCAAACACACACAACGCAAAAGCGGGTGTTTTCAGAACAACTTTAGTCGCTTTCCGCGCAAGATATGTTAATTTCCTAAGTCAATGAGCCTCGTGGGCGTCAGTATGTTCGTATGACTATCCAATGAGGAACAAAGTTCGTATATTCTGAAAACTGTTCGTTGTGGAAAGGAAGTAACTTGTCAGGGAAGTGGGGGCAGGAATAGGTTTATAAAGAAGATCAGGAAGCAAACCAAGTCACTTTCGTTTGCCCTGTTGAATCTTGTGTTTGTGTTTCTCGTTAATAAATGTGTATCTGCTTTACGTAAAATTAGTGAGTTTTTCATTAAAATTGATCGTTAACGTGAAAGAATGGATTACAAGATAATTATATTTAACAGAATATATTTTAGTAAAATTAGTTATTTTTTCTCGTGACTAATGTTATTTTATTATCGTTGATCGAAGGTGTGCCATTGAGCCTAATTCCACGAGCTACTACAGAAAATGGTAATAATCTTACTTTAATTCTTAACACATTACGTACGGTGCTCTGTTATTTCTGGACCCGCTTATATTTTTGGATGCTACTTTATGTTTAATAACATCATTCAATTAAAAAATGTTACTATTTTCAATAAGTTCATTTTCGTCTATAGTATTATTTAGTGCATCCAGTAAATAATCAATTAACAATTCACTTTGACTTTTATTTTCATTAATTCTATGCCCGTAATTTTGCTACTATTTTAGAATTAGGATCTAATTCATATATCAATAATTCTTATTATAAATTATCATTAAAAAAATTGAAAATATAATTCATTTTTAAAAAATTTTCCTTACAAATTAAAATGCGATTTTTGAAATAACAAAATGCTGTACAGCTTGATAAGGTACGCGATACAGAGATACCGATGTAATGGCTATAATTACTAACTGATTTATACGCTCTCGGAATGTAACATTAATTTTTTTCGCTAATCATTTGTTAGGAGAATATACGAGACTTCGTTAAATCGGTAACGTAACAAACAAAACAAATTTATTTTTATTTCCATAAATCACCGATTATGTGAGTCGAAGAAACCTGAAAATGAAATGTACGCAATTAACATTGTTATAGACTTCTAAACAATTTCCTGCTTTAACTACCTTCTTGCCTTTCTATCGTTTATCGTTCATCATTTATCGTCTATTGTCATTTCTTTTCGGTGTCTTTCTCCTTAACTTTACCTTTTTTTTCTAAATCCCTACTCTGCTTCGTCGTCACGTACGCCATAAATACGCACACATACTTTTTCATACACTCATACTCACACTATCCAACGTGTTAAAAGAAACAACAACATTGCTTGTAGTTTTACTTCCAAGAAAATCGTTTTTAGTTATTCTAAAAATATCTATATTCGCACTTCTAATAGCGATTATCTACGTCTTTAAATTTCTTCTGTTCTTATATTTATATATACATTCACATGAAACACGAAACATTGCTTCCTGTTCATTCCTGAATTTCTTTTATCCTTAAAATTCTTTAGGTCATTTCTTGGTCAAGGCTTCACAGCTTGACCAAAAACTGGCCTCACTCTTTGTTTGTCATATTTTTATATGCGGTCAGATATATTTACAATAGTACAGATTCTGACACGGTATAGAACTTGCTTTGCTTTTTTGAATTAACATTATTTTATTTGTAAACTGCTTATCGCATACACACACATACACGCTCTCTCCTATATATATATATATATAGTCGCTTTTGTCTTACATTACTTATTTCTTTACTACGCTAAACACACGCGCACACACATGCACACATACTCTCTCATTCCTTCATACCATAACAACAGGGGACAACATTTTTTGTAGCTTTACATATCAGAAAAACATCTTTACTTATTCTATAAATATCTCTGTAGATTTAAAAGCATCTTTGTCTTATTCTAGAAATATCTATTTGTTGTCTTTTGTTTCTGGCGTATTTCACCTTTAACTACCTTTTCGTTTGAAATCCCTACTTCGCACCATAGCGGGTAGCAACAGATTTCATGATCGACGTGCTTAAGATCACGTACGCTACAAGCATGTTCTTTCTTACTTTCTAACTTTTATTCTTACATTCCTACACTTTTCTATTCTGCTTTACATTCGTCCTCCAATGTCACACTCTTAATCGCTAGAAAACGCTTCTTCATTCGACCACGGTTTCTTAAATTCCGTCGCTGTGAAGTCTGAGCTGGACCACTTCCACCTTTCCCGCTTTCTGAACAATATGTCTTGAATCACGCAAATTTTTTACTACGACATACGGTCCTAAATACTTATTAGCGAATTTTAATCCTGGAGCTTGTATACGCTGAAAAGGTTATATCAGTTGCGAGCGCAAAAAAACATGTTTTTTTAAGAATTTTTTTTGAAAGACCTTTTATTTAACATTTATATAAAAAAACATGTACTATAGCAAATTTATTAAATTTTAAGACCCCGTTGTCCGATTTCAAAAATATAATGTTGTACTGCTCCTGTAGACGATCTTCTGGAGGTCCTCAGAAAAAGGTTCCGGCGGTGAGCACGATATTTTTTATTTGGATTAGGTAAAATAAAAAAATCTAGCAAAAATTTCTTTAGTCGATAGATGAATAATGGTTTTCACATGAAGAAATAAAAAAATTTTGATTTTTGACAAAATGGCGTCTATTTGAAAAAAATTTTTCGTTCTTGACTGAAATTTTCGCTCAAAATTGGTAAAAGAAAATAGTAATAATTTTTGTAAATCTTATTCCTCCCGTCAATACCTGAGGAATATATCTAACATTAGTACAAAAAATGTTGAAAATATAAATATATGATGAACTCAGTATCAAATGTCAAAAACAGTAACAAATGTAGAAAACTTACAATTAGTAGCGAATGTCGAAACTTAGTATTAATGCGAAAATAGTAGACTAACAAGGGGACCTTACACTTGGACCCCCACAGATCTTAACGAGCTTTGGTATATTAGTAGTATACTTTTAGGGTGTTATCGTGGTAAAGGGTTTTTTCAAAATGCGCAGTCGTTTTTGAGAAAAAAGGTTTTAGTTTTGACTTTTGTTGTATATATGTTTAAATTATTTGAATTTCGACTGTGTATCAAGTGACGCGATAGCGTCAGTAATAGCGTTCTCGCTTCTCGCGCTGTTAGTCAGTGTTCGATCCTTCGTGGGGAAAGTTTTTTTTATTAATTTTTTTTCTTTCTGTTTTCTAATTTTTTTTTCATATTTATTAATTTTTATATATATACAGGAAAGAGGAAATTATTTATTACAAAAAAAATTAGAAATAATAAATTTTTTAAAATCTTGCGCAAATAATAAAGGAAAATTGATTACTTGAATTACAGTTAACATTTTATTTTTTAACAGTTATATAAAAATAGACAAATCTTCAATATACTAACAAATAAAATTCGTATATATTCTAATCATTAACAATTTCATGTATAATTTTTTTATATCTATGAGTTTTAACATTTGTTGTACATTTATAATTATTTATTAAACGCAGGTTCCAGAGTGATAGTTCTCGTAAAAGCATTCAAAACAATAAATTTTTTCACATTTCGCGCAATTAATAAAAAATGCCTTGTTACATGAACAACGATTTTTTAAAAGATCCGTTGGAAAACAAACCTGATGAACATTTAAAAATATTTCTCTTTCATTTGGTTTTAATAAGGCATGAACTTATTATTATATCAACATGAAATTGTTAATGATTAGAATATATACGAATGTTATTTGTTAGTGTATTGAAGATTTATCTATTTTTATATATCTGTTAAAAAATAAAATGTTAACTGTAATTCAAGTAATCAATTTTCCTTTATTATTTGCGCAAGATTTTAAAAAATTTATTATTTCTAATTTTTTTTGTAATAAATAATTTCCTCTTTCCTGTATATATATAAAAATTAATAAATATGAAAAAAAAATTAGAAAACAGAAAGAAAAAAAATTAATAAAAAAAACTTTCCCCACGAAGGATCGAACACTGACTAACAGCGCGAGAAGCGAGAACGCTATTACTAACGCTATCGCGTCACTTGATACACAGTCGAAATTAAAATAATTTAAACATATATACAACAAAAGTCAAAACTAAAACCTTTTTTCTCAAAAACGACTGCGCATTTTGAAAAAACCCTTTACCACGATAACACCCTAAAAGTATACTACTAATATACTGTGGGATGCGAGCACCTCCAAGCCAAACACTTAAATAGGCATTCGTGAGGAGATTGGACGGTGGGCCCTGGATAGCTCAATGGTTAAGAGCAGTCATCCGGAAAGCGGAAGATCCGGGTTCGAGTCCCGGTCCAGTCGGTCCAACGGCCCAATTTTTTCTCGAATCCTACAATACCAAAGCTCGTTAAGATCTGTGGGGGTCCCAGTGTAAGGTCCCCTTGTAAGTTTAATTGCAAAAATAGTAACTTAATTCAATGAGCAAAATTCGAATTTATTCTTTTGACTGGATTCGGAAGACTGAGTACTACTAACTAACTAATACAATACAATACTACATAATACAACATAATACTAAAAATGATCTCTTTATTCTGATGCTTTTCTTATATATATATATTTATATATCCGCTTATTCTTACGTTGCTAGTCACACGTATACACGCATTCTCGCATACTCTTACATACAAAAACATATCCTAGCGAACAGAGTAATACGTTTCTATTGGAAATACAAATTTACTAGCTTCTAAATATTTCTTTTATTTTTAGAAGAATGTTACGTCTCATTCGAAATCCTTATTTCGCAATATCGCTGCTAGCTACAGATCACGTGATCGACGTGTTCTCATTTATTTTCTTACATTATTTTTTTATTCTCACATGTAATGACAATAGTTAGATTGAAGATGAGAATGCGTACTTTTCGAATTAAGTCGTCGTTAAGACGTAACACCTCCCCTCTTTAAGAGAAGCACCTAGAAATTTATTTTCTAGTGCTTCGTTATAAATATATCTTATGATAGCTTATTATAAGAGAACGTGTACATTTACTTATTTATTTAACTATATTAAAAAGAATTTCTATAATTTCCATGTTAAGCAAATTTTAATTTTTCCCGATTGACGACCCTGCATCTATTTTTAGTACTAATAATTTGTTTCAAATATTCGATTAAGATAATATGCGAACGTTCGAGCGATCTATTGGATTGCGGATGAAATGTCGTGGTTTTTATTTGCTTACAACGGTATCCTTTTGAAATTGCCCTTAGTAAGGAGCCTGTGAAATTTGTTCTTTGATCAGTCAGAATAGAATGTGGCACACCAAATATGTTACAAAAATTATGATCCATGCCTTCTGCAATATCAACTTTTCCAGTTTTTTATTTATATAAACAATAAGAATTCTAAACGGCAATATCTAGTAAATGAAAAAAGTACTTCTTGTACCCTTTTATGGATTTTCTGATGGATTTAATGGAACTAATAACCATATTGCATTTGTCGATGGCGCCCATTGACGAATTATAATCGACTAAACATTTGGGCCTACATATAATTTCTTGCGTCCTATAATTTCTCTTTCCTGTAGATGTAAATTCGCTAGTATGGATAGTGGATAACATAAGTACGTCCCGTTTCTCAAGCAATTTAAGGGCCAGCAAATTACTTGATGTCCAAAATTAACCGTGCCGAACGCACGTGGGGCGACCAGCTTGGTTATACAAGCTAAGGTTTAACCTATTAGCCCATACGCAGAGCAACTCACCCCTAAGGTTGCTTCTGCCTTCCGGATCCCATCTAGAGGACCGGGCATTAAAATCGCCAGTCACCAGTGATGAGAGGGCAGGGAACATTCCTAAGAGCTCCTCAAGCTCATCAAAGAGTCTACAAAACATACTTATGTGTTCAAGTTTATTTGTAAACAAATATCTTCCATTATCACTATGTGTTCTATTCTTGTTCAGCCTCGGCCCCATCGCCCTGTATTATCCAGGACAATGAGACCGATGGCCCTGGTTCACCTAACTTGTCACTATTGACGACGATGGAGGAGCAGGACTCCAACTGTTCCACCTCCATGTTGTCAGCTACGCTAGGGTCTACATCCCGCACAACCCGAATATGTTCAAGAATTTTCTTTTCTACTATAGTATTGTAGGATGTTTAAATTATATATGGATATGGTAAAAAATAGTGAGGAGTGTGATTGTAATCAGAAGTAACAATTTATTAAGTCGACAAAAATATAACACTAACACTTGACTATACCGTAGCTGGACTTACACTGAACCCGGTCCGAACTGAAACGCTTCTCTTTTATACTCTCTTATCGTTCTAGAAACTTCTTGGTCCCTCTCGAATATTCATATTCAACAAAAACTAGAACTGCGTATATACTTAGCAACTGTCGTTCTTGAATATTCGAATCTTAAAGCTTCTTATTTATATTTTTTCAATCCCACAGTATCTTCAGATATTGTATTATCTGGGATTATTCCCGGAGCGTCCTGCGACGGAGCGGGGACCGAGCTGGATAATTTTCTAGGTGTCCGAAATGCCCCGTCCTTACCTCTGATAGGAGGCACGATTGGGCACTCCCATGACCCCACTCTATGTCCCGTTTGAGAGAGTCTTGCCTCTACGCACACCGGGCATGTGGGTCTGCCCTCGCAGGCCCTTACGATATGCCCCGGTTCACCGCAAATAAAGCACACTCCGGTCCTGGCGATCGACGCAGGGCAAGATGCAACGACGTGGCCTCTTGTCAAGCATCTGTGGCATCTAAGGGGCCTTAATCTTAAGCTAAAACCTTGACTGACGTCCAGCCGACCGTAATTCTGCCTCTCTCGATTGCGGCTTGACTCAAGGCCGTCGGGGCCACAACTGTGACCATTCCACCCCTGCCCGCCTTAATGTTCCCCATCTTTATTAGATTGGGGTCAGCCCCTGGTCTTATCTCCTGTAATGCACACCTAATAGCAGTGAGGCTCGCACTAGGCAATATTCAAACTACCCTGGTTGGATTTGTCCTCTGAGGCCTGGCTATTCTAGCCTCAGGAAGAGCACTTCTTAGTGCTTGAGCTACTTTGTCTGCTTTTTGGTCTGCATCCTTCCCCCGTACCTGCCAGATGAAGGAACCCGTCAGACCACGTCTGCACGGCAATCCCTTCAGGCCTATCTCCTCATGGTTCACGCAATTTTGAATCTTTTGAAGGGCCTCGCTGTAAGATCCTTCCTCTTTACACGTCAGGGAGATCGCTGCGGCATCTCTATTTCTCCCTTGCTGATTCTTCTGGTTCTTTCTTTTAGAACTGCGTGCAGGGTTCTGCCTGACCCTGTAAGGATGAATAATGGGATGATTAACCGTACCTACCTGGTTAGCCCATACTGGCACTGTTGTTCTTCCAGTGGGCGTAATATTTTTTCGTCTTTTGCGACTCGTTACCTCTACGAACCCATCATTTGGACGGTCCATGTCCGATGCGGCGGTTTCCAGCAAAGGAGTAACAACTTGCATCCTAGCTGTGACTTGGGCGTACGATTTTTGCCCATACATAATATTATTAAGATCCTGCTGCATCTTGTTATGGGATCTTGTCAACTCTCTGAGCATCATTACGATTGTCTTTAAATCTAGACCCTCTTCGTCTCTAGCTGCTGCTAACCTCTCTTCTCCCAGGGAACGCATCTGGCTAGCTCTAGTCTATTCCTGGAAGCGCGCAATGTTTCGCTGGCTTGAAGAGGTGGCTTTCTTGACTGTGACTATTCGCACCAACCCGTCCGGGGCAAGGTGCACCTCAGTGATCCTGCCCAAGGGCCATTTGATGGAGGGTACCGATCATCCCTTATCAACACAAGCTGACCTACTTTGAAATTCTCGCAACGATCCCTCCATTTTTTTCGACCTTGCAAATGCGACAAATACTCGAACGACCAACGCTTCCAGAAATTATTGCGGATGCGCTGAAGAAGCTGTAACATATTTAATCGTTTCTCTGGAAATTTTGATAAATCGGCGTCCTGAATCAAAGCAGAGACTCCCTCATTGAGGAAATGAGAAGAAGTAAGCGCCTTTACATCGTCTGGATCCGAACTCGGCGGGATCAACGGAAGAGAATTGAGGAAAGCTTAGATTTCCACGAGGACTGTGGATAGATCCTCAAAAGTAAGCGTATGCTCGCCTACATTTCTTTTCAAGTGATGCTTCACCGATATTACACCTGCTTCCCACAACCCACCATATTGTGGAGCAATGGGGAAAATGAAAGTTCAGTTTGTTCGATCATTGGCAAGAAGAGATGCCACCCTATGATACAACTTTGTAGCACGGTTGAACGTAGTCCTGAGCTCATTATTTTCTCCCTGAAAATTAGTACCATTGTTGCTGTAGAGGTTCTGGCAAATGTCCCGTCTTCCTACAAACCGACGAAACGCATAAATGAAGGATTCAAAGGTTAGGTTGCTAACGAGCTCGAGATGGGTAGCTTGAGTAGCAAAGGAAATGAACAAGAGAATGTAGCCCTTATCGGTGCGATTTCCGCGACCCTTTGACATACGCATCTTTACATCCGCATATTTGAGAACGGAATTCGTGAAAGCCCTACTCCCTACCATTCGATCCACAGGAAGGGAGCTCGCTCATAAGTTGGTGAGGCAATTGAGGCTTAGCCTTTTGGCAAGGCATACAAGCTTGAATAGTCGATTTGATTAACCGATTTCTGCCTAGTATTCATACTTGCGACATCAGATAACTCAAGGTCAGACTTGGACCTCCATGGAGACACTGGTAGTGTGCATGTCGCACAAACAATTGACTGAGATGTGAATGCTGGGGCAAAATTGGTGGGTGTTTCCGAACGAAGGATAGGTAAGAGCTAGCCAACCGACCTTCTACTTGTAGGAGGCACTACCCGAGTCTTTCTAAATCTCTCAACGATATCCGCCATGAAAGCGACACCAGTACCTGCGTCAATGGAGTAAAATTAGTGAGAGATCACTTTGCAACGGGGAACCTGTTAGTAGAAAAGAAATTAAGAAATGAACGTCTTTCGTTCGTCTAGAAGCGTCAAATACCACCTTTAGTTTTCACCTTGAATTATTCTGCTGCACCACTGCACGATGAAGTAAATACTAGACCTCCTGACGCGGGATCTCTGACCTCAAACCTCGCGACCTAAGATTCAACTCCTCGTACGACTCCATGAATTAACCATAAGCCTGAGCCAATTTCGAGTCCCGTGCAAACCTACAATGTTAATGCAAGAGAAACGAAGAGCAATTCGCTTCGTCACTGCTGCGACTGGACGAAGATCCTGCCTCAGCTATAGCTGTAGCACGCATCGACCTCTTTGATCCCTCTGATGCGTCTTTTGGAAGGTTCTCTCGCATCTCTCATCTTCTGACGTTAACCGCTTAGGTGCGGCTGATACGCCTTTTAGCTCCAAAAATCGCTGCAACGTTCGTTCACCTCCTTTTGAAGAGAGGCGGGCAGCACATGCAATGGAAAATTAGTCGCACTTCTCTCCGCCCGCCGTGCAGCTCCTTCATCTACTAATACGGAGATGAACCGTTCCAACGCCGTGTCCTGAGCGGCAAGCTGCGATGACGAGAAGTTCCTCAAACCTGGTTGAAGTAATTGGCCGTAGACATCGTCTCTAAATTAAATCGATCCGCTTCGAGATGGCGAATTCTGAATCGGCTACCACAAAGTACCTAAATAACTCTCCTGCTGAACTGAAAGCGAAACGTTGCTCGAATGACTCGTTTGTCCACCTGTAACGCACAAATCCGCGCCCTGCTTTCGAGGAATTCAACCAAATCTGCAACATGGGCATGAAACGAGATACAGGGACCCTTCTCGTTACTGAATCTAATTCCCAAGTTCTGTACAACCTCTCCCTCGAGGTGTGTTCAGCATTCTACACATTACCTGTGTCCATCTCTAGCCCAGTGCCCAGCGGGAATAACAGCACACTATCCTTTTTCTACCGGCCGGCCTGCATTCTTCAATGATCTAAAATACACTGCATCTTGTTAAGAAGTGACCGTAATTTGACAATGTACTTCTCCTTTAGACGCAGGAGATTTAACAACATTTGGAGTTTCTTAAACAGGAGAAGCCTCGGAATATAATACCGTGTCTGCAACACCTTAAGTACCGAAGCAAACGCGTCAGTTCCTGGCTGGATCATGTCAACATCAAGGGACGCAAGCATCCCTAAAGCATTCCGTGAAGTACTCCGCCAGACCGGTCCCACAGTGTGCATGCAGCTACAACCCTTGAATGGTTGTATGATATTTTTTAAAACATGGTGTTACACACAGGCCAACATTACAAATTTGGCACTGGAATCGCGATCTCTTTCTCTTGTCATTTCTTGAAAAGACTACGCATATTCGCAGCTGATTCTTCCGTTTTGGATTTTCATTTGTATATAGCGACGGGAAGTGTCTTTCAGTGAGGCGAAGTGGATTCGTTTGTCCTGATTTATTCGCAATAGTTTTCTTATTGTCATATTGATAATAACCTAAAAGTTGACGAATTAACTCTAGGTGAAAGCTTGCCATTGATATTTGTTTTCTCGTTTTTAACTTATATAAGCTATAAGAGTTCCAAACGTATATGTCAATTAAATGGAGAAAATATTTTTTGTACTATTTCAACGCTTTGCGTTGTGAGTGAATGGTGCTGATAACCATATATGTTTTTTCCATAGTCCCCATTAATTTATTATAATCAACAACACACTTTGGTCTCATAATCACTTCTCGAGACCGGTAATGACGTTTCGTTTCAACAAATTCTTCGCTATGGAAAGAAGATAGCATGTGTATTTCTCTTTTATTACACCATCCCATCGCATATAAATTCTTCGAGGAGTGAAAACTCACTTCACAAGTTTTCAATTTATTTTTGATAACTAGCATGCCTTTTCGTCTTTTATTTACCCTACCACAAGCGTTAGTTAGATTATTATGCAAAAGAATAAAAAGTGTGGGGCTTGTTTACCAATCGACTACGTATAACGTATGGCCTTTGCCTAAATAAGGTTTTAGTAATTCTGTTACTATGTTTCCTGACTTCCCAATATATTTATTTACACAGTTTTAGTAATTAATGAGCCATTATAAATAATGAAATCTTGCATAAATCCAGATTGGGTATCTCATAAAACAAATGATTACATTCCAAATCTGTTTCACTTAGAGGGTACGTATTGCTTAAACGATAACCTTCCTTTATGCAGGAGTAAGCTTTCGTCAATACATAGATTTCGAAAAGGATAAAATGCCTTCTGAAAACGTAGTCATAGCTTATCACAAATTTCTCTTATTTTATATAATTTATCAACATCTGCAGGCACAATGTTCGTATTAAAATGTAATATTTTTAATAAATATATAAGACAAATATTTTTAAAATTTATATTGACGGTTTTTGTTATGTTTTCCTTAGGAAAATAACTCAAACGGTTTCTCCTGTTAAATAAGAGTTTATTTTTTAATTACTAGTACTATTTACAATTCATAAAACTATATTTTACCTGTTAAATAAAAGAAACGACAATTGAAGTTATTTCTCAACCGCTATCCGGAGGTCACCCGTATGGTTACTAACTATTCTTAATGCTTCTCTTCGTATAACGAACTTTTATGAACTCAGTACGTTGATGATTTCCTTTGTCTTATATATTATATATTGTATATTATATATTGGCACGCGGATCATACTCACCGAGCCAAGTTTAAAGAGAATATATTCTCTTTACAAATATAAAAACTGATCCCTACTCATGACCTCTCCAAAAATGCTGCTCCTCAAAAGTTTATCGTTAGACTAGTATTCAGAATATGTTAGTTTTTATTTACGTCATTGTGTCAGAAGAGATGTAGGTACACCCGGAAGCATCCGTATCCTGAGAATACCTGCGTCAAGTATTATTTCACGTCTCCATTTTTGGCGGTTTATTTAAGCTTTTATGTGGGGAATGAGACGGTATGTCCATCAAAGACGACAAGACCGACGACGAAGGATTTTCTCCGTATTTTCTGATAATGTTCGAGTGGTATAATTCGCAAATTATTTTAAAGGATGCTCCTTGCGGCCAGCAGATGTTGTGCAGGAAGAATCTGCCATTAATAACAAAGGTCATGTTGCGGATCGAAGTTTTGTCTTGTAAAACATACAGCTTAAATATTTTGCATAATTCGGACTTTGATGTTTTCCTCATTAAACCAAACTCGTCAAATAGAGGTGACTGATAAAGTGTAAGTTCGTACTCGAATGCTTTTCGTTTTTGTGCCTCGTCACCATGAAACAGAATCGAAATGCGCTTAAAGAGTACAGAAGAGTCGACCATACACGTATCGTCATTAACGTGAGTCTGCACTTGGGCCGCTGTCAGAATTCTTACTTTGCTTGTTACTGCTGACAATGAAACATTGTCAGCACTTTTTCCCATAATAGATTTCATACTTTTGTTATTTTTCTCGAATGCTAGATGACCATACTGAAAATCCCCGTCGACAATGAATACAAGACAGATCGAGGTTCAAAATAACGTTGTTCGTCAAACCAAAATATGAATTTTTTTATGTTATCATAATTTCGTTCATTCGATGGTGTTTCCTTCTGGCAATTACCCCCAGCTCTCAGCAGACCCGTGGTACGGGTCCCTCCGAGTCCCTAATCGCCGCGTACGTCTCCGCTAGATTCGGTTCCAAATAATCAAGGGAAATAATCCCCGCGGTCATCATCACTGCATGGAATGAGGCCGTCTTATAGGCAAAACACATCCGGACGCAATAAGCACGTCCGCATCTTCTTCTGCATTTTTTACGTTGAGACATTTCATACTTAAATAGTCCGATAGCATCTGCACCAGTCCCATTTTGTTCTTTATATTGGAAAGAAACCTTCTTTGATTTAAAGGTATTATAGTGCTCTCTTTTAACTCGACTCGGATTTTCTCTGTATTTTCGGATAAGATTCGAGTGGTATAATTCACAAATTATTTTAAAGGATACTTTATATGCTTCCAGCAGATGTTGTGCAGGAAGAATCTGCCATTAATAGCAAAGGTCATGTTGCGGATCGAAGTTTTTTCTTGTAAAACATACATCTTAAATATTTTGTATAATTCTGATTTTGATGTTTTTCTCATTAAACCAAATGTTGAACGACCGACGCCTTGTATCGGTACTCCGGTGGTTTTCTTTTCGTTGAAAATGCATTTATAGATGGATGAGGAATGAGGGTAGGTGAAAATAAATTAAAGTATATTTTTTGAGCCCAGTCAGTACTAATAAGTACGATTTATTTGGCTCGTTGCAGGGAAAAGCCTTTCGGCATAAAAACCCTGGTTGAAAATACAGTTGTTGTTGATATGTCGCTGGCTTGCCTATCGGCAGCTATCGCTGATGATGTTAATCCAAAGCAGAATATAATTCTGACCACGTGGCCTTCTTCTCTTGTTCCTTTGTTCCGCTGATGTAATAGTAGCGATGGTGTTTCCTTCTGGCAATTACCCCTAGCTCTCAGCAGACCCGTGGTACGGGTCCCTCCGAGTCCCTAATCGCCGCGTACGTCTCCGCTAGATTCGGTTCCAAATAATCAAGGGAAATAATCCCCGCGGTCATCATCACTGCATGGAATGAGGCCGTCTTATAGGCAAAACACATCCGGACGCAATAAGCACGTCCGCATCTTCTTCTGCATTTTTTACGTTGAGACATTTCATACTTAAATAGTCCGATAGCATCTGCACCAGTCCCATTTTGTTCTTTATATTGGAAAGAAACCTTCTTTGATTTAAAGGTATTATAGTGCTCTCTTTTAACTCGACTCGGATTTTCTCTGTATTTTCGGATAAGATTCGAGTGGTATAATTCACAAATTATTTTAAAGGATACTTTATATGCTTCCAGCAGATGTTGTGCAGGAAGAATCTGCCATTAATAGCAAAGGTCATGTTGCGGATCGAAGTTTTTTCTTGTAAAACATACATCTTAAATATTTTGTATAATTCTGATTTTGATGTTTTTCTCATTAAACCAAATGTTGAACGACCGACGCCTTGTATCGGTACTCCGGTGGTTTTCTTTTCGTTGAAAATGCATTTATAGATGGATGAGGAATGAGGGTAGGTGAAAATAAATTAAAGTATATTTTTTGAGCCCAGTCAGTACTAATAAGTACGATTTATTTGGCTCGTTGCAGGGAAAAGCCTTTCGGCATAAAAACCCTGGTTGAAAATACAGTTGTTGTTGATATGTCGCTGGCTTGCCTATCGGCAGCTATCGCTGATGATGTTAATCCAAAGCAGAATATAATTCTGACCACGTGGCCTTCTTCTCTTGTTCCTTTGTTCCGCTGATGTAATAGTAGCGATGGTGTTTCCTTCTGGCAATTACCCCTAGCTCTCAGCAGACCCGTGGTACGGGTCCCTCCGAGTCCCTAATCGCCGCGTACGTCTCCATTAGATGGGGTGCCAAATAATCGAGGGAAATAATCCCCGCTGTCATCATCACTGCATGGAATGAGGCCGTCTTATAGGCAAAACACATCCGGACCGCCACCTTCCACGGACAGCCCGCTTGAACCACACAGTTGTGCGCCATCACACTGGGCCACAACCTGCAGGTTCCTCGCCACTGCGAAGGCTGCGTCCCATACCGGGGCGACGTACAGTAGTACCAAGTGCATTACTCTCATTAGCAGACGTCTCTTGTTGTATCCCGCTCCTCCCATGCTTGGTATCAACCGCGAAAGCGTCCTCGAGTCGCCAATGTCTTATCCGCCGTCTTTTGGATATGTTCCCCGAAGTTAAGCCTTTCGTCCACCATTATGCCATGGTAGCGTATACTTTTCCGGACCTCTATGTTCACGCAACGTGTTCGGTTGATCGGCGCCTGTAGCGTTCGCTGGCGGGTAAGGAGCACCGTCTCACTATTGGCGCCCGCGACTTCTAGACTCATGCCGTCCAACTGGTGCAACACGGTGATAACTCCCTCGGCCAGGGTTAGGTCGAGTAATTCCGCCGTCCTTACAATGGCTACAACCGCCGCATCGTCCGGAAAGACCACTAACGAGACTCCTTCGGGTACTTTCAGGCGCAGTAGACCTTTGTACATTACACTCCACAGAGTCGGTCATAGCACCGAGCCCAGTGGAACTCTGGCGGTTAAGCGCCGACTTTTCTGGTCCTCGTTGGTCTCGTGTAAGATGTGCCAGTTGCTGAGGTAGCTCTGCACCATATTAATAGGTCCTTATTATTCAGGACAGATCCTTATTATGGGGCTTAATAGTAAAAACTAAAGGACTGAAATCAGATAAGCCTATTAATAAGACCAGCAGGTCGGTGTCAGTACCAACAACTGCAATTTCGCGGCCCGTACTATGCTTCATCTCTGTCGCTGTCCTTACAATTAGCACTTTTGCATCTTCTTCTGCATTTTTTACGTTAAGACCTTTCATACTTAAATAGTCCGACAGCATTTGCACCAGTCCCATTTTGTTCTTTATATTGGAAAGAAACCTTCTTCGATTTAAAGTTATTATAGTGCTCTCTTTCAACTCGACATCCGGTGCCATGTTCCGTTGTCGTCGGCGGTATCTTTCGTATGATTTTATTCCTACATATTCCTCGGTGTATCCTTCAAAGGCGACCGAAGGATTTTCTCTGTATTTTCGGATAAGATTGGAGTGGTATAATTCACAAATTATTTTAAAGGATACTTTATATGCTTCCAGCAGATGTTGTGCAGGAAGAATCTGCCATTAATAACAAAGGTCATGTTGCGGATCGAAGTTTTGTCTTGTAAAAAATACAGCCTAAATATTTCGTATAATTCGAACTTTGTTGTTTTCCTCATTAAACCAAACTCGTTAAATAGAGATGAGGGATACAGTGTAAGTTCGTACTCGAACGCTTTTCTTGTCTGTGCCTCGTCACCATAAAATAGAATCGCAATACGTTTAAAGAGTACAGCAGAGTCGACCAAAAATGTATCGTCGTTAACTTGAGTCTGCACTTGGGCATAACTTTTTCCCATAACTTCCCCACCTTATCTAGTAAGCATATGGGCCTTTAAGATCGAGGAAGGTCCGGTTGTACATGATGTCTCCTTTTAATAAAAACTAGCTTAGCTTTTTTCCAAGTTGATAAAAAGATACTGGTTTTTAGTCACTTCTTATAACACTCAGCCAGTCCCTAACTGAAGTGTACAGCCGCTATCTGGTCAACCACACCTAGTACCCCGTCTAGTCCTGGAACCTTCCTGCGAGAGATCTTCTTAACTGCTCTCATCACCTTTTTCTCCCGAAGGGGCTCGAGGAATATCTGCGGATCGTTAGAGCAGGTTGGTCACTGAGGTAGTACTCGCCGAGAAGCTTCAGCGTCGTCCCGTAAATGAGCTCTGCTGCTGTTGCTCAAAGGTCTTCCTTGAAGCTGGTGCGTAGGCCTAGCATGACGACGGGAAGAACGTTGACCCAGTCTTGCATACTGTAGCACATGATTGCAGCTTTAAGTGTACGGTTCCATCGCTCTATCATCATATTGGAGACAGGATAATACGCGGATGTCCGAGTACGTTGGCAACCTAAAAGTTTTTTCAAAGCTTGAAAGAAAGTAGATTCGAATTGCGAACCTCGGTCTGTGGTCACGACGATAGGTGCTCCGAAGCGAGCGACCCAACCGCTGAAGAATGACTTCGTGACGCTATCAGCGGACATATCGGCGATGGGTATGGTTTCCGACCACCTGGTGAAACGATCGATCATCGTAAGGCAGTAGCGGTAACCTTTTGATAACAGCAGTGGTCAAACGATATTTATATAAACATGATGGAAACGTTTGTCTGGTATTAGAATTCGTTTCGGAGCGTTCTTCGTATGTCGTTGAATTTTGCTGCGTTGGCACGGCAGACAGGTGCGTACCCAACGGGTAAAATCGCTTTTCATGCCGGGCCAGTCGAATCGTTGCGCTATTAACCTCTTAGTGGAGCGTGCGCTGGGATGTGCCAGGTTGTTCGAAGTATCGAAGATGTGTTTGCGAAGCGTTTGCGGAATATACGGTCGTACTTCCGTTCCAGAGACGTCGCAGTAAATGACTGTCTCGGAGTTATCGACGTGTAACTTTCGTAGTTCGAGCGACGTTGTTGCTCCAGGATCGATCAGGGCAGCGAGTTCTTCGTCTCTCGCTTGATGTTCTGCCAGGTCCTGTGTGCTGACAACGACAGGCATGCTGATTTCCTATACCCTGGAGAGCGCGTCCGCGACTGTGTTCTCGTCGCCTGCGACATGAATTAAATTGGTAGTGAACTGCCTAATATAGTCCAGTTGTCGTGGTGACGCCTTGCTCGCCTTCTGTTAAAATGCGAAAGTTAATAGTTTGTGATCAGTTTTGACTATAAGATGTCGCCCTTCGACCAAGAATCGGAAGAATTTGAGGCTGCTATAAATTGCTTGTAGCTCTCTGTCATAAGTCGAGTATCTTGTCTACGTTTGCGAGAGCTTTTTTGAGAATAAGCCTAAAGGTTGAAATTGGTCCCCATTCCATTGCTGCAAGACTGCCCCTATATCGTTGTCGGAGGCGTCCGTCTGCAGGACCAGCGGTGCATCTGCAATTGGATGTGCAAGAAGCGATGCTTCAGCGAGTTGTCGTTATAGGCAACCTCGACGAAACCCTTTTTTTTTTTTTTTTTTTTTCGTCAGGGGGAAAAACCTTCAAAAGCCCCTTGGGCCCGGTACCCAAGGGAGTGTCGGATTTTTACCGACTAAAAAACCCCCTGGTGCAAACTCATTCATTCGTTGGATGGGAGAGGCGGAACCGTGATATGTACACATAACTCACCTACTCCCATCCTAATGAGCCTGGCCGGTGTTTTGCCAGGCTCTCTTCATTCACACAAGATCACACATACCTTATATCGAACTATTGCGCCTCACGGTGAGGCGCAACCTAAAACTACTATTTATATATGTAAGTTTGGGGATAAATCCAAACTGTAATGCGACCACCACTACCAAAACAAAGAAATTTACTTATATATATATATACAAACCCGGCCTTCCATCCCATGATGCAATTGTCGGGTTCACACAACCCATGCATCCGCATGCTCGTTCGTCTCAACAGGGGGAAGCGACGCACTAGACCGAGCCAGGCGCCGCCAAAGCTGCCCGGAGCCTCGCCCGGGGGGGCCGCCTAGGAGCTATTCTCCTATGCGGCCTAGCAATCATCCTTCTTCTTTCACGCAGTACTCTCTCTCTCTCGCTCTTTCGGCATCTTCCTTGGCCCTCATAACTAGTCCTGAAAAGGACTGGAATGCAGCCCACGCCCCCGGGGTATCCAGGGATCGCCCGACTATCCCGGGGAGAGTGAGCTGCACCCTCCCAACTCCCTGACCAAGGAAGCCCTTGCATCCGCCCACGCAGGGCACTCAATCAGGGTTTGTTCAGCATCATCATTTTCCGCGCCGCAGTGGAAACACTGCGGGGAATCTGCTCTTCTAATACCATATAGGTACGCTGGAAAGCAGCCATGGCCAGTCATCAGCTGAGTAGTGTGGAAGGTCGTTTCCAAGGAAAACGGCCTTCCAACCCACTCCTCTAACCTGGAAGCGATGGCTGCCCTCACGCGCACCCCCGTTGCTCCGACAGTACCAACGAGGTTGAGTTCTTCCTCCTTCCATGCAACAATTGCCCTCCTCTTGGCAATGGCACCCAGCACGGCCCTTGTGCTAGGGGAAACGGGATCCTCCGCTTCCCGGACCGCTGCGTAAGCATCCGCCAGCTGCGGTGCCAGATGGTCGAGGGGAATGATCCCCGCGACCATCATTGCCGCATGGAAGGATACCGTCCTATAGGCGCAACACACCCTGATTGCTACCCTTCTCTGCAAGGCCCGAACAGCCCGCCTGATCCTCTGGTCTTCCACAACAGCGCGCCACCACACCGGAGCACCATAAAGGAGCACGGAGTGGATCACGCTGCTATAGAGGCGTCGCTTCTTTTCCCTCGGCCCGTGGAGGTTCGGAAGGATCCTCCCAATGGACCGAAGGATCCCCTGCACTTTCGGAATTAAGGCCTCGAAGTGGGGCCTGAAAGTCAATCCTGAATCTAAAACTATGCTCAGGTATTTGACACTGGGCTTCACCGCAATACAAACCCCCCTGAGTCTGATCACAGGGGGGGAGCAATCCTGCGTCTGCGGAAGGCAGAGGTAGGGAAGGCCATCGCCTCCGTTTTGTGCGGCGCCACTTTAAGGCCCAAACTCTCGATCTCATTCACAAGGACCTCGAGGTCCTTTTCACACGCTAACATCGCACTAGCCGGGTCCCGCCCCGCTGAAAGGAGGGCCGTGTCGTCTGCGTAGCAAACCACACGAGACCCTTCCGGCAGCGGGACTCGGAGGACCCGATCGTAGGCGATGTTCCAAAGTGTGGGGCCCAGGACGGAGCCCTGTGGGACCCCACACGTCACTCTTATATTATAAACGTTGCCCTGACTTTCGATGAAGGACAGGAGTCGGTCTCTAAAATAGTCTTTGATTATATTTACCAGGTAGGTGGGGAAGCCGCTACCCTCCATTGCTGCTATCACTGTTCTCCAGGGGAGCGAGTTGAAAGCGTTCGCGACGTCTAACAACACAAGAACGCCCACCCGTCCATCACTCGCGCACTCCTGTATATATTGTTTTACCTCCCCTATAGCTCCAATGGTGGAATGACCCACTCTAAAGCCATATTGGCAAGGAGAGAGCATCCCTCTTTGGTCCAAGAACCCGCTCACCATGGAGACAATCACCCTTTCGAACAGCTTCCCCACCTCATCCAGTAGGCATATAGGCCTATAAGAGCTGGGCATGTCATCATCGTGGTCGCTTCCCTTTTTGATGAGGACGAGTTTCGCCCTCTTCCATGGTCGCGGGAAGACTCCTCTTCTTAGCAGCATAGTAAAACATCTGGCCAGGCCCCTACCACAATGGATGGCTGCTCTCTTGACCACCAGGCCAGGGATCCCATCGGGTCCCGGTGCTCTCCCAAGACCGATCCTTAGAGCGGCCCCACGCACTTCCTCTATAGTGACGATAATTTCGTCTAAGTCCGCCAAGTTGATATTAGGGGCTATTAATTGGTCACCACCCGGGAACAAGGTCGTCACTATTCTCATGAGGAAAGAAGGGTTCAGTGCCTCAGTAAGGGGGGGGGAGACCACGAGCCCTAAGCCTGTTCATGACAAGCTTATAGGGCCTCCCCCAGGGATCTTCCTCGATGGTAGTGAGGAAGTCCCTCCAGGCCGAAGCCTTGGCCCTTCTGATGGCACGGACCAGGCTCCTCCTTGTTTCTCTCCTGTTCTCTAAACAAGTTCTGATCCTGGCCTGATCTCCACTGCGCCTTGCCCTTAGATAATGTCTTCTTGCTGCCATAGCTGCCCTTCTCAACGCCGCAATCTCCGGCAACCACCACGGCACCGACCGACTCCAGTTCGCAGAAGTTTTTAATTTCGGCATTGAAATCCCACACGCACTCACAAGTGTGTCATTCAACCACTTGATAGAAACCTCCACACTGGCACCATTGTCTCGTGTCCATTCCCCAGATACGAGGGCTGCGGCGAGTCTATCCTCGTCCTCGCATCCCACCTAGGGAAGATTCTATCCCTGAAGCGAAGGCTTCGGACGCCTGCAGCCTCGTGCCTATACTTAAATATAATATACAAATGGTCCGAAAGGGACTCAGCCTCATCCACTCTCCAATCCGATAAGCGGACGCTAGCTGTCGGAGATCCCCACGTAAGGTCTACAACGCTCGACCCTTGCGGCCGAACGCACGTGGGGTGGCCAACCTGGTTACCCAGGCTTAGGTTCAACCTATTGGCCCATATACAGAGCAACTCACCCCTTAGGTTGCTTCTGCCTTCCGGATCCCATTTAGGGAACCGGGCGTTGAAGTCCCCGGCAACCAGAGCTGGAAGAGCGGGAAATGTGCCTAAGAGCTCTTCGAGCTCATCAAGGAGTCTACAAAATTTACTAATATCCTCGCTGGGGGGAAAGTAGACTGAGACTACCAGCGAGTCCCCCCATTTAGCGGCCACAAAAAACAAACCCCTGCGCACTAGGCTACAGGTTCCTCCACCTTTGCTCACGAGAATCGCAGCGAGGGGCGACCCCCCCAGGGATGAGAGCCATTTCTCATCCCCAGGGGGAACCCACCACGGCTCCGATACTATGGCGATGTCCGCCTTAACCTCCCTCATTCGCTGGCCCAGCAAATCCTGGGCCCTACGCGCATGGTTGAGGTTAATTTGGACCACCGCCATATTAGTTCAACACCATGTTGAGGTTGCATGGAGGGGGAGGAGCCGCCTGCTCCACCTCCATTGCGTTGTTCACTGGACCCATGTTAGGTCCCACACTCGGTCCCGCACTTTTGTCGGCCGGCAAATCACTAACACGCACTGGCGCGACGTTTTTGTTCGCAACCACCAGTATTTGCTCCCTACGTCTGATGGGAGGCACCAGCGGGCACTCCCAGGAACCCGCCCTGTGCGAGGTCTGGGAGCGACCCGCCTCCGCACAGACCGGACACCTGGGACCGTCCCCACACTCGCGAGCGACGTGCCCCGGCTCACCGCACCGGAAACACACATTTGTTCTCGCACAGGGTGCCGGGCAAGAGGCCGCAACATGGCCTCTTGCGAGACACCTGTGGCATCTCAGGGGCCTGGGTCGAACGGGGAAGACCCGCACTCTCCCCCACCCCACAAGCATATTGCCCCTATCTATGGCCGCCCGGGCAAGGGCCGTCGGTGCCACCACCGTGGCCTCGTATCGACCACCCCTGCCCGGCCGGATATCCCCCATCGTTATGAGGTTCGGGTCAATGCCCGACCTCCCCTCTAGCAACGCGCACCTAATCGCGGTGAGGGTGGTTGTTGGGTATAAACCCTCCAACCTGATGGGGGAGGTCCTCTGAGGCCTTAAAATTTTGGCCTCAGGGAGGACCCCCCTCATCGCCTCCGCGACCTTGTCCGCCTTCGCATTAGCGTCCTTACCCTGGACCTCCCATATGAAGGAGCCCGTCAGGCTTCTCCTATATGAGAGTCCCTTGACACCAATGGTGTCCAGGTTGACGTTACCTTCCAGTTTCTTAAGAGCCTCCAGGTAGGAGGCTCCTCCCTCGCAGGTCAGGGAGACTGCGGCGGTCTCCCTGATCCTTTTGGCTGGGTTTTTCTTCTTCTTCCTTTTCTTACTTGAAGGATTCACAGTGGGGGGGGCAACCCTCCCAACACCTGGTTGTGTTGGCAAGAGCCCCCCAGCAGGTATCACAGCCCTGCCTTTTCTTCTGACCACCGTGAACCCGTCCCTGTCCGGAGCAGGAACCGGTGGTGTCGCGATAGCCGTCGGAGGGGCAACCCGTTGCCGAGCTGCAACTTGGGCATATGTGCCGCCTCCCTCCTTCATTCCTCTTAGTTCTTCTTGGATGGCCACGACAGCCCTTGCCAGTTCGGTTAATATCCTGGCCGTTGCCCCGCCATCCAAATTCTTCTCTGCGTTCCTGGCCGCAGTCAGTCTCTCCTGGGTGTTGGAGCTTGGAGCAGCTGAATGGGTCCCGCCCACAGCATTGGGTCCAGATGGGACGTTTGCTCCACCTCCTGATTTTATCTTCTCCAGGAGCGCATCCTTGCGCTTTAGTTCGCGTCTTAGGCGCGAACACTCCTCTTCAAGCTGTTTCAGCCTGATATTGGTGGCCCTAGTCTCGGCCCGTAGTTGTTCCAGAGCCTCCCTTACATCGTTACATCGTTACATCACAGTTCGCAGTATTGCGAGCCTGTAGCTCCCTGGCAATACTCGCGATATCTATGTGGCAGCTCTTCATTTGGCCCGAAATCTCGCCCTTGATGTTGCCGCACAACTTGCGCCTAGTTTTGGCCTCTGCGGCATGATCCAACAATTGCTGGATCAAACTCCCTGTCTCCAACTCAGCCGTTGACGGTTTGGATGGAATTCCGTCTAGGTTTGTGAGGTCGATAACCTCCTCCTCGGACGACGAGGAGTAAGCCATCGGCCTCGCCCTTTTTCGTATGGATCCGACCGTTGGAGAGTCGAACTCCATATCCTCTCCTCCTGAAACATTCGTCAGTTCGCGGGCCAGGTCGCCTACCCGCGAACAACTTCCCGACGTATTATCCAGGATCGGGGCCGGGTCGCCTACCCTCGATCCATAGCAGCCGCATGATGACGACGGGGGGTGGCCCGCTACTACACCACCAATCACCGCCGTTGTGTGAGTATCCCTCTCACACTGGGTATTCGCTGATCCCGTACTCATTTTTCATAATTTTTAACAAATGGCACAAGCCAGCGGAAAGGAAAGGAAAAGAAGGAAGCAAGAGAGAAGAAAAGAGAAGAAAAGAGGGGATAGAAAGAGTTAAAGAAAGGAATAGCCACACAGAGAACATGCACACACCATTCATACCCTCCCTTTTAGTCGCCTCTTACGACAAGCAGGGAATACTGTGGGAGTATTCTACTACCCCCTACCCACGGGGGGGACCCTGACGCAACCCTGACGCAACCCTGACGGGATCCCGCGTCTTGAGGTGAACCGCTTGTATGTCGTCATGTATTCCTCGGCTGTGTATTCGGAGACCACTTCAAGGTGAGTAGCCGTTGTTGTGAGACAGACGAATACGCAGATCTAACCTTTATAGGTTTTTTACCAGCGGCCTTTCCAGGTTTTGAGCGTGAGTTGCCCAGCGTAGTCGATGCACATGTTTTAGAAGGGGCGTAATTGTGTGACTCGCGCCAGAGGTAGTTGGCCCATCATTTGCTGGGCACGGATCCCTCTATGGCGAGCACACATCACACTCCTGAGAACATGGGACTTGACTTGGGCTCTACCTCCAAAGATCCAATAGAGTTGCCTGATAAACGCCAGAGTTGACTGAGTTTCTCCATGCATCGCCTGCTTGTGAACGTGAGCGATGATGAGTTCTGAGAGTCTTGAGGTCCGAGGGAGGATTGCAGGATGTTTCGTTTCGTAAGAGAGTTCTGATTTCTTGAGACGACCGCTCACCCTGAGCACACCTTCATTGTCAATGAATGCGGTGAGTCGGCTGAGTGGGTGTGAGCTTGGCAAGTGAGATTGTCGATTGAGCAGAGCGAGTTCTTTTTGGAAGAATGCTTCTAGTGTTACCTTGACCCAAAAGAGTCGCGAGTCTTCCAGGCTGGCAGCTGAGACGAGGACTGCTAGGGTTGAGTCGATCCTCCTCGAGTGTCTCTTGATTGCTCTACTACAAAGAGAGCTGACCCTGAGCAGCTTGTGGAGAGTTGAGTACTTGTAGATGATGTCCCAATGATATTCTGGAGGGGATCGTACTGCGTGATGTGTAACGCTTGCACGAGCTTCTTAAGCACATATGTCATCCGGAGCATCGCCAGTTTGAGCAGGCCATGAGGCCGTTTGTTGAGTTATCCATGATGGTCCCGTCCACCATAGAGGGTGTTCTTCGAGCTGATTTGTGGTTATCCCATGCGACGCACGGTCAGCGGGGTTCGAAGTGTCTGGTACATGCCTCCAATGAGCACTCTCGGTGAGTTCTTGTATTTTGGTTACACGGTTGCGGACGTAATTCTTCCACCTTGAGGGATGAGCCTTGATCCATGTGAGTGTTACTTGAGAATCTGTCCACAAATGAATATTTGTTATGCTCATGTTTAGAGTAGCGTAAACATGCAGCGCTGCTGTGAGCTCTAACTGCGGGATGGTTATTCGTTTGAGTGGAGCAACTTTCGTTTTCGAGCAGATGAGTGAAATGTTGGCGCCAGTGGACCGTGAGTTGACGGTCAGATACACAACGGCTCCCATTGCGAATTGCGATGCATCAGCGAAACCGTGCAGTGCAACCGACGAGTCACGAACGTGTTGAACCACCGCGAAATGGAGAGTCTGGCCAGACTAGTGAGCTCCTGTCTGATGCTGAGCCATTGAGTTATGAGTGGTTCTGGGAGTGCGTCATCCCAGTTGAGAGAGTATAGCCAAAGTGATTGGAGGAACATCTTGGCTTTGATAACAACTGGTGCGGCAAATCCCAATAAATCAAAGATTTGTGCTACTTCTGATAAGATGAGGCGCTTCGAGAATCTGTTGGAGTAAGTTTCTGAAATGGTTGAGAAGTTGAACGTGTCTTGTTGAGATGACCATCGTGTCCCAAGAATTTTGGTGTCGCAATCGTCGAATGAGATGCCTGAGTCCTTGACACGTTCAGAAGGGAGCTCTGCTAATAGCTGTTTAGAGGTGGAATGCCACATAGCCAGTGGGAAGCCGCCCGCCTGGCACAGCCGTATGAATTGAAGAGCGGTTTGAGTCAGCTCTTCCAATGTGTCCGCTCCTCCGAAAATGTCGTTGACGTATCGCTCGTGAGTGATTGGTTCCACCGCGATCGAGTAATTTGAGCCTTCGTCTTCCGCAAGTTGAAGCAGCGTCCTTACTGCTAAGAACGGTGCTGCCTTGGTTCCATACGTAACTGTCGTAGTTGGAAGGGAGATTTCTTGAGCTGCTCGTCTACTCACAATATCCGTTGGAGAACCTAATCATCTGGGTGAATCTTAATTTGCCGATTCATCTTTGTGATGTCCATGGCGAACAGGTACTTGCGGCGGCGTATCCAGATGAGCAGATCGAATATGTTGAGCTTTAAATTCGGACCAGCGTGCATGAGGTCATTGAGAGAGTGGCCCGTGGAGCTTGCGCTTGAGCCGTTGAAGACCACTCAGAGCTTTGTGGTTGAACTGTCTGGCTTGAGAACGCCATAATGCGACAGATAGTAGTGTGGCCTTCTGCTCGCTGAGCTGTCGTCGAACTTGGTCATGTGACCAGCCTCCTCGTACTCTCGCATGAACTGAGTGTACTGTTGCTGATACTGACGGTCTCTGCCAAGCTGTGTTAGAGTTCTTTGAAGACATTTGTGAGCCGTATGCTGAGAGTCGCCCAAGAGTTTCGGGGACGAGTTGAGAGGTATTCTGACGACGTAACGCCCTGTCAGGTCCCTTGTGAGGGTAGTCTGGAAATTGTGTTCACGCTCCAGTTTTTCTGGCGTGAGTTGAGCGTCAGTTGTTCTCGGAGCCTCCTCTTGAACCCAAAACTTGGTTAATAGGTTTTGCAGGCAGGAGTTCGTTGCTTGTGAGATGCCTTGATGTGCCTTCATTGCCAGTGTGACCGGTGCATGAATTGGGTCGATGACTAGCCACCCGAAGATGGACAGTTGAGCAATGGGGGCCCTGGCTGAATGCCTGATGATGTTAGGCCTGATGAGCTGTCCGTAGAAGTCTGCTTCGATGATCACGTCTACTGCTCTAGGGGTGAGAAACTCTGGGTCAGAGAGGTTTAAGCTCTTCAGGTGAGGCCATTCAAGTTCGTGAGAGATCTCGCCAGATGGCAGGATGCGGTTGACCGTCTTCAGAATATGAGCCGAGATTTTTACTGAGAGTGGTCTATATCTGGAGTGAAGGTCGAAGGTGATCATTCCTCTGGTTTGAGACGTCCTTCTTCCTCCAACTCCGTAGACGTCAAGCGTTGAGTGTCGCCGTTAAAAATTTAATTGTCTGGTGAGACTTTCAGAGATGAACGAAATCTCTGACCCAGGATCAATGAGCACGCGTACCTGATGTGACGAGGTCGATGAGAAGACTGTGGCTGTTGCTGTTGCCAGCAACGTGAGATGACTGAAATGTGTGAGTGGGCACGTCGGTGTGCGATCGTGATTATCGACGATTCGTTCTGACCTTCATGCGGTTGAGGGCTTGGCAGCTGCTGTCGCCAGAGCGTAATGTGCCGTACTAAGCCCGAAAGGATAACACGTGAATTCATAAAGTTCACCAATAAATATAAATCTCAAATATTTTCTATACTCGACATCTATTGACACCAAGTAGTACGCATCTTTTAAATACAGTGTTGCCGTATAGCAGCCTTGTTTCATTAGGTCCCTAACTTTCCTTATATCCTCTAATTTAAAATGTTCCGTCAAAATAAACTCATTGAGATTTTTTAAATTTAAAATCAGACGGCAAGATCTAACCGGCTTGGGAATGAGGAAAATTTTCGATATGAACTGACCGGGATAATCTTGGCACTTCCTAATAGCACCTTTCTCTAAAAGCTTACTAATTTGCTTAGCGATTAACTGTAGTTCAAATGCCGACTAACATGGTTCCTTAGTTGGAACAGGTTGAGTAACCTTTCGATTAAATGGTATCTTGTACCCTTTGATCTACTCAGTTACTACTTGGTCATTGCATAGGCTTTCCCAAACCGATATGAATCTTCTTAAACGACCTGCTGGTAGACTGACCTCGTCAGTTACTTCTTGTATCGCCTCTGATCCTTAGCTGCTATTTATTTCCGGAAGTAAGACCTTTGCTCGACCCCTAACCGTAGCTCGCTAACTTCTTGTACCGGCTCGATCCCCCCCCATCCCCTTGCCCTCCCTTAATCCACGCACTCGAGAAACAAGCTGAGGGGGGACTTTCGTGTTTTTTGACTATACACCAACGTTTGCCTTACTAACCAGCTTCAATTCTTTTGAAGAACGTTCAATTAGCTTTTCTGCTTTCTGCGACTCTTCCAAATTCCTCTCAAGAAGAATACACTTTCTATCTTATTTTGTTTATCTCTATCTAAGTGTTCTATTCTTGCTTGGAACTCATCCGCTTCCACATATTCGTTGAAATTAATTGAATAATTTGTAATCTGACCTTTCGTTTCGATTAATATTATCTCTGGTTTTTCTATCTTTTTTTCTATTTTCTGTGAAATTCTTAAATTCTCGTCTAATCTCAATTTGAAGACGGGGATTATATCTATTCCTATTATAAAATCTTCAAAATCCTCTCTCTCAAATATGTACACATCTACTTCACTTTCTATATTAAGTATCTTTATTTTTACTTTTATTAATCCATTTGTAGGATTCACACCATTGACAGACTTTAAAAATATTTTGTTTACATCTCTACTATTGTCCCTTATCTTTATCCATTTCGAGTTTATTAAAGAGACCTGAAAACCTGGATCGTATGTTTTCCCATTATGTCTATCTTATTTTCAACTGTCATCCTAAATTTGATCAATGGTGTGATTATTCGTTTTTTTTCCATATTTAGATCCACCTCTATTACTGAATTATTTGGTATAGTTTTTGGTTTATCTCTTCTCTCTGGTTTAAACCAGCATCTCTCTTCTGGGTGGTATTCTATACCTTTGCCCATATCCTCACACGTCTTGCATGGTTTTGTATACCTCTCTATATATATATAAGGTATATTCTATATGGTTCTTATAGGGATAATGTCTTGGAAATATAACTGCCTTGAGTTTCTGCAAATAAGAGATTCTCTCGATTATTTTATTAATATTATTCACACTAACCTACATTATCTGCATTGCGTTACATTGTAAAAATACAAATTACACTTAAAACTACACTATGTACACTAGTTGCATTACCTGAAAATAAGAGAAACAACATTTACAGCTAATATTCACTCTTATTTTATTGTCTTATTTCTAGCTACGCAATTTGAATTCTAACCGTCTCTGCTTAGCGAACTCCTAACCGTTTCTATACTTTCGGTCTCTTTGTTAACGTTCCCGAATCTTCTAAGCCTAATACGCCTGCGCGTCTTAACTGTAGGACGACGGGAAATTTAAATAGTAAAGGTGACGAAATATAAATAGTAATATTTCGTTACATGTATATATATATAATATGTTTGTAATCCTTAATTTGTTGAGAGTAAGAACCACAATTAGATTCGTCTAAAAATAAGAGTAATTTATTTAAACATAATAAATTAGATTATTAATTTTACAATATTTACACGTGGTCAACTGACCTAAAAATAAGAGAATCAACAATTAAAAGTTCATGCTTCCGTTTCTCTATTAATCGATGCCAATCTTAATACGTTTTTAATTAAATTTAATTTACAAGATTTTCCTACTAAACTTCTAAAACGCTCTTGCCAGATTTGAAGACTGTCACTCCTGCAAGATTTAAACACCAACTGTCTCTCCTGCTAGATTTAAACACCAACTGTCTCTCCCTTCCTATCTCTCTAATGTTTTTGTTTATCGGATGTATAGCGCCACATCCAAACATCTAATCACTCAATACACAGGCACATGTATACAAAGCTTACATATATATATATAAAAGTAAAAGTACAAATATTAAATTACTAAAAAAAATAATATCTAATAATTATTATGAAATACTTTTAAACTGCATTATATAGAAAAGAAAAATTACAAATTTAATAAAATACGATTACAGTGAAAAATCTTAAAGATGAAACAAGAAAAGAGAAATTACTGTAATATTTACCGAACATTATTTAAGCTTGAAAATTTAATAATACGAAAATTTTAATATTTCTGACTCTAACTAAACACATATGCATCTTTTTGACGATTAGGACACGAATTTGGTATCCCAAGGAGATGGAATGGTCCATCATCTCCAATTACAACTACAAATTAATGACGAGCAAGAAAATATATATATAATAAAATATAAGACTAGAGAGAGCTATTTTCGAAGTGTTCGAACTTGCTGTTGAAACTTTGAAAATAACTCAACAGTCTCAATAGTAGTTGCCCTCTTCAGCCACATTTAAGTGGGGGCCTCTTCGGCATAATGCCTCTTCTTTCTTCATGCCCTAAACGCTGCTGTGAGGCTTTTTCTAAGCGCATTTTAATGCATTTTAATGCATTTCCGATGCATTCCGACGATATATTAAATAAGTAATAAATTTATTCTATTTTTCTATTAGATGTACACGTTCCTTGTTTATATTTAAAAAATAACAAAAAGAATAAAGACAATATGCACTATAAACCTTATTACACCGCACAGAAAAACATACATTATTTATTAAATAAATCAAAAATCTATTTTATTTTTCTATTAGGTGTATACGTTACTTGTTAATATTTAAAAAATTAGGGGTAGAATAAAGACAATAAACACTAAACACTTTATCACACCACACAAAAAACACATAATTTATTTATTAAATAAATCAAAAATCAATTTTATTTTTCTGTTAGGTATACACGTTCCTTTTTAATATTTAAAAATAAAAAATATAATAAAGTTTTTAGTGCATATTGTCTTCATTCTATTCGTTATTTTTTAAATATTAACAAGATACGTTTACCTTAAATAGAAGTTAAGATTATAACGTTATGATTTTCGAATATTTGAATTTTTATGTAATTGCTTAAACTAATATATATTTGTTTTAACGTTCCTGCGCAGTAATGACTTCGAGGATAAAATTTTCATCTAATAAAACATAACATCGAAATTATTTAATATTCAAAGTACGTTAATAGATATGTAATGCTTAAATCATATATGTGTGTTTAGGGAATCTTAAATATAAGTAGAGTACAGTAGAGTATTAAAATAATTGTTAATTAATCGAAAAAAATGTATATTACAATTTAGAAGCACTGAGTATATGTTCGGAGCACCGTCCTCCTCAAAATTCACCTTCAGACTGGCACATTGTCATCAATGAAAGTTCTTTTATTAAATATTGTAAAATAACGAGTAAATACAGAAAATATTGACTAAAAACTTAATCACATCATAACGTTCTGATTTAAACATTCTTTCAATTTTTATGTAATTGTTTAAACTAATGTACATTTGTTTTAACGTTCCTGTGGAGTGGTGACTTCGGGTAATAAAATTTTCGTTCAGAAAAATATCCCATTAAAATTATTTTCTATTCAAAGTATGTTAATAAGTATATAATGTTTAAACCAGTACATATGTGTTTAAACAATCTGAAATATAAGTAAAGTACAGTAAAGTATTAAAATAATTGTTAATTAATCAAAAAAAATTTATATTGCAATTTAGAAGCACTGAGTATATGTTCGGAGCACCGTCCTCCTCGAAATTCACCTGCAGACAGGCACGTTGTCATCAATGAAAGTTCTTTTATTAAATATTGTAAAATAATGAGTAAAATACAGAAAATATAGACTAAAAACTTAATCACATCATAACGCTCTGATTTAAACATTCTTCAATTTTTATATAATTGTTTAAACTAATGTACATTTTTTTAACGTTCCTGTGCAGTGGTGGCTTCAGGTAATAAAATTTTCGTTCAGAAAAATATCCCATTAAAATTATTTTCTATTCAAAGTATGTTAATAAGTATGTAATGTTTAAACCAGTACATATGTGTTTAAACAATCTGAAATATAAGTAAAGTACAGTAAAGTATTAAAATAATTGTTAATTAATCGAAAAAAATGTATATTGCAATTTAGAAGCACTGAGTATATGTTCGGAGCACCGTCCTCTTCGAAATTCACCTTCAGATTGGCACGTTGTCATCAATGAAAGTTCTTTTATTAAATATTGTTTATATGACTTTCCGAACGTTGCGCATGTGTATAAAGAGAATAATACTCCCATTTAATAAAATTTAAGATTATAACGTTCTGATTCCAGCATTTTTATCATTTTTATGTAATTATTTTAATGCTCATGCACAGTGATGACTTCGAGGGTAAAATTTAACTGTAACATAAGAAACGTGCATTAGTGCATTAAAATAAATGTTAATTAATCGATGCTAATGTCTATGCAATTTTTATGCAATTGTTTAAATAAAACTACACTATAAAGATGTAATTATTATATATAAATTATAGTTATATATAATTATAAATATTGAATGAATACTAACTAATAGAGTAACATGTAAGAATTGAATTTCTTTTTCTCACATTAATTAACGTATATGGAAATGAAAAAAGAAAGTTAATTTCTTAACACAAATATACAACCAATATATTAAAACAATTAATAAACAATATACTAATGGAAAATGTAAATTATTGAAGTTTACCATTATGATAGAAGAAAGCTGAAGTGTTTGCTCGTTTAAGTACCAAAAACTATTACCTGGATTCATTTTAAAATCTTGTAAGTTCTTCTTTTATGTATGTATTTGATACATAAAACGATAAGAAAGCCTAATTGATGCTGTGCTTTTCCAAATCTTTACATACATGCAAATCTGCAAATCGTAAGATTGTATTAGTAAAGTATCAAGTAAACTGAACGATTCTATATATGTATATGTATGATATTTGTATAAGATGTCACTCTCTCTCTCTCTCTGTTTCCGCTTCTCATACTTTTATATAACTCTTCTTTATGTTATAAAAGAACAGAGATAAACCTACCACGACAAATATCAAAATAGAAATAATATGAATGTGAAGAAGATAAAAATGTGAATATAATTATATAAGATTAGATATTTGTAGTTATGCTGTATTCTCCCAATATTTGGAAACCTAAAAACAGTAAAAAGTAATACTCAATTGATGTAATATAAACAAATCAAATATAAGTATGTTAACAAATAACGAAGAGAATAAAGACACAATATACAATAAAAACTTTGTCACATTGCACAGAAAAACACAATCGTCAACGCAATCAAAAACAAAAGAAAAAAAACCTCGTTGCAGATATTTTTAAAACAATCGACATGAAACACTGTAACCATCCTTAAAGAATGAAAATTAATTGAAACAAAACAATTGACATCTCTCATGCCAACTATGAAAGTATTAATTCCCATATTCTGTATCGATGTGGAAAAATTCTTGTTATTTTAACTCTTTAAGGATGGTTACAGTGCTTTACGTCGATTGTTTTAAAAATATCTACAACGAGTTTTTTTTTCTATACGATTGTGTATTTTAAAATGAATCCAGGTAATATTTTTTGGTATTTAAACGAGCAAACACTTCAGCTTTCTTCTATCATAATGGTAAACTTCAATAATTCACATTTTCCATTTGTATATTATTTATACATTGTTTTAATATATTGATTGTATAATTGTTTAGAGAAATGTACTTTCTTGTTTCATTTACATACACGTTAATAAATTCCAGAAAAAGTAATTTATTCTTACAATTGTAAATATTCATTCAATATTTACAATTGTTTAACTGTAATTTATATATAATAATAATATCTTTATAGTATAGTTTTATTTAAACAATTGCATAAAAATTGCATAGACATTAGCATCGATTAATTAACAATTATTTTAATGCACTAATGTACTTTTCTTATATTGCAGCTAAATTTTACCCTCGAAGTCATCACTGTGAATGAGCATTAAAATAATTACATAAAAATGATAAAAATGCTGGAATCAGAACGTTATAATCTTAAATTTTATTAAATGGGAGTATTATTTTCTTTATACACATGCGCAACGTTCGGAAAGTCATATAAACAATATTTAATAAAAGAACTTTCATTGATGACAACGTGCCAATCTGAAGGTGAATTTCGAAGAGGACGGTGCTCCGAACATATACTCAGTGCTTCTAAATTGCAGTATACATTTTTTTCGATTAATTAACAATTATTTTAATACTTTACTGTACTTTACTTATATTTCAGATTGTTTAAACACATATGTACTGGTTTAAACATTACATACTTATTAACATACTTTGAATAGAAAATAATTTTAATGGGATATTTTTCTGAACGAAAATTTTATTACCTGAAGCCACCACTGCACAGGAACGTTAAAAAAAATGTACATTAGTTTAAACAATTATATAAAAATTGAAAGAATGTTTAAATCAGAGCGTTATGATGTGATTAAGTTTTTAGTCTATATTTTCTGTATTTTACTCATTATTTTACAATATTTAATAAAAGAACTTTCATTGATGACAACGTGCCTGTCTGCAGGTGAATTTCGAGGAGGACGGTGCTCCGAACATATACTCAGTGCTTCTAAATTGCAATATAAATTTTTTTTGATTAATTAACAATTATTTTAATACTCTACTGTACTTTACTTATATTTCAGATTGTTTAAACACATATTTACTGGTTTAAACATTACATACTTATAACGTACTTTGAATATTAAATAATTTCGATATGTTTTTATTTTGTTTTTACATGACTGTTTTAAATTTGATTTCGTACTAGTTCAAATTGTAAACATAGAATACTCCAATTACTTGCATTGTTTTTTAATCATTTCTCTTTCAAACTTCGACGTATAAGCATCGATGCGTGTTATTGACGAATAAAATAAAATTATTTTTTATTAAAAAATTTGGGTCTTCGGAAGCGGTTACCTCCACGTGGTTAGACCTAGACAATCGTATTTTACTTTCAATTTAATATTTATCATATTTTATAGATTATACATTCCATTGCAAGTGAAATTCAGTCAAAGACCGCTTACCATGAACATTTTAATTGTAATTATTAATAATTTCTTTTAGCTTCTTAATTAATATCAAATATTTAATCCTTTCCTTTGTTCCTCATACCTAATTCACCTACAGAAACTAATTACTTTATAATGTTTTTTAATAACTTTTATATATTTACAGATATCACACGAAACAATAAAAAATGGTTGTAATTTAAATCCGACAGGATTTTAAGTGTTAAATTGTATAAAGTTAAAATAAATTAAAAATAAACTTATTTTCCAATCTATTAGATATCGTTTATTAACTTTTATAGTCTTGTACTGACACAGTACACTTCTATAATATATAATCATTATTTCCGTTTATTCCGTATAAGTATGAAAAAATCTTGATGGAACTTTTCAAAAATCATGACAGAAATTTGCACCCCTATCCATCGTAGGCTTTGAACTTTTCGACCCTCCTATACGTAAAAAAAAACTGTTCTTCTTATAAAAGGAGATATATAAATATATGTTACCAGTAATAATAATAAATTAATATATATAAAAAAACTTTATGGGGGTGAATAAACTGAATTGGGTTTCACTATAAATAGAGTTTTTTATTTATTAAACAATAATTAAAGTTTCTTTACATTATTTACATTATTTGTAGTTCTCTTACCTATAAATAGAGAAACAACATTTAAGTCTATTCTTCCTTCTCTTTTTTTTAATACTAACAATTAATTAAATAACTAACAATTACAATCAATTAATCTTTTCTTCTCGATTTTTACACTTATTTTTATACAAGTGTCTCTCTTCTTAATTACGACTCAATTACTTTTTATTTTTATGCGATCTCTATTACCGACAAATATATATTTATTTATTTATATTATAATATAAATATATAAATAATAAAAAATATATAAAAATACAAATGTTATTCTGAAAAATAACAAGAGACGTGATATTCGAAACGAATCGGAGATATATTTCATACTTTGCCGGTTTCTCATTTAGTATTCTATAGAATGCCTAGAAAATGTGTGAAATATGAATATATTTCATACATTGGCGGCTAGTTTTAGGCATTATCTGCAATGCTTAGCCATTCTGTAGAATAATATTGTTAGGTATTCCATGTATGAATGTTTTTTCGTAGATTGCCTAGCTCAAGGAAACCAAAAGTTTCGTTTTTGAATGAGTAAATTCATTTTTAACTAAAAATATTTATTGATTAAATTTATATATTATTATTATTATTATTATTATCATTAGAGAATCTTTAAAAATACAAGAGTGCTTATAGATAATACATAAATCTAGTAATAATAACATCATAATCTCTAATTACAAAAATCATTCTTCATCACATCTTGTCAATATATAAAAATACCATTTACAATAATAATTTCATATATACACATATGATTTTGCCAAAAGCAAAAAATAATTAGTATTATTTATAAAATACTTAAAATACTGATAAAATTTTACACTATATAACGATGATGATTTAGAAACATTTTTTGTTCTTTTAATTGAATTAATGTCTTAACATGTTGTAGGACACATCTTCAGGATCAACGTTCGTATTTACAGGTAAATCTTCTGTATTTTGAAATTGCATTAATTTCTTTTCCAGTTCTTTTATTCTCTTACACCGAGAGCGACACAATTGTTTCATGAAAGCTTTTTCTTTTTCTAATTTTTCTATTTGCATGTGTTTCTAAATAAAAGATAATTGAATGGATTAATTTTACTTATTGTTATAAAAAAATTATTATTAGAAAATATAATAGAACAAATATTCATCGCAATCATAAAAAATTAATGCTTACCTCAACAATACCGCTACTAGTTCCACAAAATTGTATCTTACTGCTTGATATTGTTTGAACATATTGATTTCTTGTATTGGTATGTTGATTTTTACACATGTAACATTCTTTCATATTAATGTCGGTCATAGCGCGTCTAAGTTTTTTTATTTCGCCTTCGAGTTGAATGTTCTGCGAAAGAAAAATCAAAAAACAAATATAAGTATTTCAAATCCACTACAGATTTATGAAAAAATATCATCCGTTGTTGATAAAAAGGATCACACACCTTATTTTTAAAGGCCAAGACATTTTCTTCCAAGTCTTTACATTTCTCCTGATATGGAAAACTTTCTCCTTGTATTTGTAATTGTAATGCAGCAATCCTACCATTTTTAGATACCAATTCAAGTTCTAGCTCTTTTATTTGTTTCTTCAAATTTTCAAATTTATCATTATTGTTATCTTCGTTTATACTAGATTCGACGTTAAGTTTTAACTGATCTTTTGCTTGAATTATTCCACATCTACTGCATTTTGTAAGTTTATCTCGTAAATTTTGCTTTTCTTCCTTTAAGGTATCTATTTCGGCTTTCAACTTTTTAGGATTATCATCACCAAAATATGAATATACCTTTTCCTTTAATACATCGTTTTCTTGTATTACTTGTTCTATTTCTTCGTTTAAGTCTTGATTATTCTGTTTCAATGTTTTGTTTTCTTCCTCTATTTTTTGAATTGTTCCTTTCAATTCTTCAAATTGATGATTTATATATTTGAAATCGTTTTCTTTACTCGAAAATAGTTCTATCATATTTTTATTTTCTTCCTTTAAGGTTTTTATTTCGGCTTTCAATATTTCAATATTATCATCACCAAAAGCATTTACCCTTTCCGACAATACATAATTTAGTTCATCTAATTGATTTATTTTTTGGTTTAAGTCTGGAATAGCCTTTTTCATCATTTCGTTTTCTTCGTTTAATTCTTCATTTTTTCTTCTCAATTCTTCACATTGATGATTTATATATTTGAAATCATTTTCTTTACTCGATAATAATTCTATCATTTTTTTATTTTCTTCCAGCAAAGATTCATATCGTTCCTTTGTACTTAAATATTCTTCCGATAAATGTTTTTTCTTATCCTTCAATTCTGCTATACAATTATAAGCCCCGTCTAAATTATTTTGTAAAGCTTTATTCTGTTCGAGTAACTCTTCCACGTCCGTTTCTAATTTAATTCTACTATTACTGTTTCTAAGTTTTTGTTCAACTCCGCCTGCATGATCGCAGATCAGCGATCATGTTGCCGGTCCTAAGCCCGGGAAAAGGAGGAAGGTTGTTGGATCAGGTTAGCTCCCTACCCAACGTAAAAAAAAGAAAATTGCTCATAGAAAAGAGTTTTGGCCTCGGAACAGGACGGAAATACAGATGACGACACACGCAAGAAAATGGACAAAGAAATGGAAGAAAGAACATATAATGCGACTGGCTACATGGAACATCAAGTCATTCAATAATAAAGATCAAGAAACCCTGAAAGAACTGAAGGATAATAACATCGATATTTGCGCCTTACAAGAGACCAAAAAGAAAGGCAAAGGGCAAATACAGTACGAAGACTACTTAGTGATCTATAGTGGTGTAGAACAACAAATCAGGGCAAAAGAAGGGGTAGCCATCGCAGTGTCTAAGAAGTATCAAAATAACATACAAGAATGTAGATACGTATCTTCACGAATCTTGGTTGTAAAAATGAAAGCGGATGACAAAAAGTTAAATATAGTGTCAATTTATGCACCCGAAGATAATAAATCGAAGGAAGAAAGAGAAGCCTTCTACGACCAACTACAAAATTTAGTCGGATCATTACCAAGTAACCAACAAATGATAATCCTTGGAGATTTTAACGCCCGCATCGGAAACGAAATAATACCTGGAATAAAACAAAGGTTCAACGAAAACGTGTTAAATGACAATGGAGAACTAATGACACAGCTATGCACATTTAACGAGCTAAGGATTAATAATACATTTTACAATCATAAGGAACACTATAAATTTACATACAGCAACACCAGAGGCTTCAGGTCTACAATTGATTACATTGTTACCAACAGATACGTCCAACCAAACCAAATATTAGATATCAGGACGTTAAATTCCGCGGATGTAGGAAGCGATCATAGCCTGCTATTAGCAAAGATAAGAATGAAGTTTAAACCCCAAAGAAATCTTGCACGAGCAACTCAAGAAGTGAAAATAAACATCGAGTCACTATGGAACTTATCAACCAAACAACTATACGAGAACAGGTTGAAAGAAAAAATCGAAAAAAGCCCAATAAAAGAAGAAGATAACATAAACATAGCCTGGAAGAAACTAAGAAGCAACATTTTAGAAGCTGCATATGAAGCCCTGGGAACACGAACTGTAAAAAACCGGGCTAGAATGATCAAAACTCCTTGGTTCCGCCCAGAGATTAAGGAAATATGCAAAAAAAAGAAAATAGCATACCTTAACTATAGGACACTAAGAACACCTGAGTCATACGAAACGTATAGACAAATCCGGAATCAAACAGCGACATTAGTAAGGCAAACAAAGCAAAATTATTGGGAGATTTTTTCGAAAAGAATGGAGAGTGACTTCTATGGACTCCAAAAACAAATCTGGCGATTTATTAGAAATCAAAGAAAGGAGGTCAATGAAATGATAGAAACAAACCAGATCACAAAAGAAAATTGGATTAAATATCTAACAGAGCTCTATAAATCAGAAGAACCTCAAACGGAACTAAATACGCCAGAAATAATAACCAGAAGCGACATACAAATTGAGTCCAGTGATGTAGAAACAGCTATTCGAAGACTAAAGAATAGGAAGAGCCCAGGGCAAGATGGCATCCAAAACGAGCTAATAAAATATGGTGGTCAACGTCTCACACAACAAATAACATTCCTAATCCAAAAAATATTATGCCAACACAAAATACCTGACGAATGGCGAACTAGTACAACTATAGTTATGTTTAAAAAAGGAGACAAAAAGCTGCCTACAAACTACAGGGGAATCAATCTTTTAAACACTTCATTAAAACTAACGACAAAGATTATAACGAATAAAATTAACAGCTTAACGAATCTGGAAGACGAACAGCAGGGATTCAGATCAGGCAGATCGTGCACAGACGCGGTTTTCATCATAAGACAGATAACAGAAAAATCAATTGAATACAACAGACCAGCATATATGTGTTTCATTGATTTGGAAAAGGCATTCGACCGACTGCAGCTAAAGGATGTTATACACCTCCTCTATAACCGGCAAATTCCGAACAATCTTATCAAGACCATAGAGGACATCTATAGAAACAATAAGATCCAAGCAAAGATAAATGGCGCCTTGATTGAACCGATTGATGCAGGTCGTGGTATCCGACAAGGGGATTCCCTAAGTCCCCTGCTTTTTAACATCATTATGGACGAAATAATAAGAAACGTAAGACTGCTAAAAGGATATAAAATGGGCAGCGAAGAAATAACCATCCTATGCTATGCTGATGACGCTGTATTAGTGGCCGAAAATGAGGATGATCTACAACGTCTACTACACCGATTTAACTGCATAGCCAAATCATTCAACATGAAAATATCGGCCCAGAAAACTAAATGCATGACAACATCAAAGACGCCGTTAAGATGCAAACTGGAAATTGAAGGGAAGGTTATTCAGCAGGAAATGAGATTTAAGTACCTAGGAATAGAAATCTCAGGATATGGTGATGTTGAAGCAGAGGTAAGAGAACAGACAATGAAGGCATCCAGAATAGCGGGTTGTTTGAATGACACAATATGGCGAAACAAAAACATTGACATAGAGACCAAAGCAAGAATCTACAAGGCAATGGTAAGACCTATTATGTCACATACCGCAGAAACTCGACCAGACACGGCGAAACGAAACAGTTACTAGAGACAACCGAAATGAGAATTCTGCGCAGAATAGCTGGGAAAACACTACTGGATCGAGAGAGAAGTGAAGATATAAGAAGAACATGCAAAGTGGAAAACATCAACGAATGGATACTAAAAAGAGAAAAAGAATGGAACGAACACATCAACAGAATGGACAACGGAAGAATTGTCAGAATTGCACGGGATAAGTCACCGGCAGGCCGCAGAAGCACGGGGCGCCCACGAAAACGATGGTGCGACAATTTAGCAGTGCAATAGGCAGAAAAACGTCGTTACGGAACAGGCAATTTGCCTAAACTAAAGAAAGAAGAAGAAGAAGAAGACAAACTTATTTTAAAATGTTTTAAAATGGCCATATTAAAGCTTTTTTAAAGCCTAATAACATAATGTTTTGCCAAAGTATTTAAAATACATAGGGTGTCTAAAAAAGAAGAAGTACTTTGTACACATAAACATTAATAACTCAAAAACTAACAAATTCTAAAATGTTATAACATTGTCATTTTAAAGCTCTTTTAATGCTCTACAAACTAACTGAAAACTTAAGTATCTAAAATATATAGGGTTTTTTAAAAAAAAGAAGGAATCTGTACACAAAAACTTTATTTACTCAAAAACCAGCATATTTTAAAATGTTTTAATATGTTTATTTTTAAGCTCTTTATATGCTCTAAAATCTTATGCTAAATTTTAGTGTTTGAAACTTATAAGTATTATAAGAAAAAAAGAAAGGATCTGTACACATAAATGAGAATTTCTTAAAGACTAACTTATTTACAAATTTTTTAAAATAGCCATTTTAAAGCTCTTTCTATGCCTAACAACATGATGTTAAGCACAAGAATTTAAAATACATAGGGTGTCTAAAAAAAAAGAAGTACTTTGTACACAAAAACTATAATAACTCGAAAACAAACGAATTCTAAAATGTTATAACATGGTCATTTTTAGGTTGGGGTCAATACCAGTCCTGCCCTCCAGCAACCCACACCTGATCGCCGTCAGGGTGGTAGTCGGGTAAACCCCCACTAACTTGATGGGGCTAGTAATCTGAGGCCTTGAAATTTTGGCCTCAGGGAGGACCCCCCTCATAACCTGCGCCACTTTGTCTGCCTTTATATTGGCATCTTTTCCACGGACTTCCCATATAAAAGAGCCTGTCAAACCCCTCCTGTACGATAAGCCCTTAACACCAATATCTTCTAGCTTAACGCAGTTTTCCACCTTCTGTAGGGCCTCTAGATAGGAAGCCCCTCCCTCACAGGTCAGGGAAACAGCCGCAGTTTCCCTGATTCTCCTGGAAGTCTTCTTCTTATTTTTCTCCTTCTTTTTCTTTTTATTTGCTTGTTCTCCCGCAGCAGAGGCCCCCCCCCCACGCGAGGACGAGCAGAAGGAACAACTCTTCCGACCCCCGCCCGCACGGGGAAGGATTCCCCAGCAGCCGCAGTAGACCTAGTTCTTCTTTTGACTTCAATAAACCCGTCCCCGTCCGGGACAGGGGCCAGTGGCATCGGCATCACCGGCGGGGGAGCAACCCTCGACCGGGCTGCGACCTGGGCATATGAGCCCCGTCCCTCCTCCATCTCCTTCAGTTCTTGCTGTATTGAGATTATGGATTTTGCAAGTTCCGTTAGAATTTTCGTTGTAGACCCTCCATCCACACTTTCGTCCTTCCTTGCGGCAATTAATCTCTCTTCCGCGAGAGACTGCTTGACTGCAGTTGTAGTTGTAGCAGCCCTGGTTGGAGGATTACCAGAGCATTCCTTATTTGAGATCTTTTCAAGGAGCGTATCCTTGCGTCGCAGTTCGCGTTTGAGGCGCACACACTCCTCCTCTACTTTCTTTAGTCGAATATTTGTGGCCCTAGCTTCAGAGCGTAATTGTTCTAACGTTTCGTGAAGATCAGAGCCGCAGTTCGCCCTATTGCGAGCCTGCAGCTCCCTAGCAATCTCAACGATTCCCAAATGGCAGCTTTTTAACTTTCCCGATATTTCACCCTTTATATTGCCGCAGACCTTACTCTTTACCTCGGCCTCGGCTGCGTTATCTATAATGAGGTCGATCAACCTCCCCGTTTCCAGGCTGGAAATTGATGGCCCCTCCATAACAGCTCCATTAGGTTCGTTAGATCGACGACCTCCTCCTCCGATGACGAGGAGTAGGCGATCAGTCTCGCCCTCTTCCTTAAAGACCCGACAGGTACCATGTCGGTGTCAGCTTCCTCAGTGCACTTAAACGTGCACCTCTGCCCCCCAACGGAGCACCTGTTCCTGACGCATTTGTCTATTCGCGGGCCAGGTCGCCTACCCGCGAACAGCTTCCCGAAGCTCTATCCAGGATCGGGGCCGGGTCGCCTACCCTCGATCCATAGCAGTCGCATGATGACGACGGAGGTTGGCCAGCTCTAGCACCACCTTACACCGCCGGTGTGTGGACATCCGTACCACACAGTGTATTCGCTGACCTTGTGCTCATCATTATTATTTATTATTTCTATGGCACAAGCCAGCGGAAAGGAAAGGAAAAGAAGGAAGTAAGAGAGAAGAAAAGAGAAGAAAAGAAGGGATAGAAAGAGTTAAAGAAAGGAATAGCCACACAGAGAACATGCACACACCATTCATACCCTCCCTTTTAGTCGCCTCTTACGACAAGCAGGGAATACTGTGGGAGTATTCTACTACCCCCTACCCACGGGGGGGACCTCGACGAAACCCTGACGCAACCCTGACGCAACCCTGACGGGATCTCGCGTCTTGAGGTGAACCGCTTGTATGTCGTCATGTATTCCTCGGCTGTGTATTCGGAGACCACTTCAAGGTGAGTAGCCGTTGTTGTGAGACAGACGAATACGCAGATCTAACCTTTATAGGTTTTTTACCAGCGGCCTTTCCAGGTTTTGAGCGTGAGTTGCCCAGCGTAGTCGATGCACATGTTTTAGAAGGGGCGTAATTGTGTGACTCGCGCCAGAGGTAGTTGGCCCATCATTTGCTGGGCACGGATCCCTCTATGGCGAGCACACATCACACTCCTGAGAAATGGGACTTGACTGGGCTCTACCTCCGATGATCCAATAGAGTTGCCTGATAAACGCCAGAGTTGACTGAGTTTCTCCATGCATCGCCTGCTTGTGAACGTGAGCGATGATGAGTTCTGAGAGTCTTGAGGTCCGAGGGAGGATTGCAGGATGTTTCGTTTCGTAAGAGAGTTCTGATTTTTGAGACGACCGCTCACCCTGAGCACACCTTCATTGTCAATGAATGCGGTGAGTCGGCTGAGTGGGTGTGAGCTTGGCAAGTGAGATTGTCGATTGAGCAGAGCGAGTTCTTTTTGGAAGAATGCTTCTAGTGTTACCTTGACCCAAAAGAGTCGCGAGTCTTCCAGGCTGGCAGCTGAGACGAGGACTGCTAGGGTTGAGTCGATCCTCCTCGAGTGTCTCTTGATTGCTCTACTACAAAGAGAGCTGACCCTGAGCAGCTTGTGGAGAGTTGAGTACTTGTAGATGATGTCCCAATGATATTCTGGAGGGGATCGTACTGCGTGATGTGTAACGCTTGCACGAGCTTCTTAAGCACATATGTCATCCGGAGCATCGCCAGTTTGAGCAGGCCATGAGGCCGTTTGTTGAGTTATCCATGATGGTCCCGTCCACCATAGAAGGTGTTCTTCGAGCTGATTTGTGGTTATCCCATGCGACGCACAGTCAGCGGGGTTCGAAGTGCCTGGTACATGCCTCCAATGAGCACTCTCGGTGAGTTCTTGTATTTTGGTTACACGGTTGCGGACGTAATTCTTCCACCTTGAGGGATGAGCCTTGATCCATGTGAGTGTTACTTGAGAATCTGTCCACAAATGAATATTTGTTATGCTCATGTTTAGAGTAGCGTAAACATGCAGCGCTGCTGTGAGCTCTAACTGCGGGATGGTTATTCGTTTGAGTGGAGCAACTTTCGTTTTCGAGCAGATGAGTGAAATGTTGGCGCCAGTGGACCGTGAGTTGACGGTCAGATACACAACGGCTCCCATTGCGAATTGCGATACATCAGCGAAACCGTGCAGTTTAAGCAGTCTGGCCAGACTATTGAGCTCCTGTCTGATGCTCAGCAATTGAGTTATGAGTGGTTCTGGGAGTGAGTCGTTCTAGTTGAGAGTGTGTAGCCAAAGTGATTGGAGGAACATCTTGGCTTTGATGACAACTGGTGCGGCGAATCCCAATGGATAAAAGATTTGTGCTACTTCTGATAAGATGAGGCGCTTTGAGAATCTGTTGGAGTGAGTTTCTGAGATGGTTGAGAAGTTGAACGTGTCTTGTTGAGATGACCATCGTGTCCCAAGAATTTTGGTGTCGCAATCGTCGAATGAGATGCCTGAGTCCTTGACACGTTCAGAAGGGAGCTCTGCTAATAGCTGTTTAGAGGTGGAATGCCACTTAGCCAGTGGGAAGCCGCCCGCCTGGCACAGCCGTATGAGTTGAAGAGCGGTTTGAGTCAGCTCTTCCAATGTGTCCGCTCCTCCGAAAATGTCGTTGACGTATCGCTCGTGAGTGATTGGTTCCACCGCGAGCGAGTAATTTGAGCCTTCGTCTTCCGCAAGTTGAAGCAGCGTCCTTACTGCTAAGAACGGTGCTGCCTTGGTTCCATACGTAACTGTCGTGAGTTGGAAGGGAGATTCCTTGAGCTGCTCGTCTACTCACAATATCCGTTGGAGAACCTAATCATCTGGGTGAATCTTAATTTGCCGATTCATCTTTGTGATGTCCATGGCGAACAGGTACTTGCGGCGGCGTATCCAGATGAGCAGATCGAATATGTTGAGCTTTAAATTCGGACCAGCGTGCATGAGGTCATTGAGAGAGTGGCCCGTAGAGCTTGCGCTTGAGCCGTTGAAGACCACTCAGAGCTTTGTGGTTGAACTGTCTGGCTTGAGAACGCCATAATGCGGCAGATAGTAGTGTGGCCTTCTGCTCGCTGAGCTGTCGTCGAACTTGGTCATGTGACCAGCCTCCTCGTACTCTCGCATGAACTGAGTGTACTGTTGCTGATACTGACGGTCTCTGCCAAGCCGTGTTAGAGTTCCTTGAAGACATTTGTGAGCCGTATGCTGAGAGTCGCCCAAGAGTTTCGGGGACGAGTTGAGAGGTATTCTGACGACGTAACGCCCTGTCAGGTCCCTTGTGAGGGTAGTCTGGAAATGGTGTTCACGCTCCAGTTTTTCTGGCGTGAGTTGAGCGTCAGTTGTTCTCGGAGCCTCTTCTTGAACCCAAAACTTGGTTAATAGGTTTTGCAGGCAGGAGTTCGTTGCTTGTGAGATGCTTTGATGTGCCTTCCTTGCCAGTGTGACCGGTGCATGAATTGGGCCGATGACTAGCCACCCGAAGATGGACAGTTGAGCAATGGGGGCCCTGGCTGAATGCCTGATGATGTTAGGCCTGATGAGCTGTCCGTAGAAGTCTGCTTCGATGATCACGTCTACTGCTCTAGGGGTGAGAAACTCTGGGTCAGAGAGGTTTAAGCTCTTCAGGTGAGGCCATTCAAGTTCGTGAGAGATCTCGCCAGATGGCAGGATGCGGTTGACCGTCTTCAGAATATGAGCCGAGATTTTTACTGAGAGTGGTCTATATCTGGAGTGAAGGTCGAAGGTGATCATTCCTCTGGTTTGAGACGTCCTTCTTCCTCCAACTCCGTAGACGTCAAGCGTTGAGTGTCGCCGTTAAAAATTTAATTGTCTGGTGAGACTTTCAGAGATGAACGAAATCTCTGACCCAGGATCAATGAGCACGCGTACCTGATGTGACGAGGTCGATGAGAAGACTGTGGCTGTTGCTGTTGCCAGCAACGTGAGATGACTGAAATGTGTGAGTGGGCACGTCGGTGTGCGATCGTGATTATCGACGATTCGTTCTGACCTTCATGCGGTTGAGGGCTTGGCAGCTGCTGTCGCCAGAGCGTAATGTGCCGTACTAAGCCCGAAAGGATAACACGTGAATTCATAAAGTTCACCAATAAATATAAATCTCAAATATTTTCTATACTCGACATCTATTGACACCAAGTAGTACGCATCTTTTAAATACAGTGTTGCCGTATAGCAGCCTTGTTTCATTAGGTCCCTAACTTCCTTATATCCTCTAATTTAAAATGTTCCGTCAAAATAAACTCATTGAGATTTTTTAAATTTAAAATCAGACGGCAAGATCTAACCGGCTTGGGAATGAGGAAAATTTTCGATATGAACTGACCGGGATAATCTTGGCACTTCCTAATAGCACCTTTCTCTAAAAGCTTACTAATTTGCTTAGCGATTAACTGTAGTTCAAATGCCGACTAACATGGTTCCTTAGTTGGAACAGGTTGAGTAACCTTTCGATTAAATGGTATCTTGTACCCTTTGATCTACTCAGTTACTACTTGGTCATTGCATAGGCTTCCCAAACCGATATGAATCTTCTTAAACGACCTGCTGGTAGACTGACCTCGTCAGTTACTTCTTGTATCGCCTCTGATCCTTAGCTGCTATTTATTTCCGGAAGTAAGACCTTTGCTCGACCCCTAACCGTAGCTCGCTAACTTCTTGTACCGGCTCGATCCCCCCCCATCCCCTTGCCCTCCCTTAATCCACGCACTCGAGAAACAGCTGAGGGGGGACTTTCGTGTTTTTTGACTATACACCAACGTTTGCCTTACTAACCAGCTTCAATTCTTTTGAAGAACGTTCAATTAGCTTTTCTGCTTTCTGCGACTCTTCCAAATTCCTCTCAAGAAGAATACACTTTCTATCTTATTTTGTTTATCTCTATCTAAGTGTTCTATTCTTGCTTGGAACTCATCCGCTTCCACATTCGTTGAAATTAATTGAATAATTTGTAATCTGACCTTTCGTTTCGATTAATATTATCTCTGGTTTTTCTATCTTTTTTTCTATTTTCTGTGAAATTCTTAAATTCTCGTCTAATCTCAATTTGAAGACGGGGATTATATCTATCCTATTATAAAATCTTCAAAATCCTCTCTCTCAAATATGTACACATCTACTTCACTTTCTATATTAAGTATCTTTATTTTTACTTTTATTAATCCATTTGTAGGATTCACACCATTGACAGACTTTAAAAATATTTTGTTTACATCTCTACTATTGTCCCTTATCTTTATCCATTTCGAGTTTATTAAAGAGACCTGAAAACCTGGATCGTATGTTTTCCCATTATGTCTATCTTATTTTCAACTGTCGTCTTAAATTTGATCAATGGTGTGATTATTCGTTTTTTTCCATATTTAGATCCACCTCTATTACTGAATTATTTGGTATAGTTTTTGGTTTATCTCTTCTCTCTGGTTTAAACCAGCATCTCTCTTCTGGGTGGTATTCTATACCTTTGCCCATATCCTCACACGTCTTGCATGGTTTTGTATACCTCTATATATATATAAGGTATATTCTATGTGGTTCTTATAGGGATAATGTCTTGGAAATATAACTGCCTTGAGTTTCTGCAAATAAGAGAAACAACATTTACAGCTAATATTCACTCTTATTTTATTGTCTTATTTCTACTACGCAATTTGAATTCTAACCGTCTCTGCTTAGCGAACTCCTAACCGTTTCTATACTTTCGGTCTCTTTGTTAACGTTCCCGAATCTTCTAAGCCTAATACGCCTGCGCGTCTTAACTGTAGGACGACGGGAAATTTAAATAGTAAAGGTGACGAAATATAAATAGTAATATTTCGTTACATCACCCCTCCCGGGGAAGGAAAAACGAAAGACAATATACTAGCTTTCTTGATCATCACACATAAATGGTACTAGTTTCGTGATGTGAAACAATGACTCTGATTTTTTTCGGTCCGTCTGTATTTTATAAATAGTATTTGAAATCTTTTCTATAATTTTGTACGGTCCTATTTTTAATTCATCTAATTTTTTCTGTTTAACCTATGATTATTTTCTACATATACTAAATCTCCTATATTAAATTCGTGATGTCTTCTGTTCTTATCAAATATCTTTTTATTATGTTCATGCGATTTTATCGTGTTTTTTAGGGCAATTTTCCTATCTCTGAGTAGATCCTCATGCGTTTTTGTGTATTTTAGTTCTTCAGGAATTATTGCTGTATTTGTGCCTTCTAGTAAGTATTGTGGGGAGAATCCTGTCACTGTGTGTTCGGTTTTATTATATTTTGCTACACATTCATGTGCTATTGTAGTCCAAGCAGTTTTTCCTCTTTTCTCATTTATCTTACATCTAATTTTGTTTATTATGGTTTGATTTAACCTCTCATTTAATCCATTCGAAAAGGGTGCGTTCACTGCCGTGAATGTTAATATAATGTTTTTCCTGTTTAAGAAGTTTTTAAATTCTTCCGAATTAATGCCCGGATATTGGTCTGACAAGATCATACCTATTTTGTTGTCTGCTGTTATATTTTGTATTAATCGTATGAAATCGTTTGCATTTTGAGTTTTTGATGTCAGAATATGAGCATATCTCGTGAAATGGTCTACCAGCAAATGTAAATATTTCTTTGTTGAACGGGAGCCCCCGAATCCTCCAATCGTGTCGATAGAAACTATCTCATACGGATAAGTAGCCGGACCCAAATGTGACATCAATCCAATTTTATATCCTCCTCTCGATTTGTTCTTTATGCAGATTTCACAATTTTCACAAATTCTTTTTATATTTTGATCCAGATTCTTTGCTACATAAAATGGTTTGATTTTTGCTCTCATTTGTTTTATTCCTATATGACAGTAGAGCGAGTGTATTTTATTTATAAATTCTTTACTGAAGCTTTCTGAAAGAATAATTTTTTCTTTTTTTCCTATTTTTTTATAATAAATTTTGTCTTTGAAAATCAGTGTATCTTTAGCATTTTGTATATCAGTGTTGTTCTTTTGATCGCATTCGATCTCTTCCATTTTTATAAAGTTAACAGTTTTCAAAATTTCATCTTCATTTTCATGAGATTCTAATACCGGGTTTCGGCTTAAACAATCTGCCTCTAAATTGTGTTTCCCTGGACTGTACTTAATTTTAAAATCATATTGCGATAATTCATACATCATATCTCCTAATTCTTCATCTGTCCTAGTTTTAATGTTCATATTCTCTAAGGGCTTATGGTCCGAGTATACCGTAAATTTTTTCCCGATGAGCCAATGTTGCCAATATTTTATTGCTTTTTTTATTGCCAAGCATTCTATATGAATTGCGTTTTTTCTTTTCTGAACTTCATTCAATTTTTTCGAAAAATATGCTACTGGTTTTTGTTCCCCATTTGATTGTGTTTGCTTCAAAACGGCTCCAACACCTTGCAAACTCGCGTCGGTGTAAATACATATTGGGAGACTTGGATCAAAAATCGTTAATACTGGCTGGGAGCATAGTAGTATTTTCATATCATCAAGTGCTTTTTGGCATTGTTCCGACCAAATGAACTTTTGTTCCTTCCTTAGCAAATTATGTAGTGGTTCCAATACAGTCGAAATATTCGGCACGTATTTTCCGTAGAAATTAATTTTTCCTAAAATTTGACGCACATTCTTTTTTGTTTTAGGTGTAGGAAAATTTTTTATGGATACCAAATTATCTTTCAGTGGACTGATTGAGTTGTTTTTTATTATATGGCCCAAATATTTGACGGAATCTGCTGCAAAAATACATTTGGAAAATTTTAATTTAAAGCCCTCATCCATAATTGCTTGTAATAATCGTGACAAATGATCTATGTGCTCTGTAAAATCTTTAGAGAAAACCAAGATGTCATCAATGTAATTTACACAAAAATCAGCAAGTTTGTGTTTTCTTATTATGTTACTTAAAATTCTTTGGAAAATTGCTAGTGCTGTTTTCAAACCAAATGGTAAGCACGTCCATTGGTAATGTCCCTCTTGGGTTACAAAAGCTGTTTTCTGCCTATCTGCAATCTTCAAAGGAATCGACCAGAAAGCCGAGTTAATGTCGAGTGTCGAAAATAGTGTGCAATTTCTGGTCTTAACTATAAGATCCTCAATTAGCGGAAACGGTTGCGGTTGAGGGATAACGATTTTGTTTAGTTCCCGAAAATCTATGCATAACCTTGCTCTTTTTTCCTCATCTTTTTTAAATGCCAAAGTCACTGGAGCCGCAAACGGACTATACGATTCCTCAATCAAGTTTTTCTCCAATAATTTTGCAATTTGTTGTTCTATCTCTTTTTTATCTTCTATGGAACATCTGCATGGTCTTTTGTAACAATATTTATTAATTATCAGGTCTATATGAGCTTCATAATCTCTAACCGTCCCTACATCATATTTATCTCTAGCAAAAACTGTTTTATGTTTATCAATCAACTTATTAATTTCAATTTGTTGTTTAATTTCTAAATGATTGGTTGATATCTGAAATTCACTTGTATCTATATGTTCATTGTAATTTATTTGATATTCATTAATATTTTCTTTTTCTCTTTTTGGATTGTCCTTTGAGCTTTGTGGATTTATTTTGTTTTTGATTTTATCCTTAGGGATAGACTGAATTTTTTTTTGAGTTATTTCCAATCTCTCATTCTGAGTTAGTAGGAATTTTTTTATACAGTCTAATCCAATTAAAAAATCATATTTAAAATTTTCTTTATCCACTACTAAAACATCCATTTCCTCTTCAATTTCAAAAATTTTTATTTTTAAGGTGACCATACCATCTATCTTTTTCACACCATTAATCGTTGTTAAACCTACATTTTTTGTATTACTAAATCTTTTCTTTGGTATGTTTAATAGTTTTGAATTTATCAAGGAGACATTCGAGCCGGAATCATAAATACCTATAACCTTGATAGTGTCGTTTAACAAAATATTTATCTTGATTAATGGTGGTAATATTAGTTTTTTTGATTGACATTATTCAATTCCAGTTCTAATTCGGAGTTATTTACGTGTTTGATTCGCTCTTTCTTACTCTGTTCGTTTTCTTTATCTTTGTACCAGCATAACGATTCTGGATGGAAGCGATTGCTTTTATTTCTCTGTTCGCAGATCGTACATGGTTTGCGATTATTAGGTCCATCTTTAGGTATTTTTTCATAATTAACAGTAGTCCTCCTCGCTACATTTTTTGTCATATATTCTAGGCCTCTAATCTCGTTAAGTAGGGTTTCGACCGTTGTTATTTTCTCTCTATCTATTCTATTCCTTATGGGATTCGGTAATCCTACCACAATAAGACTAATTAAAGTAGTTTCTGTCATTTTCTTATCAATTTGTAATAAAAGACCATGCTTTCGCACCGCATAATCCAACAGTGAACCGGATAAATATTTATATGACATCGCATTAGTGGCTGGAAGCCACCCTTTGTCCGCGTAAACTCCGCAAAATTTTTCCTTCCATTGCGACCACTTTGACTCTATCGTTAGCTTTATAAGCATTGAATTATACCAGTCCATACATCCGTCTTCTAGAAACAATCTAAACATCTCAATTTTATCTATATCGTTTTTAATACCTAATCGAGTACATTCGCATTCAAACGTATCCATCCATTCAGTTACATTAAAACTTTTACCTGAAAATTTTTCTAATACAAACTTTTCTGATAATTTTTTTATATTTTGTTTTTCCGAATCTTTGTTCCCTTGTTGTTTTACCAATTCCTCCCAGATCTTTGTAAACATTTCTCCCAGCAGGTTTAGTTGTGGCGTAGCCGGTGTTTCCGTCAATATCTCTTCCAATACGTAGTCTTTGAATACCATATTTCCCTCTTCGTCCATTTATAACCTATATATATCCGTTGGTAATTTGATATTCATATTTCGAGTTTGTCCTCTTTTATTTAACGAATTTTGTATTTGTTTATATGCTGTTGTTGATGCCAGCTTCTTATGGTGCTCCATCAGCTGATATTGCTCGGGCATAGCATAACCTTTATTGTCCTGTGTTGTTATTTTCGTCAGAGATATCACGTTTGACTTTGGATCGTTGGGATGTGCTTTCAGAACAAATGTAAATTTTAAACTGTCAATCTCAGCTAATTGTATCTTTTTTTCTTAATTAGCAATAAAAATGTTGTCTTATAAGGTATATTCTATATGGTTCTTATAGGGATAATGTCTTGGAAATATAACTGCCTTGAGTTTCTGCAAATAAGAGAAACAACATTTACAGCTAATATTCACTCTTATTTTATTGTCTTATTTCTAGCTACGCAATTTGAATTCTAACCGTCTCTGCTTAGCGAACTCCTAACCGTTTCTATACTTTCGGTCTCTTTGTTAACGTTCCCGAATCTTCTAAGCCTAATACGCCTGCGCGTCTTAACTGTAGGACGACGGGAAATTTAAATAGTAAAGGTGACGAAATATAAATAGTAATATTTCGTTACATGTATATATATATACACTCGACCATCCATCCCAAGATGCACTGGCCGAGTTCACACATCCCATGCATCCGCATGCACATTCGTCTTCTTAGGGGGAAGCGACGCACTAGACCAGGCCAGGCGCCGCCAAAGCTGCCCGGAGCCTCGCCCGGGGGGGCCGCCTAGGAGCTAATCTCCTTTGCGTCCTCGCATTCACTCTTCTCCTAGTGAGAAATTGCAATTCTCTCTCTCTATCCAGGGACAACCTGACTATCCCGGGGAGGGTGAGCTGCACCCCCCCCTCAACTCCCTGACCAAAGAAGCCCTAGCATCCGTCCACGCCGGGCACTCGATCAAGGTGTGTTCCGCGTCATCCCTATCCGCGCTGCAGTGGTAGCACCGCGGGGAGTCTGTCCTCCTAATACCATGTAGGTACGCGGGATAGCAGCCATGGCCAGTCATCAGCTGAGTGGTGTGGAAGGTCGTTTCCAAAGAAAACGGCCTTTCAACCCACTCCTCCAACCTGGAAGCGATGGCTGCCCTCACGCGCACCCCCGTCGCTCCGATTGTACCCACGAGACCCAATTCTTCTTCCTTCCATGCCTGAAATGTCTATCTCTTTGCAATGGCACCCAGCACGGCCCTCGTGATAGGGGAAACGGGATCCTCCGCTTCCCTGACCGCCGCGTAAATATCCGCCAGCTGCGGTGCCAGATGGTCGAGGGGAATGATCCCCGCGACCATCATTGCCGCATGGAAGGATACCGTCCTATAGGCGCAACACACCCTGATTGCTACCCTTCTCTGCAAGGCCCGAACAGCCCGCCTGACCCTTTGATCTTCCGCAACAGCGCGCCACCACACCGGAGCACCATAGAGGAGCACGGAGTGGATCACGCTGCTGTAGAGTCGTCGCTTCTTCTCCCTCGGCCCGTTGAGGTTCGGAAGTATCCTCCCAATAGACCGAAAGATCCCCTGCACTTTCGGGATTAAGGCCTCGAAGTGGGGCCTAAACGTCATGTTTGAGTCTAATACAATGCCCAGGTATTTAACACTGGGCTTCACTGCAATACAAACCCCCCTAAGTCTAATCACAGGGGGGGGGAGCAATCCTGCGTCTGCGGAAGGCAGAGGCAGGGAAGGTCATTGCCTCCGTCTTCTGCGGCGCCACTTTAAGGCCCAAACTCTCGATTTCATTCACAAGGACCTCGAGGTCCCTTTCACACGCTAACACCGCACTAGATAGGTCCCGCCCCGCTGAAAGGAGGGCCGTGTCGTCCGCGTAGCAAACCACACGAGACCCACCCCCCCGGCAGCGGGACCCGGAGGACCCGATCGTAGGCGATGTTCCAAAGTGTGGGACCCAGGACGGAGCCCTGTGGGACCCCACACGTCACTCTTATATTATAAACGTTGCCCTGCCTTCCGATGAAGGACAGGAGCCGGTCGCGAAAATAGTCTTTAACAATGTTTATCAAGTAGGTGGAGAAGCCACTTCCCTCCATTGCCTCTATCACAATCTCCCAGGGTAGCGAGTTGAACGCGTTAGCGACGTCCAAAGATACTAGGACGCCAACCCGTCCACCACTCGCGCACTACTGTATATAGTCCTTCACCTCTCCGATAGCTCCGAGGGTAGAGTAACCCACCCTGAAGCCATGTAGACGCGGAGAAAGAACACTTCTTAGTTCTAAGAACTCGCTTACCCTGGAGACAACAACTCTCACGAAGAGCTTCCCCACCTCGTCCAGCAGGCTTATTGGCCTGTACGAGCTGAGCGTGTCGTCGCAGTCATACCTTTTTTGGAGAAGTACCATCTTGGCCCTCTTCCACTCCCGTGGGAAGACTCCCCTTCTCAAAAGTATGGTGAAACACCTCGCCAGGCCTCGACCACAGTGGATGGCTGCCTTTTTGACTACCAGGCCAGGAATCCCATCAGGACCCGGTGCCCTCCCGAGACCAATCCTTAGGGCTGCCTTGCGCACTTCCTCGACTGTGACGACGATCCCGTCCGGGTCTCCCGCGTTGACATTTAAGGCAACTGGTCGCCCGCCCCCCGGAAACAACGCCGCCACAATCCTCACCAAGAGAGAAGGATCCAGTGCCTCAGCAAGTGGGGGGGGGGACACCGCGAGCTCTCAGCTTGTTCATTAGAAGCTTATAAGGTCTCTCCCAGGGATCTTCCTCGATGGTAGTGAGGAAGTCCCTCCAGGCCGAAGCCTTGGCCCTTCTGATGGCACGGACCAGACTCCTCCTCGTTTCTCTCCTGTCCTCTAAACTCGCCCTAATCCTGGCCGGATCACCACCACGCCTGGCCCTCAGGTAGCGCCTCCTTGCCGCCGTAGCCGCCCCCCGTAGGGCCGCAATTTCCCGCGACCACCACGGCACCGCACGTCTCCAGTTCACAGTAGTTCTCGCACTTGGCATGGATATGTCACACGCACTCAAGAGGGTATTATTCGTCCACTCAGCTAAATCCTCCCCACTGGCACCATTGTCCCGTGTCCAGTCCCCGGAGACGAGGGCTGCGGCGAGCCTATCCTCGTCTACAGCCCTCGTATCCCACTTAGGGAAGATTCTGTCCTTGGAGCGAAGGCTTAGGAAGCCTGTAGCCTCGTGCCTATACTTAAATATATTTTTTTTTTTTCTTTTTTTTTATTCATTACAGAACATACAATCAATTCTCGATGAGAATTATAAGTACTTTAGGCTGGCGTGATGTAATAACATGAAATGTAAATAAATAAGATATACAATGGTGAGTGTAGGTATAATACATTAGACTCAAATAATATTACGATGTGTTCGAGAAATTACTAGTTTAGAGAGAGATGCGCGAAGAGAAGTTCGGAGAGTACTAAGAAAAAGGATAAGAGACGGACGAGATAGGCAAGTGGACTGTATTATGTTAATTTCTGGTAGAGTTTGTATGTAACGAGATTTATTAAAAATTTGTGAACAAAAGAAATAGAGATAACAAAATTATAATATGATTTAATAAATAGTAATGTATAGACTAAGGTAGCGGGTAGGTACTCCTACACGATCCCGGTGGAGGATAGACCTACTTCAGGGATGCGATCCTGCCTACGCAAGCCTTGGATTATCTCCCAAGACCATACGGGGGAATCCATTGTCCCATCCAGTATCCTTGTCTAAACCTATAAATTTCCCTAACACACCATCCTTACACCATCTTCCAACACGTCTTTAGCCAGCGAGGAAGATTAAGGCTAAAAACTTCTCAATATGAGAGAGGCTTTTGTCCAGCAGTGGACAGTATAGGCTGATGATGATGATGATGATGAATGTATAGACTACGCCACGTGTACCGGATATCACGCCACGTGTGCCGGAAGTACGTAGTACGAGAAGTCGTTAGAAATGTAATAATAAATTTAATATGAGAATGGATAGAAATTAATGAAACGAGTAATACAAGAATGAGAGGTCAGAGGTTAATAGATTACCTGATATGTCGTTAATGAAAGATAGTGTAAAGAGATGATCAGTGAGAAAGACCCAACACAAGGCTGGCCTCGATGAGAAAAAAGAAAAAGAGTTAGATGAGATGGAACGATGAGAGATGGAACGGTGAGAGATGAGAAGAAAGCGAGATGTAGTCTAGGAGATGATGCACAATTCTTTTTGATTTCGAAATGTACGTCCGCACAGATTAACTTATTAAACGATTCTAACTGGACCACGCCACTTTTCGGTTCGAGTAGAGGAACAGAGCGGAAGAGAGAAAAAGACGATACACCAATTAGCGCGTTCCACGCTAGGAAGAGAACAACAAAACCAATAGGAGAATAACACGCAGAGGATGACGCCACAAGGGACCAATGATCTATTTACACGTTAAGTGGCGTGATCCCTTGATCAATAAGAACAATCGATATGTCTTCTTCTCGATGATAACAGACGGCGTCTTAATCATGCTATCCGAGAGGTGCTGTCATCTAATTTGAGAGGCGCAATTTTCGAACACGATGTTTTAAATCATTCAAATCTTGTTTTAAGGTCAGAAGGGTAGAACCTTTTTAGTCTTCGTATTAGTTCATTTGTTTCCAGTAAATTTTTTGCTAAAAGGTTGGGATGTTTGGCTAAACGGGAGTTGTAGCGTTCACTGAAGCTAACAATTTCTTCTTTTATTGTAGATATTCTTAAATCTTAATGAATTCTTTCGTTTGTAACGTACCATGGGGCATTGCAGATGTTTCGTAGAGTTTTTGATTGGAACCTCTGTAAAATCTCTATATTGGAGTTACTCGCAGTTCCCCATAGTTGGATTCCGTAAGTCCATATGGGTTTTAGAATAGCTTTATAGATAGCGAGCTTTTTTTCCAAATCTAACTTAGACGATCTACCAAACAGCCAATAAATTTTTCTTACTCGTTCTTTGAGGTGTTTTACTTTGGTTTGCATATGTTGCTTCCATGTCAGCCTTTTGTCTAGGATAATACCTAAATATTTGATCGAGTCTCTAACAGGAATATTTACCCCATTAATGACCACAGGGGGACACGTGCCTCTGCGCAATGTGAAGGTTATATGAGCTGATTTACTTTCGTTGATATTGATTCGCCATTTCTGACACCATTTTTCTAGTAAGTGCAGATGACGTTGGAGAATATCAGTCGCGTTTTGTGGATCACTCTCAGATGCTAGCAGAGCTGTATCGTCTGCAAATGCAGCAGTAGTTATCCCTTCTGAGGTAGGTAGATCTGCCGTGTAAATTGTGTACAGTATGGGCCCAAGTACGCTGCCTTGTGGAACACCGGACAAGATTGGATAAGCTGAAGTGAATTGGTTTTGATATTTAACCATGAATTTTCTATCTGTAAGGTAGGATTTAAGGATCAGGAAAAAAGGATATGGAAATATTTTCTTAAGTTTATAAAGTAGTCCGGTGTGCCAGACTTTGTCGAAAGCTTGCCTTATGTCCAGGAATACTGCGGAGCAGTATTTTTTCTTTTCAAGATCTTGCGATAGTTGACGAGTTATTCTATGGACCTGTTCAATTGTTGAATGGTATTTCCGAAACATGAACTGATGGTCAGGAAGAGTAGGGAAATCCAAGACATTTAGTAGGCGATTAGTGAACATTTTTTCAAATAGCTTAGACAAAGAGGATAAGAGACTGATTGGTATGTATGACGTAACGTCGTGAGATGGTTTACCTGGCTTGTGAATGAGTGTAATCACTGCTACTTTCCATGAAGTAGGATAGTAGCCTAGGCGTAAAATGGCGTTGAATAGTGAGGTAATATACGCTATTCCTTTTTTTGGTAATTCTTTGATCATCTTTCCGTTGATTAAGTCGAGGCCAGGTGCTTTTTTCGGATTAACGTGTGATGCAATTGTTGTTTTGACTTCCATTGAGGTAAACGGTTTTATTTATGGAGATAATTGGAAAGGTGAGTGCATAAATGTCCAGACGTCTTCATCTTCTGCAGGTACTGAAGGTGAAGATGGTTTGAATACATCTGCCAGGTAGGAGGCGAAGAGATTGGCTTTATCTATTGGTTTTCTTGCCCATTCACCCTGGGACTGACGGATAGGTGGAATGTCTTGAATTGGACGAGTAAAACGCCTTGTTGCTTTCCAGAGTGAATAGTTAGAGTCTGCAGTAGGAGTTAAGTTCTGAAGGTAACTTTGAAGACCTTCATTTTTAAAGTTCTGCAGTATTTTTTTTAACACTTTGGTAGCTTTATTAAGTTTACGTTTGTCCTCAGGAGATCTACTATTGTGCCAATTTCTACGCAACTTACGTTTTTTTACAATTTTATTTAAAATATACTTAAATATAACATACAAATGGTCCGAAAGGGACTCAGCCTCATCCACCCTCCAGTCCGATAAGCGGACACTAGCTGCCGGAGATCCCCACGTAAGGTCTACAACGCTCGACCCTTGCGGCCGAACGCACGTGGGGTGGCCAACCTGGTTACCCAGGCTTAGGTTCAACCTATTGGCCCACATACAGAGCAACTCACCCCTTGCTTCTGCCTTACAGATCCCATCTAGGGAATCAGGCATTAAAGTCCCCGGCAACCAGCGCTGGAAGAGCGGGAAATCCCCACTTAGTCCCATCCGACCATATATCCACACGTATGCAGTACCCACAATCGGACCGGGTGCCGACAAAAGTCAGCCTAAGGCCGAACCATTGGGACAACTCCCGACAACAACACTACAACCTCTGTTTAATGCATATTTACTATGCATCCGGAGCGCCTACGGAGCAGTAGGGTTTCCGTCTCGTTCGAAAGTCAACCAAGTCACTGTTACGGATTATGACCTGGGTAATAATGCGCCCAGATCGTTACTTAACATCCGCTTTCGATTTGCTACTATTCCTCACTCAATTTCTCAGCCTAAATATATCAACATTATTCTGATCCAGCATTGACGCTTTGCTCGTTCCCTCAGTCGAACACACTGAGGGAACATAACTACTTCCTCCTTAAGAGAGCCACAGTTAACCCATTAATGCGCGTCACTAATTAGATGACGAGGCATTTGGCTATTTCCTGCGCGGCTTTTAGTCCGCGGACTTTCCACTCTATAGGCCTTGTGGTTGGCCTTAACAATAGGCAGTTGGCTTTGTAGCTGTTCGGCGAGTTTACTTTGTTCGAGCGCTCCCTTTGCACAGCTGCCTCAACAATTTCAGCTTCTTTAACCTTGCTTCTTCATACTTTCTAGACTCTTGGCCGAGCTCCATCTCTTTGGAGGAAACCCGTCTGACTGACCTGCCAATGAATTATCGCGGGGGCTCAGAAAAATTAGTGTTTAACAGAGTCTTCATTTTGGAGTAACGGGATTTAGCCGGTTTATTACCGTTTCTAGGGAAACCTCGTAGAGGTACCCGCCCAGTGCTACCCACTAAGCACTGGCTCTGCCGCCGTGTCCGATTTTGCTTCCTTGTATGAGGACCTTACGACTTGCACCGAACCAGGTTGACCACATCTTATAGCTATAATAATTTAGCGAACGATCTTTTGTTCTTAGTCTTCTTTTTGAGGGAAGTCTTACTTTCGTTCTTTTTGTAAAATAAAATTTTAGCGTATGTATATATATATATGCCGTGTTGTTTGGCTGTGTTTAGTCTTGTAGTGCCAGCAGAGGATTTGCCTTTGTCCATAGTTAAAAGATCCAATTTTCGTTTAAATATATATATGCAGCTGTGTCCGTGTTTGATAAAATTTTCCTCTTCTCTCTTTGTTATTATTAAAAGTTGTATTTGCTTGTCCCATAGTTATATATATATATATATATATGTCCAATTTTTAAAATAAATAAATTAAAATAAATAAATAAATTAATAATAAGTAAATAAATATTTCCTGATTCGGGCTATTGGCCAAGAGATTTTGTCGACCAGGCTTAACTGTTCCTGGTCGAACGGGGCCCATCGTAGTCCATGAATCTGTGGTAAATTTCTATGGAACTACGTAACGCTATTAAAGATACAGTCGTAAGCGTTTTTCGATCATGGATTCCTATCTTTCTTAGATCCATGATCGTCTCCTTGGGCATGGCACCCCGTGTTCCTACCACAAGTGGTAGGACTTCTGCAGCGGTCGCTCCATATTCTCGCTGCAGGAGAGGCAACAACGGGCTATATTTTCTTAATTTATCATTTCGTCCCTGTGCAAGGTAATCGTTGTCCTCGTGGCGGACCGTTATATCGACCACGAAGACCCCTTTCTGATTTCTGAGTATCAGATCGGGTTTGAGATTCCCGCCTGAAGGAGATTGTATTGTAGCCTCCTTCGTTACTGTTGCCTCTGGGTCTCTTTTCATTGTTTCATTCATGATCAGATCTTTTATCTCGTCATGTCGACGGATACGTTCGGCTTTATTTATTAGGCATTGGCCGAGTATATGTGCCAGTGTCTCCGGCTGGCTTTTGCATTTCCTGCAAGTCGTATCCGCCGTCGCCTTCGCTCTATGTAATACTACTTTGTTTGCTGTAGTATTCGTACGCATCTTGAGGGCCGTTATGAATCTGCATGGTTTGAGGAGCGTTGGCTTAAATAACCATGCGTTGGCAATTTTGTCGTCAGAAAGAGACTTAACTGACTTGCCTTGCGTACTGAGCGAGGCTCATGACGCAAGCTCTTTTTTCTTTTCTCTCATTTTGTACTTATCAATTTCTTTCGCATCAACCACAGGCCAGTTGATGCGAACAGCCTTGGCCAGGTTCTTAAGACGGTTCACCATACCTGTACCAAGTGCTAGAGCTTGCATCACCGGGTCTGAACTGTTTATGAATTTCAGCCCGGCTTTTAAGCTAGCAGATACAACTACTATCTCTAGCTTAGGAAAACCCAGTCCCCCGTCTTTCTTGCCACTGTATATCAGTCCATTTGTTGTGCTCTGTGGCAAGTGGTAGATGTCTTTTATCACTACCCGTAGCTCCTGATCAAGTGCTCTGATCTGACTAATGTTCGGTACTGCTGTTGTAATAATCAACCCAGCATCAACCAATCAGAACTCTATTAAGAGCCGATTGGCTAATTATCGACCAATCAGCGCTCTTCTAGGCCATCTATTGAGAGCTGATTGGCTATTTATCAACCAATCAGCGCTCTCGTTTCCTACTCTCTTCGAAGAGCTCTTGTATCATCCTGTGATCCTATTACCAAAATTTCATTTTTGTGACGTCACGAGAAATTTAAAGTACCGGATTTAAAATACCGGAACATATGGATTCCTATTGGAAATCAGAAAAACGTCAAAATTTTGATTCGAGGGTGGCATTTAAATGCCTTTCACAGTATATATATAGATATATTAAATATATTGATAAATACATTCATTAATATTTTTCCAAGCTATTAAATATTATTTATAGTCTTTTATAATATTACTTCTATGAATATAGAAAAAAAGGAAGAGAATATAAATAATCATTTTTTCACAAAAAATTAGAATATTAATATTTCTCAATAGTGACCTAAATAAGATATTTTACTGTGACGAAAATTAGAATAATGTGATATCTTTTATCATTTTTTTTTTTTTAATTATCTCTTATTACATTATTCCAAGGAGTCTATAAAATTCGCCAAACATTAAAATTTTTTTTAATTCATTATTGATAGTTAAATTAATTATATTCTACTTTACGTATATGTAAATAAAATATGCTAATGCAGAAATATTTTTAGAAGATATGTATTTATAAGAAATATTAAATGTACAATCGTGGTATGACATCGTCTTAAAAATTACAATGAATTTGTTACATTATTGAGCTATTAAAACACTACTCTGCGCTTTAAATTATAGATATATGTAGTAAATAATTCATTTCGTATCTTCACTTATAAAATCACACCCGGTATCAATATATAAGCATATTATTTAAAAGAAGATTTATCTAGCAATCGTTAAACGAAACAACAAATACATTTTATATTATGTAATGCCACCACAATGGGGCATAAAAGTGTGATATGTTTCTTCATGATAATACAGTTTTCTTCTTTTCTACCCAAATTTTGTGCTACTAGAATAATCCTTTAATCTCTTTTTCATTTAAGAAATTGCACAAAAAACCCTACAAAAGAAATGAAACTATTAGTTTGTTACACTATCTCATGTAAAAATGAAAAATCTACAGTACATTCTCTGTTGTATATATTAGAAAAGATACTAGTATTATATTAGTATGTATTTAGTATTTCTTTTCTATCAACGTACCTTTAAATAATGAACGATCGTTATTGAAAATTATATAGCAAAAGTACAGTTAGATCTTAAAAAGCATGTAAAAGACTTTGATGACCAGTAGAATTTAATTTTCTGACAGCATTATTTTCTTCTCCTTTAGCTTTGTGAAATTAAGACAATTTTTAAATATTTCTTATTTATGGGCTTTCTGCTTTAACAATCTATTATTTAAAAAGAATAGTTTCCTTTAAATAATTTATTGCCAGTCGATGTATAATAGTGTTTTCAATTAACCGGTACAATGCTAAGTAATATACTTTATATATGTTAGGAATATCCCAATGTAATGTATTTCCTATTTGTCTTTTAAATTTATAATAACCAAGATGCATTCCTTCTTCAATTCTTTTGATAGAATATTATAATAAATGGTTTCCTTCCAGGGTGATAACAGAACCCTTTCACCACTGTCTTCCTAAATCTTTCATGATTACAGTGTTATTGGATTCTTCTTATCGTAGTGAAAAATCATACGCTTTCTTTTAAAGTACATTGATTGAACACCTATGCAAAAAGAATAAGATCTTTAATACTTTGAGTAAATATATTTTAACAAATTATTATAATATTGGTTTAATCCCAATACAAGATAATTACGTTTGCCTTTTACAAGATCCTTTACACTGCTGCTGTATTATATTTTCAAATTGATTCACATAGCGTCTCTACGAAAAAGAAATTCGATGATACAAGTCTTTAATATTTTCCAGCAAGTCGATTAACAATAATATCTTTCCTTAGTTGGTATGAGGCTTTGCAATACAATTTGTGCAAGAAAAGAATTCTTAATATAATATGATTCCTATTTGTCTTTTTAATTTATAATAATAACAATGCATTCCTTCTTCAATCCTTTTGATAGAATATTATAATACATGGTTTCCTTCCAGGGTGAGAACAGAACCCTTTCACTACTGTCTCTCTAAATCTTTCATGATTAAGTGTTGTTGGATTCTTCCTATCGTACTGATAAATCATACGCTCTCTTTTCCAGTACATATATTGCACACCTATGCAGAAAGAATAAGATCTTTAATACTTTGAATAAGTAATAATTAAGAAATTATTATAATATTAATTTATTTCCAATACAGGATAATTATGTTTGCCTTTTAAAAGATCCTTTACACAGCTGCTGCATTCTATTTGCAAAATGATTCCCATGATATTTCTACGAAAAAGAAATTCGTTGATACAAGTGTCCAATATTTTCTAGTATTTCGATTAACAATAATATCTTTCCTTAGTTGGTATGAGGCTTTGCAATACAATTTGTGCAAGAAGAGAATTCCTAATATAACTTGATTCTTATTTGTCTTTATATTTGTAATAATCAGGATGCATTTCTTCTTCAATTCTTTCGATAGAATTTTATTGTACATGGTTTCCTTCCAGTGTGAGAACGGAACAATTTCACCGGTGTCTTCCTAAATCTTTCATGATTACAGTGTTATTGGATTCTTCTTATCGTAGTGAAAAATCATACGCTTTCTTTTAAAGTACATTGATTGAACACCTATGCAAAAAGAATAAGATCTTTAATACTTTGAGTAAATATATTTTAACAAATTATTATAATATTGGTTTAATCCCAATACAAGATAATTACGTTTGCCTTTTAAAAGATCCTTTACACTGCTGCTGTATTATATTTTCAAATTGATTCACATAGCGTCTCTACGAAAAAGAAATTCGATGATACAAGTCTTTAATATTTTCTAGCAAGTCGATTAACAATAATATCTTTCCTTAGTTGGTATGAGGCTTTGCAATACAATTTGTGCAAGAAAAGAATTCTTAATATAATATGATTCCTATTTGTCTTTTTAATTTATAATAATAACAATGCATTCCTTCTTCAATCCTTTTGATAGAATATTATAATACATGGTTTCCTTCCAGGGTGAGAACAGAACCCTTTCACTACTGTCTCTCTAAATCTTTCATGATTAAGTGTTGTTGGATTCTTCCTATCGTACTGAAAAATCATACGCTCTCTTTTCCAGTACATTTATTGCACACCTATGCAGAAAGAATAAGATCTTTAATACTTTGAAAAAGTATTAATTAGGAAATTATTATAATATTAATTTATTTCCAATACAGGATAATTATGTTTGCCTTTTAAAAGATCCTTTACACAGCTACTGCATTCTATTTGCAAAATGATTCCCATGATATTTCTACGAAAAAGAAATTCGTTGATACAAGTGTCCAATATTTTCTAGTATTTCGATTAACAATAATATCTTTCCTTAGTTGGTATGATGCTTTGCAATACAATTTGTGCAAGAAGAGAATTCTTAATATAACTTGATTCTTATTTGTCTTTATATTTGTAATAATCAGGATGCATTTCTTCTTCAATTCTTTCGATAGAATTTTATTGTACATGGTTTCCTTCCAGTGTGAGAACGGAACAATTTCACCGGTGTCTTCCTAAATCTTTCATGATTACAGTGTTATTGGATTCTTCTTATCGTAGTGAAAAATCATACGCTTTCTTTTAAAGTACATTGATTGAACACCTATGCAAAAAGAATAAGATCTTTAATACTTTGAGTAATATATTTTAACAAATTATTATAATATTGGTTTAATCCCAATACAAGATAATTACGTTTGCCTTTTAAAAGATCCTTTACACTGCTGCTGTATTATATTTTCAAATTGATTCACATAGCGTCTCTACGAAAAAGAAATTCGATGATACAAGTCTTTAATATTTTCTAGCAAGTCGATTAACAATAATATCTTTCCTTAGTTGGTATGAGGCTTTGCAATACAATTTGTGCAAGAAAAGAATTCCTAATATAATATGATTCCTATTTGTCTTTTTAATTTATAATAATAACAATCATTCCTTCTTCAATCCTTTTGATAGAATATTATAATACATGGTTTCCTTCCAGGGTGAGAACAGAACCCTTTCACTACTGTCTCTCTAAATCTTTCATGATTAAGTGTTGTTGGATTCTTCCTATCGTACTGATAAATCATACGCTCTCTTTTCCAGTACATTTATTGCACACCTATGCAGAAAGAATAAGATCTTTAATACTTTGAATAAGTAATAATTAAGAAATTATTATAATATTAATTTATTTCCAATACAGGATAATTATGTTTGCCTTTTAAAAGATCCTTTACACAGCTGCTGCATTCTATTTGCAAAATGATTCTCATGATATTTCTACGAAAAAGAAATTCGTTGATACAAGTGTCCAATATTTTCTAGTATTTCGATTAACAATAATATCTTTCCTTAGTTGGTATGAGGCTTTGCAATACAATTTGTGCAAGAAGAGAATTCCTAATATAACTTGATTCTTATTTGTCTTTATATTTGTAATAATCAGGATGCATTTCTTCTTCAATTCTTTCGATAGAATTTTATTGTACATGGTTTCCTTCCAGTGTGAGAACGGAACAATTTCACCGGTGTCTTCCTAAATCTTTCATGATTACAGTGTTATTGGATTCTTCTTATCGTAGTGAAAAATCATACGCTTTCTTTTAAAGTACATTGATTGAACACCTATGCAAAAAGAATAAGATCTTTAATACTTTGAGTAAATATATTTTAACAAATTATTATAATATTGGTTTAATCCCAATACAAGATAATTACGTTTGCCTTTTAAAAGATCCTTTACACTGCTGCTGTATTATATTTTCAAATTGATTCACATAGCGTCTCTACGAAAAAGAAATTCGATGATACAAGTCTTTAATATTTTCTAGCAAGTCGATTAACAATAATATCTTTCCTTAGTTGGTATGAGGCTTTGCAATACAATTTGTGCAAGAAAAGAATTCTTAATATAATATGATTCCTATTTGTCTTTTAATTTATAATAATAACAATGCATTCCTTCTTCAATCCTTTTGATAGAATATTATAATACATGGTTTCCTTCCAGGGTGAGAACAGAACCCTTTCACTACTGTCTCTCTAAATCTTTCATGATTAAGTGTTGTTGGATTCTTCCTATCGTACTGAAAATCATACGCTCTCTTTTCCAGTACATTTATTGCACACCTATGCAGAAAGAATAAGATCTTTAATACTTTGAAAAAGTATTAATTAGGAAATTATTATAATATTAATTTATTTCCAATACAGGATAATTATGTTTGCCTTTTAAAAGATCCTTTACACAGCTACTGCATTCTATTTGCAAAATGATTCCCATGATATTTTACGAAAAGAAATTCGTTGATACAAGTGTCCAATATTTTCTAGTATTTCGATTAACAATAATATCTTTCCTTAGTTGGTATGATGCTTTGCAATACAATTTGTGCAAGAAGAGAATTCTTAATATAACTTGATTCTTATTTGTCTTTATATTTGTAATAATCAGGATGCATTTCTTCTTCAATTCTTTCGATAGAATTTTATTGTACATGGTTTCCTTCCAGTGTGAGAACGGAACAATTTCACCGGTGTCTTCCTAAATCTTTCATGATTACAGTGTTATTGGATTCTTCTTATCGTAGTGAAAAATCATACGCTTTCTTTTAAAGTACATTGATTGAACACCTATGCAAAAAGAATAAGATCTTTAATACTTTGAGTAAATATATTTTAACAAATTATTATAATATTGGTTTAATCCCAATACAAGATAATTACGTTTGCCTTTTAAAAGATCCTTTACACTGCTGCTGTATTATATTTTCAAATTGATTCACATAGCGTCTCTACGAAAAAGAAATTCGATGATACAAGTCTTTAATTTTTCTAGCAAGTCGATTAACAATAATATCTTTCCTTAGTTGGTATGAGGCTTTGCAATACAATTTGTGCAAGAAAAGAATTCTAATATAATATGATTCCTATTTGTCTTTTTAATTTATAATAATAACAATGCATTCCTTCTTCAATCCTTTTGATAGAATATTATAATACATGGTTTCCTTCCAGGGTGAGAACAGAACCCTTTCACTACTGTCTCTCTAAATCTTTCATGATTAAGTGTTGTTGGATTCTTCCTATCGTACTGAAAAATCATACGCTCTCTTTTCCAGTACATTTATTGCACACCTATGCAGAAAGAATAAGATCTTTAATACTTTGAATAAGTATTAATTAAGAAATTATTATAATATTAATTTATTTCCAATACAGGATAATTATGTTTGCCTTTTAAAAGATCCTTTACACAGCTGCTGCATTCTATTTGCAAAATGATTCCCATGATATTTCTACGAAAAGAATTCGTTGATACAAGTGTCCAATATTTTCTAGTATTTCGATTAACATAATATCTTTCCTTAGTTGGTATGATGCTTTGCAATACAATTTGTGCAAGAAGAGAATTCTTAATATAACTTGATTCTTATTTGTCTTTATATTGTAATAATCAGGATGCATTTCTTCTTCAATTCTTTCGATAGAATTTATTGTACATGGTTTCCTTCCAGTGTGAGAACGGAACAATTTCACCGGTGTCTTCCTAAATCTTTCATGATTACAGTGTTATTGGATTCTTCTTATCGTAGTGAAAAATCATACGCTTTCTTTTAAAGTACATTGATTGAACACCTATGCAAAAGAATAAGATCTTTAATACTTTGAGTAAATATATTTTAACAAATTATTATATTGGTTTAATCCCATACAAGATAATTACGTTTGCCTTTTAAAAGATCCTTTACACTGCTGCTGTATTATATTTTCAAATTGATTCACTAGCGTCTCTACGAAAAGAAATTCGATGATACAAGTCTTTAATATTTTCTAGCAAGTCGATTAACTAATATCTTTCCTTAGTTGGTATGAGGCTTTGCAATACAATTTGTGCAGAAAAGAATTCTTAATATATATGATTCCTATTTGTCTTTTAATTTATAATAATAACAATGATTCCTTCTTCAATCTTTTGATAGAATTTATAATACATGGTTTCCTTCCAGGGTGAGAACAGAACCCTTTCACTACTGTCTCTCTAAATCTTTCATGATTAAGTTGTTGGATTCTTCCTATCGTACTGAAATCATACGCTCTCTTTTCCAGTAATTTATTGCACACCTATGCAGAAAGAATAAGCTCTTTAATACTTTGAAAAGTAATATTACGAAATTATTATATAATTTTTTTCCAATACAGGATAATTATGTTTGCCTTTTAAAAGATCCTTTACACAGCTGCTGCATTCTATTTGCAAAATGATTCCCATGATATTTCTACGAAAAAGAAATTCGTTGCTACAAGTGTCCAATATTTTCTAGTATTTCGATTAACATTATCTTTCCTTAGTTGGATGCTGCTTGCAATACAATTGTTGCAAGAAGAGAATTCTTAATATAACTTGATTCTTATTGTCTTTATATTTGTAATCAGGATGCATTTCTTCTTCAATTCTTCGATAGAATTTTATTGTACATGGTTTCCTTCCAGTGTGAGAACGGAACAATTTCACCGGTGTCTTCCTAAATCTTTCATGATTACAGTGTTATTGGATTCTTCTTATCGTAGTGAAAAATCATACGCTTTCTTTTAAAGTACATTGATTGAACACCTATGCCAAAAAGAATCTAAGATCTTTAATACTTTGAGTAAATATATTTTAACAAATTATTTAATATTGGTTTAATCCCAATACAAGATAATTACGTTGCCTTTTAAAGATCTTTACATGCTGCTGTATTATATTTTCAAATTGATTCACATGCGTCTCTACGAAAAGAAATTCGATGATACAAGTCTTTAATATTTCTAGCAAGTCGATTAACAATATCTTTCCTTAGTTGGTATGAGGCTTTGCAATACAATTGTTTGCAAGAAAGAATTCCTAATATCTATGATTCCTATTTGTCTTTTTAATTTATAATAATAACAATGCATTCCTTCTTCAATCCTTTTGATAGAATATTATAATACATGGTTTCCTTCCAGGGTGAGAACAGAACCCTTTCACTACTGTCTCTCAATCTTTCATGATTAAGTGTGTTGGATTCTTCCTATCGTACTGAAAAATCATACGCTCTCTTTTCCAGTACATTATTGCACACCTATGCAGAAAGAATAAGATCTTTATACTTTGAAAGTATAATTAAGAAATTATTATAATATTAATTTATTTCCAATACAGGATTATGTTTGCCTTTTAAAAGATCCTTTACACAGCTGCTGCATTCTATTTGCAAAATGATTCCCATGATATTTCTACGAAAAGAATTCGTTGTACAAGTGTCCAATATTTTCTAGTATTTCGATTAACAATAATATCTTTCCTTAGTTGGTATGATGCTTTGCACAATACAATTTGTGCAAGAAGAGAATTCTAATATAACTTGATTCTTATTTGTCTTTATATTTGTAATAATCAGGATGCATTTTCTTCAATTCTTTCGATAGAATTTTTGTACATGGTTTCCTTCCAGTGTGAGAACGGAACAATTTCACCGGTGTCTTCCTAAATCTTTCATGATTACAGTGTTATGGATTCTTCTTATCGTAGTGAAAAATCATACGCTTTCTTTTAAAGTACATTGATTGAACACCTATGCAAAAAGAATAAGATTTTAATACTTTGAGTAAATATATTTTAACAAATTTTATAATATTGGTTTAATCCCAATACAAGATAATTACGTTGCCTTTTAAAAGATCCTTTACATGCTGCTGTTATATTTTCAAATGATTCACATAGCGTCTCTACGAAAAGAAATTCGATGATACAAGTCTTTAATATTTTCTAGCAAGTCGATTAACATAATATCTTCCTTAGTTGGTATGAGGCTTTGCAATACAATTTGTGCAAGAAAAGAATTCCTAATTAATATGATTCCTATTTGTCTTTTTAATTTATAATTAACAATGCATTCCTTCTTCAATCCTTTTGATAGAATATATTAAATACATGGTTTCCTTCCAGGGTGAAACAGAACCCTTTCACTACTGTCTCTCTAAATCTTTCATGATTAAGTGTTGTTGGATTCTTCCTATCGTACTGAAAATCATACGCTCTCTTTTCCAGTACATTTATTGCACACCTATGCAGAAAGAATAAGATCTTTAATACTTTGAAAAGTATAATTAAGAAATTATTATAATATTAATTTATTTCCAATACAGGATAATTATGTTTGCCTTTTAAAAGATCCTTTACACAGCTGCTGCATTCTATTTGAAAAATGATTCCCATGATATTTCTACGAAAAAGAAATTCGTTGATACAAGTGTCCAATATTTTCTAGTATTTCGATTAACAATAATATCTTTCCTTAGTTGGTATGAGGCTTTGCAATACAATTTGTGCAAGAAAAGAATTCTTAATATAATATGATTCCTATTTGTCTTTTTAATTTATAATAATAACAATGCATTCCTTCTTCAATCCTTTTGATAGAATATTATAATACATGGTTTCCTTCCAGGGTGAGAACAGAACCCTTTCACTACTGTCTCCCTAAATCTTTCATGATTAAGTGTTGTTGGATTCTTCCTATCGTACTGAAAAATCATATGCTCTCTTTTCCAGTACATTTATTGCACACCTATGCAGAAAGAATAAAATCTTTAATACTTTGAAAAGTATTATTTAAGAAATTATTATAATATTAATTTATTTCCAATACAGGATAATTATGTTTGCCTTTTAAAAGATCCTTTACACAGCTGCTGCATTCTATTTGCAAAATGATTCCCATGATTTCTACGAAAAAGAAATTCGTTGATACAAGTGTCCAATATTTTCTAGTTTCGATTAACAATAATATCTTTCCTTAGTTGGTATGATGCTTTGCAATACAATTTGTGCAAGAAGAGAATTCTTAACTTGATTCTTATTTGTCTTTATATTTGTAATAATCAGGATGCATTTCTTCTTCAATTCTTTCGATAGAATTTTATTGTACATGGTTTCCTTCCAGTGTGAGAACGGAACAATTTCACCGGTGTCTTCCTAAATCTTTCATGATTACAGTGTTATTGGATTCTTCTTATCGTAGTGAAAATCATACGCTTTCTTTTAAAGTACATTGATTGAACACCTATGCAAAAAGAATAAGATCTTTAATACTTTGAGTAAATATTTTAACAAATTTTATAATATTGGTTTAATCCCAATACAAGATAATTACGTTTGCCTTTTAAAAGATCCTTTACACTGCTGCTGTATTATATTTTCAAATTGATTCACATAGCGTCTCTACGAAAAAGAAATTCGATGATACAAGTCTTTAATATTTTCTAGCAAGTCGATTAACAATAATATCTTTCCTTAGTTGGTATGAGGCTTTGCAATACAATTTGTGCAAGAAAAGAATTCCTAATATAATATGATTCCTATTTGTCTTTTTAATTTATAATAATAACAATGCATTCCTTCTTCAATCCTTTTGATAGAAATTATATACATGGTTTCCTTCCAGGGTGAGAACAGAACCCTTTCACTACTGTCTCTCTAAATCTTTCATGATTAAGTGTTGTTGGATTCTTCCTATCGTACTGAAAAAATTACGCTCTCTTTTCCAGTACATTTATTGCACACCTATGCAGAAAGAATAAGATCTTTAATACTTTGAAAAGTATTAATTAAGAAATTATTATAATATTAATTTATTTCCAATACAGGATAATTATGTTTGCCTTTTAAAAGATCCTTTACACAGCTGCTGCATTCTATTGCAAAATGATTCCCATGATATTTCTACGAAAAAGAAATTCGTTGATACAAGTGTCCAATATTTTCTAGTTTCGATTAACAATAATATTTCCTTAGTTGGTATGATGCTTTGCAATACAATTTGTGCAAGAAGAGAATTCTTAATATAACTTGATTCTTATTTGTCTTTATATTGTAATAATCAGGATGCATTTCTTCTTCAATTCTTTCGATAGAATTTTATTGTACATGGTTTCCTTCCAGTGTGAGAACGGAACAATTTCACCGGTGTCTTCCTAAATCTTTCATGATTACAGTGTTATTGGATTCTTCTTATCGTAGTGAAAAATCATACGCTTTCTTTTAAAGTACATTGATTGAACACCTATGCAAAAAGAATAAGATCTTTAATACTTTGAGTTAAATATTTTAACAAATTATAATATTGGTTTAATCCCAATACAAGATAATTACGTTTGCCTTTTAAAAGATCCTTTACACTGCTGCTGTATTATATTTTCAAATTGATTCACATAGCGTCTCTACGAAAAAGAAATTCGATGATACAAGTCTTTAATATTTTCTAGCAAGTCGATTAACAATATATCTTTCCTTAGTTGGTATGAGGCTTTGCAATACAATTTGTGCAAGAAAAGAATTCCTAATATAATATGATTCCTATTTGTCTTTTTTTTAATTATAATAAACATTCCTTCTTCAATCCTTTTGATAGAATATTATAATACATGGTTTCCTTCCAGGGTGAGAACAGAACCCTTTCACTACTGTCTCTCTAAATCTTTCATGATTAAGTGTTGTTGGATTCTTCCTATCGTACTGAAAATCATACGCTCTCTTTTCCAGTACATTTATTGCACACCTATGCAGAAAGAATAAGATCTTTAATACTTTGAAAAGTATAATTAAGAAATATTATAATATTAATTTATTTCCAATACAGGATAATATGTTTGCCTTTTAAAAGATCCTTTACACAGCTGCTGCATTCTATTTGCAAAATGATTCTCATGATATTTCTACGAAAAGAAATTCGTTGATACAAGTGTCCAATATTTTCTAGTATTTCGATTAACAATAATATCTTTCCTTAGTTGGTATGATGCTTTGCAATACAATTTGTGCAAGAAGAGAATTCCTAATATAACTTGATTCTTATTTGTCTTTATATTTGTAATAATCAGGATGCATTTCTTCTTCAATTCTTTCGATAGAATTTTATTGTACATGGTTTCCTTCCAGTGTGAGAACGGAACAATTTCACCGGTGTCTTCCTAAATCTTTCATGATTACAGTGTTATTGGATTCTTCTTATCGTAGTGAAAAATCATACGCTTTCTTTTAAAGTACATTGATTGAACACCTATGCAAAAAGAATAAGATCTTTAATACTTTGAGTAAAATATTTTAACAATTATTATAATATTGGTTTAATCCCAATACAAGATAATTACGTTTGCCTTTTAAAAGATCCTTTACACTGCTGCTGTATTATTTTCAAATTGATTCACATAGCGTCTCTACGAAAAAGAAATTCGATGATACAAGTCTTTAATATTTTCTAGCAAGTCGATTAACAATAATATCTTTCCTTAGTTGGTATGAGGCTTTGCAATACAATTTGTGCAAGAAAAGAATTCTTATATAATATGATTCCTATTTGTCTTTTTAATTTATAATAATAACAATGCATTCCTTCTTCAATCCTTTTGATAGAATATTATAATACATGGTTTCCTTCCAGGGTGAGAACAGAACCCTTTCACTACTGTCTCTCTAAATCTTTCATGATAAGTGTTGTTGGATTCTTCCTATCGTACTGAAAAATCATACGCTCTCTTTTCCAGTACATTATTGCACACCTATGCAGAAAGAATAAGATCTTTAATACTTTGAAAAAGTATTAATTAAGAAATTATTATATATTAATTTATTTCCAATACAGGATAATTATGTTTGCCTTTTAAAAGATCCTTTACACAGCTGCTGCATTCTATTTGCAAAATGATTCCCATGATATTTCTACGAAAAAGAAATTCGTTGATACAAGTGTCCAATATTTTCTAGTATTTCGATTAACAATAATATCTTTCCTTAGTTGGTATGATGCTTTGCAATACAATTTGTGCAAGAAGAGAATTCTTAATATAACTTGATTCTTATTTGTCTTTATATTTGTAATAATCAGGATGCATTTCTTCTTCAATTCTTTCGATAGAATTTTATTGTACATGGTTTCCTTCCAGTGTGAGAACGGAACAATTTCACCGGTGTCTTCCTAAATCTTTCATGATTACAGTGTTATTGGATTCTTCTTATCGTAGTGAAAAATCATACGCTTTCTTTTAAAGTACATTGATTGAACACCTATGCAAAAAGAATAAGATCTTTAATACTTTGAGTAAATATATTTTAACAAATTATTATAATATTGGTTTAATCCCAATACAAGATAATTACGTTTGCCTTTTAAAAGATCCTTTACACTGCTGCTGTATTATATTTTCAAATTGATTCACCATAGCGTCTCTACGAAAAAGAAATTCGATGATACAAGTCTTTAATATTTTCTAGCAAGTCGATTAACAATTATCTTTCCTTTTTGGTATGAGCTTTGCAATACAATTTGTGCAAAAAAGAATTCTTAATCTAATATGATTCCTATTGTCTTTTTAATTTATAATAATAACAATGCATTCCTTCTCAATCCTTTTGATATATTATAATACATGGTTTCCTCCAGGTGAGAACAGAACCCTTCACTACTGTCTCTCTAATCTTTCATGATTAATGTTTTTCTTCCTATCTCGACTGAAAATCATACGCTCTCTTTTCCAGTACATTTATTGCACACCTATGCAGAAAGAATAAGATCTTTAATACTTTGAAAAGTATAATTAAGAAATTATTATAATATTAATTTATTTCCAATACAGGATAATTATGTTTGCCTTTTAAAAGATCCTTTACACAGCTGCTGCATTCTATTTGCAAAATGATTCCTCATGATATTTCTACGAAAAAGAAATCTTTTGATACAAGTGTCCAATATTTTCTAGTATTCGATTAACAATAATATCTTTCCTTAGTTGGTATGATGCTTTGCAATACATTTGTGCAAGAAGAGAATTCCTTAATATAACTTGATTCTTATTTGTCTTTATATTTGTAATAATCAGGATGCATTTCTTCTTCTCTTTCGATAGAATTTTATTGTACATGGTTTCCTTCCAGTGTGAGACGGAACAATTTCACCGGTGTCTTCCTAAATCTTTCATGATTACAGTGTTATTGGATTCTTCTTATCGTAGTGAAAAATCATACGCTTTCTTTTAAAGTACATTGATTGAACACCTATGCAAAAGAATAAGATCTTTAATCTTTGAGTAAATATATTTTAACAAATTATTATAATATTGGTTTAATCCCAATACAAGATAATTACGTTTGCCTTTTTAAAAGATCCTCTTTCACTGCTGCTGTATTATATTTTCAAATTGATTCACATAGCGTCTCTACGAAAAAGAAATTCGATGATACAGTCTTTAATTTTTCTAGCAAGTCGATTAACAATCATATCTTTCCTTAGTTGGTATGAGGCTTTGCAATACAATTTGTGCAAGAAAAGAATTCCTAATATAATTGATTCCTATTTGTCTTTTAATTTATAATAACACATGCATTCCTTCTTCAATCCTTTTGATAGAATATTATAATACATGGTTTCCTTCCCGGGTGAGAACAGAACCCTTTCACTACTGTCTCTCTAAATCTTTCATGATGTGTTGTTGGATTCTTCCTTCGTACTGAAAACATAGCTCCTTTTTTTCCAGTACATTTATTGCACACCTATGCAGAAAGAATAAGATCTTTAATACTTTGAAAAAGTTAATTAAGAAATTATTATAATATTAATTATTTCCAATACAGGATAATTATGTTTGCCTTTTAAAAGATCCTTTACACAGCTGCTGCATTCTATTTGCAAAATGATTCCTCATGATATTTCTACGAAAAAGAAATTCGTTGATACAAGTGTCCAATATTTTCTAGTATTTCGATTAACAATAATATCTTTCCTTAGTTGGTATGATGCTTTGCAATACAATTTGTGCAAGAAGAGAATTCTTAATATAACTTGATTCTTATTTGTCTTTATATTGTAATAATCAGGATGCATTTCTTCTTCAATTCTTTCGATAGAATTTTATTGTACATGGTTTCCTTCCAGTGTGAGAACGGAACAATTTCACCGGTGTCTTCCCTAAATCTTTCATGATTACAGTGTTATGGATTCTTCTTATCGTAGTGAAAAATCATACGCTTTCTTTTAAAGTAATTGATGAACACCTATGCAAAAAGAATAAGATCTTTAATACTTTGAGTAAATATATTTTAACAAATTATTATAATATTGGTTTAATCCCAATACAAGATAATTACGTTTGCCTTTTAAAAGATCCTTTACACTGCTGCTGTATTATATTTTCAAATTGATTCACATAGCGTCTCTACGAAAAGAAAATTCGATGATACAAGTCTTTATTTTCTAGCAAGTCGATTAACAAAATCTTTCCTTAGTTGGTATGGCTTTGCACTACAATTTGTGCAAGAAAGAATTCTAATATATATTCCTATTGTCTTTTTAATTTATAATAATAACAATGCATTCCTTCTTCAATCCTTTTGATAGAATATTATAATACATGGTTTTCTTCCAGGGTGAGAACAGAACCCTTTCACTACTGTCTCTCTAAATCTTTCATGATTAAGTGTTGTTGGATTCTTCCTATCGTACTGATAAATCATACGCTCTCTTTTCCAGTACATTTATTGCACACCTATGCAGAAAGAATAAGATCTTTAATACTTTGAATAAGTAATATTAAGAAATTATTATAATATTAATTTATTTCCAATACAGGATAATTATGTTTGCCTTTTAAAAGATCCTTTACACAGCTGCTGCATTCTATTTGCAAAATGATTCCCATGATATTTCTACGAAAAAGAAATTCGTTGATACAAGTGTCCAATATTTCTAGTATTTCGATTAACAATAATATCTTTCCTTAGTTGGTATGATGCTTTGCAATACAATTTGTGCAAGAAGAGAATTCTTAAATAACTTGATTCTTATTTGTCTTTATATTTGTAATAATCAGGATGCATTTCTTCTTCAATTCTTTCGATAGAATTTTATTGTACATGGTTTCCTTCCAGTGTGAGAACGGAACAATTTCACCGGTGTCTTCCTAAATCTTTCATGATTACGTGTTATTGGTTCTTCTTATCGTAGTGAAAAATCATACGCTCTTTTTTAAAGTACATTGATTGAACCACCTATGCAAAAAGACTAAGATCTTAATACTTTGAGTAAATATATTTTAACAAATTATTATCATATTGGTTTAATCCCAATACAGATAATTACGTTTGCCTTTTACAAAGCCTTTACACTGCTGCTGTATTATATTTCAAATTGATTCACATAGCGTCTCTACGAAAAAGAATTCGTGATACAAGTCTTTAATATTTTCTAGCAAGTCGATTAACAATAATATCTTTCCTTAGTTGGTATGAGGCTTTGCAATACAATTTGTGCAAGAAAAGAATTCTAATATAATATGTTCCTATTTGTCTTTTTAATTTATAATAACAATCATTCCTTCTTCAATCCTTTTGATAGAATATTATTACATGGTTTCCTTCCAGGGTGAGAACAGAACCCTTTCACTACTGTCTCTCTAAATCTTTCATGATTAAGTGTTGTTTTGGATTCCCTATCGTACTGAATCAATCAACGCTCTCTTTTCCAGACATTTATTGCACACCATGCCAGAAAGAATAAGATCTTTAATACTTTGAATAAGTATTAATTAAGAA
>NW_025113111.1:37273-64196 GCF_010416935.1 Polistes fuscatus | reverse complement strand
AGGGGTAAATAGAGGACGCTGAATCGAATGGTGCTAATTTTTTTGATCTGAGTGGTGCCGTTTTGGAAAAAGGGTAAAAAAGGATAAAAATTGGTAAAAAATGGCTTTATCTTAGAATCTAGGCATTTAATCGAAAAACGTTTCAAACAAAAGTTGTAGAGAATTAAAATATACAAAAAATGTTCTATGAGTTATCTTCGTATTTTCAAAAATAAGCGAATAAAATTGGATTGAAGATGGGAAAATAATTGTAAGAGTGGGGAAGCAAGTCCCCTCTCAGTCGGCTTTTACACGCGAGCGGGCTAGTGTGCGTGCGAGCGTCCGTGTGCACTAATACACAAACGAAGGATCTTCGGCAATCTTCGGGACTCTCGGTCTTGATGAAAGTGCGAGTGAGAGAACAAACCAATTTCTCTCTTTTATTTATCATGCGATAACGAGTATTATTGTCCTTGGCCATCGATTGTTGAGCGTTCTGATATTTCTCTTTTTATATTTTTTCTTTCGGTAGCAAGAATTTTACGTCTTGGCCATCGAGCGTCGAGCGTTTTGTATACGAGTGCGAGTGAGAAAGAAAACCGATATTCTCTCTTTCTATTTTTCTTTCGTAGCGAGAATTTTTCGTTTGGCCATCGTGCGTCGAGCGTTTTGTATATCTATATATCGGCGTATAAGCGCGGCATTTTTAAATCGAATCTTGATGCTTATGGCACGCCGTTTCTTTATTTATTGTCAAAAATAATGAACCTTGAGTAAAAAAAAAATAATTCATTTTAACAGAAACTATTATTATTTAGTTGAGAGTAAAAATAATGAATTAATTTTGTGCCTCTCCATAAATTAATTAGAATAATTTGATATAATTTTTGCCTCACAAAATTTATTGTATATCAAATTGAATACGTATTCTCTTTAAGACGAAATTTAAAATTTAAATATTTTTCCTATTAAATTATGTATTTTATAAAATTTTAAATTACTGACTTTTGTCTCGTAAAAATTTATTAGTTTATCAAATTAAATACATATTTGAAAAAGAGAATTTTATACCACACATAAAATTAATTCAAGATATATATGAAAGGATATTCTAAAAACGTGGAATTTTTTTTTGTCTATACATAATTTTAATTCATTTTTATTATGTTATAAGAAAACAGTAATGCATTCTGATTCATCTTCGAAGTCTTAAGAATACGAAAAAATTGAACAATTACCAAGTGGTGCGTTAGCGTAAGTAGTAACGTCTTCGCTTCTCGCGCTGGGTATTAACGTTCGATTCTTCGTGGGGGAATTATTTTTTTTTAAGTTTTTCTATCCTTAACAAGGAGACGGTCAGTGAGTCCCACCTCAGATTTTTTTAAATTTTGCACTAACGATATAAAATTTATTAAGAAATCAACATTATTACGCGAGTAATAAAGTTACAATTATAAATTAAATTATCCAATAAATAACAAAAATTAATTTTTAACGTGCCGAAACGAGACATTTTTTAGGATGATATTTACAGGATGAATTTGTAATTTAAGTAATAAATCTTCCTTTATTTGTGCAAGATGTAAAAAAATTTATTGCTTTTAATTTTTTTGTTAATTTTAATTTTTTTCTATATATAATTAGAAATTAGGAAATGTAAAAATAATTTATATAACCTAAGGATAGAAAAACTTTAAAAAAAATAATTCCCCCACGAAGAATCGAACGTTAATACCCAGCGCGAGAAGCGAAGACGTTACTACTTACGCTAACGCACCACTTGGTAATTGTTCAATTTTTTCGTAGATTCTTAAGACTTCGAAGATGAATCAGAATGCATTACTGTTTTCTTATAACATAATAAAAATGAATTAAAAATGTATAGACAAAAAAAATTCCACGTTTTTAGAATATCCTTTCATTATATCTTGAATTAATTTTATGTGTGGATATAAAATTCTTCTTTTTCAAATATGTATTTAATTGATAACTAATAAATTTTTACGAGACAAAAAGTCAGTAATTTAAAATTTTATAAAATACATAATTTAATAGGAAAAATATTTAAATTTTAAATTTCGTCTTAAAGAGAATACGTATTCAATTTGATATACAATAAATTTTTGTGAGGCAAAAATTTAATATTAATTATTCTAATTAATTTATGGAGACACAAAATTAATTCATTATTTTTACTCTCAACTAAATAATAATAGTTTCTGCTAAAATGAATTATTTTTTTTTTACTCAAGGTTCATTATTTTTGACATAAATAAAGAAACGGCGTGCCATAAGCATCAAGATTCGATTAAAAATGCCGCGCTTATACGCCGATATATAGATATACAAAACGCTCGACGCACGATGGCCAAAACGAAAAATTCTCGCTACCGAAAAAAAATAGAAAGAGAGAAATATCGGTTTTCTTTCTCACTCGCACTCGTATACAAAACGCTCGACGCTCGATGGCCAAGACGTAAAATTCTTGCTACCGAAAGAAAAATAAAAAAGAGAAATATCAGAACGCTCAACAATCGATGGCCAAGGACATAATACTCGTTATCGCATGATAAATAAAAAGAGAGAATATTGGTTTGTTCTCTCACTCGCACTTTCATTCAAGACCGAGAGTCCCGAAGATTGCCGAAGATCCTTCGTTTGTGTATTAGTGCACACGGACGCTCGCACGCACACTAGCCGCTCGCGTGTAAAAGCCGACTGAGTGGGACTTGCTTCCCCACTCTTACAATTTTTCCCATCTTCAATCCAATTTTATTCGCTTATTTTTGAAAATACGAAGATAACTCATAGAACATTTTTTATGTATTTTTAATTCTCGACAACTTTTGTTTGAAACGTTTTTCGATTAAATGCCTAGATTCTAAGATAAAGCCTTTTTTACCAATTTTTATCCTTTTTACCCTTTTTCTCAAAAACGGCACCACTCAGATCAAAAAAATTAGCACCATTCGATTCAGCGTCCTCTATTTACCCTTATATCAAGTTTTCACCTTCTTTCCTGAGATTTCCGGAAAAACGGCCCCCGTTGACTGGACTATAGTTTGGGCTATCCTAAACTTACATCCCACTATCCCCGACATATGTTACTGGAGTCAGGAGTCTGAAATAATGAATTCTTTTACTGGCATGACTTTATTTTGATTATGGATTTTTTCAGCATTTAAAAATGCTATTTTTTTTTCCAAATTTTCTAAATTGTTTTCATTAAGTTTCGAGGGGATAAAGGATTTATCAATTCCGTTTAAAGATAATTTGATTCGAATTTGTTTGTGCTGTGTATTGTGTTATTGTTGTTTTCTAGACACTGTTCCGCTATGACTGTCTACGGCCTGTCTTTATTTTCAAAAATTTTATACTTCATCGAATTTACTAATGTTTGATTTGTCCGTTCATTTTGCTCTTTTGAAAAGTGAAAATCTACCGCGGTGAAAATGTTTGTTATGTTTTCTGCTAATCAGTTAGGAGTAACTTTATTTTTCCCTTTTTCTAAACTTTCTTTATCAGATTTATGTAATCTTTTGCAGTCTGCGTTTTTGAGGTCACTGTAAAGGCGTCCTTCGTGAAATGGTCTGCGACTAAATATAGGTATTTTTGTGGTTACCTGTTTCCGCTAAACCCTCCTATTGTATTCACGCATATTATTTGAAATGGATCTGATACTGGACCTAATTGTGAGAAGGTTTGAGTAAAATTACCGAACCTTGATTTATTTCTTATACATGTGTCGCACGTTCGACAAATAAGTTTTATATGCTTATGCATTTTTACAATAGTATTTTAGCGTTACAGTCAGAAATAACTGCTTTACTCCAATATGACTTTTATCGTGAACATTTTTTATCATTTTAATACCTAAATTTTCAGAAACTTATATTTTTTCTTTGTTATTTAGAATTTTATACAAATGTTATTTTTTTTACTATTTTATCTTCTTTTTTATGTTTAATTTTTTTTGGTCGCTAACCAATTCTTCTATGATAAAAAATTTGTTATTTCTATAGCTGTTTCACTGCTTGTGCTCTCATCTAATACTGGGTTTCTAGACATGCTATCTGCTTCTGCATTTTTTTGCCCGGGTTATACTTGATTTCGAAATCAAAATTTGAAATGTAGTGTAGTAACTCTAATAGTTCAGGATCCTTACTCTTTTTTACATTAAAATTTTCAAGCAGTTTGTGGTCTGTAAAAATCGTGAATTTATTTCGTATTAGTTTATATTGCCAATATAAGATACTGTCTTTTATCGCTAGGGTTTCCATTAAAATTTTTTCTTTTTTTTGTAACTGCATACATCTTTACAATTTGTCCGTAGACATTTGGTAAATTGTTATATAATTAAAAAAGATAGCACGTCGACGTTTTCTCCAATAAGAAAGCGTCGCTATTATCGTTATTTCATTTAGTTATAGTTTTTACTAGGTCTCCTGGGTAGATTCTTTTGCGCCTTCTAGGGATATGTTTCTTATAGTTTTCATTGGCTAGAGGGTTTATGTGCATATCAATTCTTCTTTTGTATCTGCAGTTGACTTGGTTATTTCTTCTTGTATCGTAGGAATATTTAAGTCTTTCCTATATCTTCATTACGGACGTACCATTGAGTATCCACGATTGTGCGAAGGGTTATGAATTGTTGAGCTTCTAGCTTGGAAATGTTGCTTATCGCAGCTATACCGCATAGCGGTTATCTATATTTCCAGATTGGTTTTATAATTGTTTTTTAAATTCTTAGTTTATTCTCTATACTAAGTTTCGATTTTTGCATGTTAGCTAAGCAATTTGTCTCCTTTTAAACGAATTTGTTCGATTTTGGCATTTATATGCTTTTTCCATGTTAGTTTGGAATTTAGGTGTAGTCCTAAATAGTTGACCGTCGATACTTTTGGAATTTTTGTATTATATAATTGTAGTTTTGGCATTTTGTTTTTCCTCAGTTTAAACGTAATGTGTTTACATTTAGTGGAGTTTACTTTGATTATTTTATTATGTTACCATTCTTCGAGGAATTTGATTTGGTTTTGTAACAATTAAACTGCTCGATGTGGATATTTGTTTTCGGTAAACATTGCCGTGTCGTCTGCAAATGTTAAGACAGTACAGTTAGCGTTTATTGGTAGTCTGTCGTATAGAGAATGCTTAACTGGTATGTTAAAATTGGTATGTTTCCGTATGCTATGCTTAACATTTTTAGTTACTTTGTTTAGTAATCTTTTAATACTCTTTGTTTTATTTTTCTGTCACCTTGCTTTAACTTGCCTTTTTACTAATATTTATGCAAAATTCTGCTAGGATATGACGGTATTTTTCTGGGTAAAACATTTTAGGATGTAGATGCCCACGCTGCTTCTTGTATAGCACCTTTTAGGTTGTTTACTGCATTTTTTATTTGTAATGTAATCTTTAGCGGAATGTTAGAGTTTAATTTGGATTTTAAAGTTTCTTTAAAGATCATCTAATTTGTGTTCCCATTGCACAGCGTTGGTAATTTTTATACAGGATCGGTTTGTTTTAGTAAGTTATTATTATAGGTGAATGGTCTGAACTGCGATCAAGTTATGATTTAGTTTTGAAGTGAATAATGCTTAGGCCTTTTCGGACGCCGAAGTCTATTAAGTGGAGAGTTTTATTAGAAGCTAATGGAGAGTATGTTGGTTCACCTGTCGTGAGGATGTCTAGGTTTGCGTTTGTTATGTAGGAGTTTAAAATTTTACCTCTTGGTGAAGTTGTTTTTCATACCCAATTTGGATGTTTAGCTTTAAAGTTGCAAGCTGCTATAAATTTATTACCTATTTCCTTGAAAGGTTGTTCCATTGGTCGATTGTAATTTTAAATTTTTGCGGTGCATAGACAGTCGATAGTCTAATTGAATTACCCTGTGTTTTTAAAGTTATTGTGGTTGCTTAAAGTTAATCGTTGTCTGTTTTACTGTGTAGATGATGTTATATCTCGCTCTTAATAATTAAGGTAGTTGAAAAATGCGCTTTACCTGAAGAATGTTCTGTTTCCTACATGGTGTAGAATGGAATATTTATTTAATTTTCGCCTTTGATGAGTTTCAGATACGAGTGGAATGTCTATATAATGCGTGTATATGAGTGCTTTGGTTTCTTGTATTCGTTGTTTTAATCCGTTGCTGTTCCAAATCGCTATTTTTATTTGTGAATCCATCACTTGTTATTAAGAAGCGTTTTTGTTAATAGTTTTAGCATTGTTGTAATTTGTTGCGTTTGTTTTTTCAAAAGTGAATTTTGCTCTATTATCTTTGTGGTTATGATTTCTGTATTTTTAATTAGATTGTTTTAGTAGTTCTTTAAAGTCCGATTTCTTCTCAGTGTTTAAGTATTTTGTATTTGTATGTGCTCGCTTAGCTACTCCGGCGTAGCTTCTTCTTGATTCGCTGAGTTAAACTATTAGTGTATTATCCTAGTCGGCATTTAAGTTTTTATATTGTGGTATGTTTCTTCGTAAGGATCGTCTAGAAAACGTTTACCAATTATTATTTCTCAGCGTTGGATACAGTTTTTGTTGTAGTTATTTTCTCGTCTGACATCCTTTGTAATTTGCTGGGTGGTTACCGTTGCAGTTTACACATATGACATTTTCTATTTTGCCCTCTTGAGAACAGAGTGCTATTAAGTTATTTTTTGCCCATTTTACACATGCAAGATTTCTGTTAAAGTAATTTTTTGTGTGCCCATAGGCTTGGCATCTTGTGCATAGAGGTATTTCTCTTTTAGTTTTCGGTAGTTCTACTTTAATTATTGTATTAGGCAGGGTAATCTCGTATATATTTTTGTTATTATCCTGATGAGCTGGTTCGATAAGATATAAAGGTAGCGGCTGTTTGGTATAGAATTTTATTTCATTATTTATAGATCAAACCTTGTGGCCAATTTTCTTTAATTCATTTGTTATTTTAACTATGTTGGACTTTGATGAAGTCCTCGAATTACGATTTTATAGCTCTTCACGTTTTTTTCTTGATACGTGTGATATCCCGCATTTTTAGTTTTTGGTGCATTTATTACCTTTCTGAAAGTATCTGGTGTGGTAGTTTGTACTTTCACTTAGTTGTCCTTAAGTTGTTTTATTATATAATTTTTTTATAAGCTGTTTCATCCAGTAACTCGAGCAGAGTGTCGATGATTCTTGCGTCGATGTATATTGGAGATGGCTTTACTGCTTTTTATTTTCCACAGTGCATTTTACTGTTAAGAAATATGACGAATATATATATGTAAAGAAAACAACGTCACACATGTCGAAGTACTTTTCTATAATTTATATTTGCCGCAAGACTGGCAATCTTTATAGGTCCTGACGGGCACCTGAGATGTAGCTATATAAGTTGGTAGATAACTTCAGGAAGAGTGAGATTAAAATTCGCTCAGAAAGATAGAAGATAATAAAAGTAATGACTCTAAATGATGTTTCTTTTGTTATTATAGAGAAACGCAATTACGTCTTTGTTTATTAGTAAAAGACAAAAGATCATTATATATGTTATTTCAGTAAATAAGTACTATGTAAAAAATAGGGTAAGAAAGCGACGTTATTTACTTAGTGGTTCAGTAGACTGTTGACTAGAATCGAAAACCTATGACCCGTGGGTCATACATTGACCTACGCAGAACCCTGAATTAAATTACGTATTGAGTTTGGTTAACTTAAAATTTTTAAAGAAATAAGATTTTCCTTATGTCTTTTCACTCAATTACTGATCTACAAATATAACGCTAGAAGCGAATTTTATCCGAATTTGACCCCCGCATCCGAAAAGATTCGCTTTTTCTGCTTTAGACATTAAAATTCTATTTTATTTTACTTAGTCGATAAACTAAATATTTAACTAAATATGTACGGTTAGATAATATGGTAGGTAATTGTATGCTGCTCGCATGCTTTTTAAATTAATATGTCCTTTGTTACGCATTTTATTTTTTTATAATAAAACTGAAATTAAAAAAAACTTGATTTGCTAAAAGATGATCTGATAGACCGCAAGCAAAAAGACACCTAGATTTTCTTTTTTTTGCAACAATCAAAAATCGTTAATAAAATTATGAAAAAAAAAACAATTGCTAATCATGGAAAAATAACTATAACTTGCTCGCACTTACGCTTTTTATTATAATACACTTTGTTACGCATTCAATTTTATGCTAAAACTGAATTTAAAAATAACTTTTATTGCTAAAAGATAATCTGATAGACTGTAAGTATAAAAAAAACTTAATGATACATTTTTTTCAGAACAATCAACAAAACGTAAAAACGACAGTAAAAAAAAAAAATGCTTATCATCGAAATATATATAATTTGCCTGCACTAACGCTTCTTATATTATTATGCAATTTGTTACACATTCAATTTTTATAATACAACTAAAATTTAAAAAAACTTTTATTGCTTAAAGATTATCTAATAGACCGCAAGCATAAAAAAAACTTACATTTGTACACTCTTTTAACACATTCAATACAGCGCTAAAACTTTATAATTTTAAAACCATGGCTGAGTAAAAAGGTAGTTGTTTTCTGCTAGCACTAACGCCTTTTATATTAATATTTACTTTTTTACGCATTAACTTTTTTTATATTACAATGGAATTTAAAAAAACTTTCATTGCTCAAAAATGATCTGATCGACAGCAAGCTTCAATACCACTTAGATTTGTATTCTCTGTTCAACACATTCAATAAAGCGACAAAACTTTTTAATTTAAATAACAATTGCTGGGTATTAAAAAAAATTTCTATTCTGCTAGCTCTAACGCCTTTATATTATTTTGAAATTCTTACGGATTCACTTTTTTATAATGCAACTAAATTTAAAAAAAAATTTCATTCCTAAAAATGATCTGATAGACAGCAAGCTTCAATATCACTTAGATTTGTAAAATCTTTTAAATACATTTAACACGGCGCGCACACTTTTCAATTTAAAAAACAATTGCATTGTATAAATGGTAGTTGTTTTCTGCTTGCACTCACGTCTTTAATATTATTATGCAGTTTGTTACGCTATCTTTTTTATAATACAACTTATATTTAAAAAAACTTTTATTGCTAAAAGATAATATGATAGAAAGCAATCATAAATAGCACTTAGATTTCTACAGACTTTTCAACACATTCAGTACACCACTAACAATTTTTAATTAAACAACAATACCAGGTATAAAAAGGTATTTCTATTCTGCTCGCACTAACGCCTTTATATTATTATGAAATTTCTTACGTATCCATTTTTATAATACAACTAAATTAAAAAAATACTTTCATTTCTAAAAAATGATCTGATAGACAGCAAGCTTCAATAGCTCTTAGATTTGTACAGTCTTTTCAACACATTCAAGACACTTCTATCAATTTTAATTAAAATAACAATAACTTGGTATAAAAAGGTAGTTCTATTCTGTTCGCACTAACGCCTTTTATTCTTAAAAATTTATTACTGATTACTTTTTTTATAATAAAACTAAATTTTAAAAAAACTTTATTGCTAAAAATGATCTGATAGACAGCAAGCTTCAATATCACTTGGATTTGTATTCTCTGTTCAACACATTCAATACAGCGCTAAAACTTTTTAATTTAAATAACAATGCTGGGTATTAAAAGGTAAATGTATTTTGCTCGCACTAACTCCTTTTATTAATATCACTTTTTTATTACAATTGAATTAAAAAAAAACTTTCACTGCTAAATAATGAGCTGATAGACCGCAAGCATAGATAGCACTTATTTGTACAGTCTTTTCAACACATTAAATACACCACTTACAATTTTTAATTAAAATAAAAATAACTTGGTATAAAATGGTAGTTGTGTTCTGCTCGCACTAACTCCTTTTTTATTAATATTCACTTTTTTTATATTCAATTAAATTTAAAAAAAACTATCATTGCTAAATGATAAGCTGATAAATCACTAGCATAAATAGCACTTTGATTTGTACAGTCTTTTTAACACATTCAATACACCGCTAACAATTTTTAATTAAAACAACAATAACAGGGTATAAAAAGATATTTTTATTCTGCTCGCGCTAACGCCTTTATATATTATGAAATTTCTTACGGATTCACTTTTTTTATAATACAACTAAATTTAAAAAAATTTCATTGCTAAAATAATCTTATAGACAGCAAGCTTCATTATCACTTTGATTTGTAAACTCTTTTAAATACATTTAACACGCCGCATTTAACACGCCGCTCACAATTTTCAATTTAAAAAACTTATTGCTTTGTATAAACTGGTAGTGTATTTTGCTCTTGCACTTACGTCTTTAATATTATTATGCATTTTGTTACGCAATCACTTTTTTATAGTACAATCTATATTAAAAAAAACTTTATTTCTAAAAGATGATCTGCTAGACCGCAACTAATAAATAGTCACTTAAGTATATTACACTCTTTTTTACAGATTAAATACACCGCAACAATTTTGAATTAAAACAACAATAACTGGGTAAAAAGGTAGTCGTATTCTGCTCACACTAACGCTTTTATATTAATATAAGACTATTTATGGTGTAGGTCGAATTCAGTTAAAAACAAAATTGTGTTCTGTAACGAGAAGATTTGAACTTTTATTTTGAAACTTATGTGAATAATATTTACATATCTTACCTGAAACGAGAAGAAACGAAATTTAGTGTTCGTTATAAACCGTATAGTCCTACTGCTCAAGTAAACGCTTGTGACTGATCTCGCAACTCCTATCTATTCCCCCTCTCTTATACAACAGCTGACTTATATATTATTGTATGTACCGAGACGATTTTGATTACCGGGTAAATTAATTAAAGAGTATTTCTTTACATCTTCCATCCCGAAGGAGAAAATATTTACATTTTCTTATGAATAATGTACACATAATATAATTATCTTATAACTAATCAGCAATTAACAACGCCTCTTTTTTATGAATTTCATGTTATTGCTGGAATCAATCTTGATACATGGAATAAATTTGATATTGTCTTTTCCGTCCCATGTAAATTTCAAATATTGAGTTCGAAAGTTTTTTTAAGATTTCATAGGGTCCACTTCTCAATTCATCTAGGTTTTTCTATTTAACTTGTTCCCATTCTCCACGTAACCAAATCGCCTGCGGACAACATCAACTGTTTTCTATTTTTATCATAGACCTGTTATTTACTTATGGGATTTTTTGAGTTTTCCAACGCTATTTTTTATCTTTTGCCCAATCTTCCTTAGTGATTTTATTTTTAATTCTTTAGGCAGTGTTGTGGAGTTTTTTCCATACATCAGGTATGAGGGAGCAAATCCTGTGATACTATGTTTCGTGTGTGTTGTAATTTTTCACACTTCTTGTGCTACCGTTGTCCAAGCTAAGTTCTTCTTGTTTTCATTCATTTTGCATCTGATCCTGTTGACGAGTTTCTGATTCAATCTCTCGTTCAAACCATTTGAGAACGGGGAATCAACACTTGTAAAAATGATGGATATATTTTTTTCTTCTATGTTTCTCGGAACTCTTTTGAATCTATCCTGGGATATTGATCAGCTAAAATGCTTCCAATTTACTCCGGTTCTGCGACCATATCTACCAATTTAATAAAATGGGTGAACTCTGGGATTGGACGTTCGTAGTAGGCATATCGTGTGAAATGGTCGATTAAGAGGTGTAGGTACCTCTTGTCGAGCGTGATCCACCAAACCCTCCTATGGTGTCTATTGACATAATCTGTATGGTTATGTTGCCGGGATTAATTGTGACATTAAGCTGTATTTTGTTGTCCTCTTGTTTTATTTTTGATCCATGTCAGACAATCTCTAAAATTTTTTTTATATTTTCTGTCAAATTTTCGGCTGTATAATATGGACTGATTTTTGATGCATCTGTCTTATGCCTATATGACCTAAATTCTCATGGATATCTTTAAAAATCGCTAAGCTGTTCTTCTGACAAGAAATTTTCTCATGTTATTCATTTTTATAATAAATGTTATTTCAGCTTCATTTTCTCTTTCTTGTTTGTATTTTATTTTCTTCTTTGTCTTCGACATTTTCAATTTTATCATATTTACAGTTTTTAGTTGTTCTCTAAAATCTTCGTCTGAGTTCAGTACTGGATTCCTACTAAGACAATCGCCTCTTGGTTATATTTTCCTGGGAGTATTCAATTTCAATATCGTACTGAGATAAATAGTTTGTTAAATCTCCCAAGTCCTCATCCGTTCGAGATTTAATATTTAGATTTTCTAATGGCTTGTGATCTGAAATTACCTTGAATTTTCTGCCCAGTAGTAGGTGTGCTAATACTGTAAGCATCCTTTTATTGCTAAGCATTCTAAGATCGTTTTTTTTTTCTTTTTCTGTGCTGTATTTAATTTTTTTGAAAAATACCAACTTTTTCCTCTCCATTTTCTTGAATTTGTTTCAATATTGCCCCAAGTCCTAGAAAGCTGGCATCTGTATGGATCCGTATTGGCAGTTTTGGGTCAAAAATTGTAAAAACTGGCTGTAAGCATAGTATTCATATCATCTCACCGAAAGATTTCTGGCATTCTTCGGTCCATTTTAACTCTTGGTCTTTCCGCAATAAATTGTGTAGCGGGTCTAACTTTATAGCTATGTTTGGTACAACCTATGATAAACTTTTTTGCCTAGAAACTGTCTTACATTCTTTTTTGTAGTTGGCATTGGAAATTTTTTATCGCAATTAGATTGTCGTTTAGAGGTTTGACCGAATTGTTTTGTATATATGACCCAAGTATTTCACCGAGTCTCTTGCAAAAGCGCATTTCGAGAATCTCAATCTTAATCCCTCCTTCTTTATGGCTTGAAACAGCCGCCTCACGTGATTCATATGTTCGTTGAATGATTTGGAAATATTAGTAAGTCAATATAACAGACGGGTGAACTCTGCAAGATTGTTTTTTCTGATTATGTTACTCATTATCCTTATAAATATGCTGGTGAGGTCTTAAGTCCAAATGGTAAACAAGTCCACTGGAAGTTTCCTACTTCTGTAACGAATGCTGTTTTATATCTGTCTGACACTCGTAAAGGGACGGACCAGAATGCTGAGTTTATGTCTAGCGTCGAAAATATTACAGTTTTGTTTTATCCAAAGGTCTTCAATCAAAGGGATGGTTGCGATTGTGGACAACGATTTTGTTTAAGTCCCTGAGTCAATGCGAATCTCGATTTCCTGTTTTCTTCTTTGAATGCTAGAGAACTGGTGCGGCGAACGGGCTGTATGATTCCTCTATCCATCTTTTATCTAATTTGCTACTTGTGATTAAATTTCCTCCTTGTCTTCTACTGTGCGTCGATATGGTCTCTTATTGCAATATTTCTCTGTGTGTAAAGCGATTTGTGCTTCATAGTTTTTCACCTTTCCTATATCGATTTATCTTTTGCAAAAATTGAAGTATTTTAATTTATTAGTTCTTTTTATTATAAGTCTTTCTTTATTGTTAAGATATTATATCAATCTTAAAGTCTTCTTCTTTGACATTCTCGTTGAAATTAACCAACATTATCTCTTCTACGCTTTTATCATTAAGTTTTATCAATCATACTATTACTTTTTTTTCTTCGCTAATCTTTTGGTTTTTTTTTTCCTCCACTTGACTGACTGTTAAGTTTTCATCTTGCATCAAACGGAATTCTTTGATGCAATCGATTCCGATAAGAAATTTATTGTCGAACTTTTCTTCGTCTACTATGTAAACATTCTTTTTTTTTCTATATTAAAAATTTTTTACTTAAATTGATAAAACCACTAGCTCTTCTTACGCCATTGATCGTTTTAATCTCGTATTTTTTGGATTCATTGGGTTTTTCATTTTTGATTTTAACAACTTTGAACAGATTAACGAAACATTCGCACCAGCGTCATAAATTCCATCAATCTCCATTTTTGTCCAATAATACCTTTACTTTTATCAATGGCAGCATACTAGTTTTTTGGCTCTTCATTTTGTAGTTTAACTTCCAGTTGTGAATTATTGACTAATTTTATTGGATTCTTTTCTTCCCCTTTATCCGTTTTTGTTCTGAACCAGCAAACGCTTTCGGGGTATTATCTATTTTTTTTCCATTAACTCGCATACTTTACAGGAATTTTCTTTTCTACATTATTTTTGTAAGTTGGGGTGGATTTTTTTCTCACTGAAGTCTCCTTTTTCTATCAAGTATTCCAGACTTTTGATCCTTTTAACAGATCTTTCCTTCCTTTGATTTCGTTTCGGTCGATTCTATCCGTGATGTAGTCTGGCAGACTAGTGGTGATCAATAATATCATCATTTCAGCATTCTTATTTTTATCTACTTCCAGAAGTATTTTTTTTTTTTAATTCATAGTCCAGTAATGAGCAACTTATATGTTTAAAATTTGTAGCATATTTTGCTGTTGACCATCCCTTATCTGAGTAAGTATCAACGAAATCTTCTTTCCAGTCTGCCCAACTCGAATTTATGGAATTTTTCATTAACATCGAACTGTACCAGTCAACGCAAGAACCTTTTAAGAAAAATCTCAGAATTTCTATTTTTTCCTCATCTCGTTGCACATCCAGGCGTTCGCATTCTCTTTCGAATAGATCTATCCATTAGGTAACATTGCTTTTTTTGTTGGTGAATTTTTCTAAATTAACCTTTCTGAAGATGACCTGATTGTCCTTTTTTGTTCAGTCGTTGTTTGGGGTACCACTACTTAAAGTTTGTTTCATATCTTCTTTTGATAGGCCGTTTGAATTATTGCCCTTCGGTTCTTCCCATCTTTCTTCTAATAACATATCCCCGAGCTGGATATTACCCCCTTTATCAATGTATGTAGCCCGCAATTCAGAGTTCAATATAATCCACGCGTTTCTATTCTGATTCCTTTTTAAGTTTATGTTTTTATCTTTCCTAAATTTATCGGTCCTCATTAATTCCGTGTGTAAGTTTACATTCTGCAATTCTTCTGGCAGGTCAAAAGTTTCGCCGTCTTGTGTTTTAATGGAAGTCACTAATAGCGCGTTCGACTTCTTGTCTGTGGCTGCTTTCATGATAAATTCGAAACGTAATTTCTCCATTTTTCTTCAGTTTCTCTTTTTGAATTTTAATGGACAAAAATGTCGTTTTATAAGACTATTTATGGTGTAGGTCGAATACAGTTAAAACAAAATTGTGTTTCTGTAACGAGAAGAAACGGCATTTAGTGTTCGTTATAAACCGTATCGTCCCTACTGCTCAAGTAAACGCTCGCGACTGATCTCGCAACACTTATCTTTTCCCACTATCTTTTACAACAGCTGACTTGTATGTCAGTTGTATGTACCGACGATTTTGACTAACGTGGTAAATTAATTAAATAATATTTCTTTACATGTATATATATTAGAGTGTTTCATTATTAGGCAATATTTTTTTTTCATCTCTAATACCAGAAAATCTCATACTTAATGGAAAATAAAAAATATTGCCGCTATGTAAAAGGTTTTAAGTCGAATAGCGGCTTAGCTTATTCAAAAATTGATTTGCTATTTAATATAACAAAAAAACATTTTTCTTTGTTTTAATTGAATTTTTCACCGTCAAAGAAATTTTTTTCGAAAAATCCTTATAGCTTTTGAAGGAAATTAAATGCAGAGATCGATAAAAATAGGAAACAGTGCTAACCTCAATAAAATCTCGAACTAACAATTCTATAAATTTTTGCGGGAAAATATGATTTCCGTACATGGATGTTACTATTTCATAGTAGTTACAATTAATTAATAATAATAATAATAATTTGATTGCTTGAATAAAACGAGACAATAGTTAAATTAAAATGTTCATGCTCTAAAATGTATAATATAATTAAATTATTTATATAAATTTAATAAACTGGTAATTAAATAGAATTTAATCTCTATTTTTAAAAATGTTCATGTTTGACGCGCTATAACTCCGAAATAACTTGTTGTACTGTTTCGACCAGAGGAACATTTTTGTAGAGAATTTAATTTCCTTCAAAAGCTATGAGAAGGATTTTTCGAAAAAAATTTTTTGAAAGTGAAAAATTCAAATAAAACAAAGAATAATTTTTTTCTTTGTTATTTAAATGGCAAATCGAAATTTGAATGAGCTAAGCCGATATTCGACTTAAAACCTTTTACCCAGCAGCAGTATTTTTTATTTTCCATAAAGTATGAGATTTTCTGGTATAACAGATGAAAAAGACATATTGCCTATAAATGAAACACCCTATATTATATAAGACAATTTCTTTGTCTTGGTAATGATGGTAACTACGGTTGAATAATTAGTACAACGGTTGATGCTAAGTTGAAACTGAATCAACAATATGTACAGCTTCCTTTTATTATGATTAAAACAAATATAACTTTAATCAATACACATAGGTTATAACAAAAATATCTCTACGAGTTTACTTCTCGTCTTCCGTAGTTACGACTCTCAAGTGCCACGGCCAGGCAACTTGAGCTTGGTCTGAGTGTCAAGCGGCTCCCTCTAGCGAGTCGCCTTACAGTTTGGATTATCCCCAAACTTACATATCTTCTTCTTCTTCTTCTTTCTTTAGTTTAGGCAAATTGCCTGTTTCGTAACGACGTTTTTCTGCCTATTGCACTGTTAAATTGTCGCACCATCGTTTTCGTGGGCGTCCCGTGCTTCTGCGGCCTACAGGTGACTTATCCCGTGCAATTCTGACAATTCTTCCGTTGTCCATTCTGTTATATGTTCGTTCCATTCTTTTTTCTTTTAGTATCCATTCGTTGATGTTTTCCACTTTGCATGTTCTTCTTATATCTTCACTTCTCTCTCGATCCAGTAGTGTTTTTCCAGCTATTCTGCGAAGAACTCTCATTTCGGTTGTCTCTAGTAACTGTTTCGTTTTCGCCGTGTCTGGTCGAGTTTCTGCGGTATGGACATAATAGGTCTTACCATTGCCTTGTAGATTCTTGGCTTTGGTCTCTATGTCAATGTTTTTGTTTCGCCATATTGTGTCATTCAAACAACCCGCTATTCTGGATGCCTTCATTGTCTGTTCTCTTACCTCTGCTTCAACATCACCATATCCTGAGATTTCTATTCCTAGGTACTTAAATCTCATTTCCTGCTGAATAACCTTCCCTTCAATTTCCAGTTTGCATCTTAACGGCGTCTTTGATGTTGTCATGCATTTAGTTTTCTGGGTCGATATTTTCATGTTGAATGATTTGGCTATGCAGTTAAATCGGTGTAGTAGACGTTGTAGATCATCCTCATTTTCGGCCACTAATACAGCGTCATCAGCATAGCATAGGATGGTTATTTCTTCGCTGCCCATTTTATATCCTTTTAGCAGTCTTACGTTTCTTATTATTTCGTCCATAATGATGTTAAAAAGCAGGGGACTTAGGGAATCCCCTTGTCGGATACCACGACCTGCATCAATCGGTTCAGTCAAGGCGCCATTTATCTTTGCTCTGGATCTTATTGTTTCTATAGATGTCCTCTATGGTCTTGATAAGATTGTTCGGAATTTGCCGGTTATAGAGGAGGTGTATAACATCCTTTAACTGCACTCGGTCGAATGCCTTTTCCAAATCAATGAAACACATATATGCTGGTCTGTTGTATTCAATTGATTTTTCTGTTATCTGTCTTATGATGAAAACCGCGTCTGTGCACGATCTGCCTGATCTGAATCCCTGCTGTTCGTCTTCTAGATTCGTTAAGCTGTTAATTTTATTCGTTATAATCTTTGTCGTTAGTTTTAATGAAGTGTTAAAAGATTGATTCCCCTGTAGTTTGTAGGCACTTTTTGTCTCCTTTTTTAAACATAACTAACAGTTGTACTAGTTCGCATTCGTCAGGTATTTTGTGTTGGCATAGTATTTTTTGGATTAGGAATGTTATTTGTTGTGTGAGACGTTGACCACCATATTTTATTAGCTCGTTTTGGATGCCATCTTGCCCTGGGCTCTTCCTATTCTTTAGTCTTCGAATAGCTGTTTCTACATCGCTGGACTCAATTTGTATGTCGCTTCTGGTTATTATTCTGGCGTATTTAGTTCCACTTGAGGTTCTTCTGATTTATTTTTCTTTTTTTTGCATATTTCCTTAATCTCTGGGCGGAACCAAAGAGTCTTGATCATTCTAGCCCGGTTTTTTACAGTTCGTGTTCCCAGGGCTTCGTATGCAGCTTCTAAAATGTTGGTTCTTAGTTTCTTCCAGGCTATGTTTATGTTATCTTCTTCTTTTATTGGGTCTTTTTCGATTTTTTCTTTCAACCTGTTCTCGTATAGTTGTTTGGTTGGTAAGTTCCATAGTGACTCGATGTTTATTTTCGATTCTTGAGTTGCTCGTGCAAGATTCCTTTGGGGTTTAAACTTATTCTTATTTTTGCTAATAGCAGGCTATGATCGCTTCCTACATTCGCGGAGTTTAATGTCCTAACATCTAGTATTTGGTTTGGTTGGACGTATCTGTTAGTAACAATGTAATCAATTGTAGACCTGAAGCCTCTGGTGTTGCTGTATGTAAATTTATAGTGTTCCTTATGATTGTAAAATGTGTTATTAATCCTTAGCTCGTTAAATGTGCATAGTTGTTTCATTAGTTCTCCATTGTCATTTAACACGTTTTCGTTGAACCTTTGTTTTATTCCAGGTATTATTTCATTTCCGATGCGAGCGTTGAAATCTCCAAGGATTATCATTTGTTGGTTACTTGGTAATGATCCGACTAAATTTTGTAGTTGGTCGTAGAAGGCTTCTCTTTCTTCTTTTGGTTGTTATCTTCAGGTGCATATATTGACACTACATTTAGTTTTGGCTTTCCGCCTCCATTTTTTTAACAAGATTCGCGAAGATATGTATGCATTCTTTTATGTTGTTTTGATACTTTTTTGATATTGCGATGGCTACCCCTTCTTTTGCCCTGGTTTGTTTTTCGACTCCACTATATATCACCAGGTAGTCGTCATATTGTATTTGCCCTTTGCCTTCTTTTTGTTTCTTGTAAGGCGCAAATATCAATATGTGTGTCTTTTAGTTCCTTCAGGGTCTCCTGGTCTTTGTTGTTCAATGATTTTATATTCCAGGTAGCCATGCGCAATATATGTTTTTTCTTCCATTCTTTATTCCTTTTACTTGCATGGGTCGTCATCGTTAAATCCGTCCTTTTCCGAGGCATAATTTTGTCCTTTTTAGCAGATTTCCTTTTTTCCGTTGGGTAGGGAGCTAGCCTGACCCAACAACCTTCCTCCTTTTCCCGGGCTTAGGACCGGCACATGATCGCTGATTATATTTAAATATGTTCCTGATATCATTGTTTCGCCGGTCATCGATGTGACCCCTGTAGCGCTTTAAGCTAACTTGCAACTAGTATCAGTTACCAGTGGTGGATATGACGTTCAACATTGAACATTATTTTTTGCTCATAATTATAGTTTATATACATACCAACTTTCATAACAAATCCGATGATTCTGTAAGCACTTAATTCTTGTTCATTCTGAATTGAAGTATTAGTTAAATAATGCCTGAATAGATATTATTGCGACCACCTGAAACCTGCATAAATTTATTCCTCAGATTTCAAAATCTAAAAGAGTTCTTTAATTGTATTTTAATCGAAGAATTTTTACTAAGCTTTTACATTACATTTATTATCTTTAAGATTTCTTCAAGAATATTATCTCTATATTGTTAATTATATAATATATAAATATTTATATTTCTTTTAAATATTTTAATAACAGATAAAAACTGACTTTCTTTTAACAAAGTTATAATGCTTAAAACAAGCATTTTTTTCTTCACACGGAGGTAAACGGGTCAATCCAGTAAAAAAACATCACTATTGCATAAATTTACAAATTCAAATAGAAATAAATAAAAAACGTTTTCTTCTCCGATATTGAATGCTTTATTGTCAGTATATCTAACTCAACAGTTTATAATTTCAAATTATAAATTTTCTTCTTAAGATTTTAATCGCGTTTAGGAGATTTGGATCACTGCGGTGTTGTCAAGATTCTATTTCTTTAACTCCCAATACACTTACATAAACAGTTAACATCTCTGGAGATATAAACAATTGAAATGAACTAGCTCCGTTATAAAAACACATTCAAGTAGATTCTTGGATTTTACCAATCGGATCTCGCTTTGCAATATAATTTAATAGAAATTTTTAATGTCTTATGTCATTCATATATGTAGAAGCTATTATTATTAAGCCAGCAAAAAAAAAATTCTATGAAATTGATTTAGCCTATTACACGATAAGCTAGATCAGTCTAAGGAAGGTTTTAGGTATTAAATTTAAAAAAAACAAGATATTTCATATCCGTTCTTATAGTAAGATAAATCTAATAATAAATCAGCTAATAAAACTGTATTAATTAAAAAATTGTTTCATTTAAATAATAAACTAATTTCTAATCAAATCAGCTCGATATAAAATTTACGCTCCTAAAGGTCAATCTGTGGTAAAAACTTCATTAAAAATTGATCACTTTATATTACACAATAATTGTCCTACATGAAATAGCTATTACTACTAGACCTACCATCACGTCATATGTATCAATTCCTACCATGAATGATCAAAAGATCAGCCCTCAATAAATGTACTCCCTCTGTCCGAAAATATGGTATACATTTACAAATTATTCTTGTTCGAATTTGTGCTATATATAAATTTAATTTTTGTTTTTAATTTCAGTCGCTGATGGTATATACATTTACAAAATTTAAAATACAAACTAATTGTAATAGAGTGGAACTTTGTCTTAATGATACGAAGAATCTTATAGGATGTCCTCTGTTATTTTAAACAATTAATTTATTAGATGTTGTAATATTACAAAAACGTTATCAAATTTCTATTTTTTAAATTCATTATATGCATTTAATCGTATCGAGCTAAGTTTTAGGTTCAAAGACAGCATAGGATTGAAGAATCCAACATCTAGAAAGGTTGAAGCATTTAATATTAGCAAATTAGAGTAGGTTAAACAGTCAAAGATATGCGCTTAAAATCTATTTTTTTATTTAAAATTACAGATATAAAAATGAGTAGATTTTGCTTTTTTTTGCTTTTTTTGCTTTTTTTTGCTTTTTTTTGCTTTTTCCTTTTTCCTTTTTTCTATTTTTCCTTCTTTTCTTTTTTTTCTTTTTTTATCTTTTTTTATCTTTTTATCTTTATTATCTTTTTTATCTTTTTTTTTTTTTTATCTTTTTTATCTATTTTTTCTTTTTCGTTTTCTTTTATAAAATTTTTTGTCGAATTTTTTGTTTTCCCTTTTAACCCTTTCGCTCCGACGGGCGTATATACGCCCTGGAAGAATGACTATTTATGTACGAAGAGCGTATATATACGCTATGGATAATTGGGCGCGCGGGTACAAAGAGCGTACATATACGTTAATACCATATATATTTTTAGTTCATACTTTACTTGAAATACTAATAAAACAAAATAATAAAATGATAACAATAAATAATTTGGAGAACAAAAAACTACATCTAATACTTCGTGATATTCCGTACTTTAGTGTCAGACTTCAGTGTCAACTACTCAGTAATGCACTCCGTTCACAGTGATCACATTTTGACGCAAACGCTCCGGAGCGAAAGGGTTAAATTATATTCATTGTTTACAATTTATTCGTAGACATTAGAAATATTTCTCTTTTTTTGATTAATTTAAAATAACATGTGAATGGTTATGAACTATCTTTTAGGGTTATCGTTTTCTTTTACAATTTTTATGTATTTAAGTTCACCGGATGTTTCCTTTTAGTCTTTTTCTAATGTGAGCAGATAACGTTTCTGCGGCTAGTTTGGCAGTGTACTGCGGGGTTCTTCTTTTTTATATGTTGTGTCAAATTTTCTATTTCTTCCATTATTGTCATTAGTACAAGGTCCTTTCGTATATTTCCCTCCATATGAATTACATGATGCGTCGACTATCAATCTTAGTATTTTCGATTGCAATTATTTTAAACTTTATTATAATTCATTATTACCGCTTTCTATAGTGATATCCCAAAGGTCCATTATTGGTTTTATAATGATTTTATAAACTGTTTATTCACTTTCTAGGCTGAGCTTGGATTTTTGCCTAGTTTGTCGAATAATAACTATGTTATTTAGTTTAATATCCAAAGAGTCTTTTTTTATACAGTATGAAAGTGAAGTGGATGTATTTGCTTATATTTGCTTTTATCCTTTTTTCTTTTAACTATTTTTCTATTTTTTTACGTTTTCTTGTAAAAAGGTCATCGCTACTGCTGAGTCAGAATTAGGTAGATATAGCAGTTTTCTTAGCAAACGTTAGTATTTGACTTTAATCAGTAGCTGGAATATCAGTTGTATAGAGTGTGTAAGGGTCAAATGTATCACTATGGGTCAAAGACACTTTTCTTTGCGATACGCCAGCTTTGATTTCTCCAATTTCAAAGTACACATCATTGATTTTTATAACAAAAGTCCTGCCCCTTAGATATGGTGCAAGTAGATTGTTGTGCATTTGCATTGGTAAGAGGGTTTTAGTTGTATCTACGAGCCCTGCATGCTAAAATGCTTAGAATGCTTTTCCAATGTCCATCTAGCTGAAATTATTTGTAAACCCTAAACATATAATAGTAATTTTGGCATTACGAACTTCTGCTTAGATGGATTTGTTACCAATGTGAGGTAATTTTTTGTCCTGAAGTTGCATAATGGCCGAAATTTGAAATTTATTGGTGTTACATTATACTGTAACTGTAGTTGCTTGAATGTGTTCATGGTCAATTTGACTATGTAGATAGTCTTTAATGTCATTTTTTAATATAAATGCAGTACCTTCGTGTGCCTTCTCCGATTCATGTTTTGTGTCGTATATATTGTATATTAGATTTTTATATAGCTTCTATAAATGAAGTGTGTGTGTGGGTTTCCAAATGAGGAGTATCAATATTTTATTGTAAAAGAAATTTTTGTCTCTACGACCCTTTCTTTCAGTTTTTAGCGTTCCACAAAGCTATTCCAGGATAGCTCTATTTTTATTTTTCAGTTAGCACGTTTGTGAGCATTTGTAGCTTAGTTATTGTTTGTTATTTTTATTGCGTTTTATTTTACTTAATTTTTGTTAGTATTCTGTATTTCTAATTGATTGTATGAAAAGTGTCTTGATTTCTGTAGCGTCATTTGTTTCCCTTTCGTTTATTAATTCTATTGTGGAAGTCGTCTGTGCACAACTTCTTAAGTCAGTAAAATTAACATTTTCCCCACATTGTGCTTGGAACAACAGAGTACCTACGTATTATCTCTTAAGTTACCTCTTTTTTGTTGTATATTTTACTGCGGATGTACTCTGCTTGGAAGAGTTGAGAAGAGTTTTTTTGAAGCTACTTCTTATCTCACAGCCTTTGTAACTAATTGGTAGTTGTTCCTTTGCAATTTTAGCATTTATTGAGTCTATCTTTCTTAAAATGGGGAAGTTAGTTGACAGATGATTTTGTGCTCATCTTACATACGGTGTTCTATTGCTATAATTTTTTGTATGTTGTATTGCTGAAATCTTATGCATTGCTGCATATCTTTCTTATGTTGTGGTGGTTCTACGCTTATTAGTGTTTAGCATTTTGTTTATACTAAAGTATCCTTGTTATTGCTTCCACAAGAGTTTTCCCATAAATAACGGCAATACTTGTTTCATATTAACTTCATGCCAATTTACTGCTTTTATCTCATGTCCAGCTTAAACATCCTTCTTGATGGTTGTATTGGCTTATTTCGGACGTAAGCTTCTGATGACTGTTTCGTGCTTTCTTCCGTCTTCAGTTAGTATGTGTGATGACTGCGTTTTCGACTTTAGAACTTTTTAACTTCACGAGATATTCAGGAATGTTTAGTTTGTATTTTAACTTGATGCAGTTTTATTTGTTTTAAATATAGTTTTTTGTCTCTGTGCTGTATAATTAAGCAACTCAATAAAAAGTTTTACTATTTGAGCTACAACGTAAATTAATTGTGATTTAATAAAATGAGCTGTTGTTGTAAAGTTCTTTAATTATGTTATCTCTACCTCTCCTTCCAATGAGATAAACGAATTTGACAGTGATTTCTTGTAGCCAGGGTTGTGTCTCGAAATCGTTTGAATGCGAGATTTCTTTACAATTTTTACTTGCTTTAACTCCTTTCCAGTTGTTAATTCGATTGTCAGTACTTGTTTAAATACTATTTTCTTCATAATTTGTAATACAAAAAACCGAACTGTGCTCGAATTTTGGGAATCTACAAATTCGTGTATGCTTAACTTATCATAATATTTTTTAAGATATATTTATCGCCGTTGGCTATAATTTAAATCGACTCGCGTAGATTTTATGGCATATTAGAAGATCGAACCATCACAACACTCGCTAGCCGTAAGTCACCTGTTTACTATAAACGCTTTAAAAAGTTTAAACAATGCTCGGAAAAAACTTCGAAGTCGAAACAAGTCTTCCTACTTTAACGGCTTTGCTGATCGACCAGAGATACTTATGTAAATTTCTGAACGCAAATAGCTCGAAACAGACTAATCGCGATAATCGAACGATTCGAAGAGACATTTGCATTTTAGCCAACATTTTCTAAATAACCCTTACGTTCGCTCCGTATATCTTTTTCTCTTTTGAAACATCTTCAAAGATTTACCTTTACTATATTGTTTTCCAATCAAGTGTTAAATTCTAGCCGAAATTAAACAATTTGCTGCAAAATCATCGCTTAAATCTTTTTAATAGCAGTGCGTTTTAACTTCTGACCTTCTTCAATTATAACAACTTTTGAAATAAACTTGTAAATTCCGTATTAGTTCAGAGCCTCGATTTAGTATTCCATTTTTGCTTAAACACTACTTTTAACAAAATCTCTGATTTTCTAAAAACAGCGTATATTACATTTAGAAAAATACAATATTTTTCTTATCAAAAATAAATTTCTGCCCATTATCATGTGTTGCGTATAATAATTACTAAATACAAAGTAAGGTTACTTCATTTTTTACTTATTCTTAATCCTAAATGTTTTTAAGAATATATACCATTTTTTCGGACACAAAAAATTTTTACAGTTAAATTTAGATAATAGTTAATTTTTTATTAATTGAAAATTACGTCAATGGACATTAAAAACCTTGCGCAAAACTTTATATATACCTATTTCTACTAGGATTGTGTCAAATTGATTGTTAGAAAAAAAGTTATATTTTTCGATAATTATCGTAGATAATAGATAGGTAGATATAATGTAATAGGTTTATATATAATTATCTTATATATATATATATACATTTAATATAATAAATATCAATACAATACTGTAGTAATAAATTAACGCGTTTACAGAAGCTGAACTACCAGTTGCAAATATAAGTAGTAAAAAATTTATAACAATATCTATTGCTTTCTGCTATTTTAATTAAATTATTCTCCTCGTCATCATCGTTGTCAGAAAATTCTAGCTCATTGGATGTGTCAAATGTCATTATTTTATCAATATTATATTCAGTTCCAAAATTTATTGTTTTTCGAAATCCGAATACTGCCCCTATAGCTATTATTTCTTTCATTGATGTCACATTTTTTAGAATGTTATGACATTTTTCGAATAAATGAGCCGTTTATTTAATAATGACCTAAGATTTTTTTTGCCGCGAAATGTTTTTACTGACATTGACTTCCAGTTGACTTCCAATATTATTACGATACAAAAAAAAAAATATATTAAAATGAATTTAGGCTTCTTTCGAAATAAACGGCTCAATATTCACTAGAAAATAATACACTAAATAAGAAATAAAAAATTTACATCGAAATATGGTTGCTTACTTTTTTTTCTTCAAATTAGTACTGACAATACTATTCAATAAAGAAAATCTTTTGAACTTTTGTACTATGATTATTCTCTTTCCTACAATTATAAATTTTACTGTAACACCCACCTTTACTTTACAGTCAGCTTACACATTTGTAATGAAAGACACTTTCAGACAATGTAATAAAAGACTCATACCGCTTTTAGTTTGTTCTTCAGAGAGCACATTTAGATAATTTATTTTTTGTATTAGAGATAAATTCAAAAGGATAAATGTCTTCATATATTTTTTGATTGATCTGATGACCGATCGTAGTAAATGGGACAGGTAAATAATTTTCTTTAAAAATTCTATGAAATCGAAGAAAATACATTAATGTAATCAAGTTGTTGCGAAGCTGAAACACAGGACAGTGACAGTGAGTTCTCGACATTCGATTGGTGAATGTTAATCACTATATGACACGATGCTAGTTTCTTCCTCTCTACAATTGCATCATGTTACTTTTAAATTTATGTAATTACCTACCTAAAGACTCTAATTGATTGAATAAATTAGAGATAATATTTTGTTGATCTTTTATATGTGTACATATTTAAAGCTACCGATTATTCAATCGTACAGATGATTATAGTGCTGTAAATATGATAATTAGGTATTGCATTAAAATAGAAACCAGAGGATAAAAGTGAGTAAAAATAGTATAGTGTAGAGGTTAAGCAAACTACTCAACATCGAACTGGTCGAACTCCTTTATACGTTTACTTATGCAAAATAGAACATTGATTTTCCAATTTCAAACACGGACACTTTGCTTAACTACACTCTTTGATTTGCAAACCTGTTTTTCTTAAATATGCTTTTATTCTACCTTTTTATAACTACGATTACTATCAGAATAAAAATGAAACAGTAATAGTTTCGTTAGATTCGGTAGAAAAAATGAAAATAAAGACAAAACAAAATTGGTTTCCTTTAAACAAAATAAGCTTTTTACATTGTATCCTAACATTTACAATTTAGTGTTACAAAGGGATTTAAAAAAAAAAAATTAGATTAAAATTAAAAACATACTAATGACATTGAAATCCTGTAAAAAAAAATTTATTT
>NW_025113111.1:5567-30966 GCF_010416935.1 Polistes fuscatus | reverse complement strand
GGTACAGGAGGTAGCCACGTGTTAGTTGGTATTATGTATTTCTCAGTTATGTTAAATAAATCACCTTTTTAAACGATCTGCGTATTTCAGTTTATTGGATACACCCGACAGGTTATGGGCCCAGTATCATTTTGGGTAAAGGAAAAAGTTTGATGCATCGCAACTAAAATAAAATTTAAGGTTAGCTTTCCCCGTGCAGTAAAATAACAAAGTAAAGAAGTAAGGACGTGCGTTAAAAAAAGACGAGTGCCGAGAAAAGTGAAAATGGCTACATTAAATCTTAATCAAGTACAAAAGCTTGGTGAGAAAAATTACGAATCATGGAAAATTCAATTGAAAAGCTTATTAATATATAATGAACTATGGCATTACGTGAGTGGAAATGAACCGAAAACCAGGGAGAATGCAACTGAATGGACAAAAAAGGATGAAAAAGCGCTAGCCGTAATATTGCTAAGTGTTGAAGAAACCCAACTTAATCATATAAAGAGAGCTGCGACATCTAATGAGGCATGGGAAAATTTAAAGAAAGTTCATGAATCCAGAGGTCCCGTGCGAAGAGCTGCTTTGTATAAACAATTATACAGAATGAAAAAAGGCACTGATCAAACTATGTCGCAGTATGTAAATGAATTTCAGTGTAAGGTTGAGCAATTAGAAGAAGTGGGAATTTCTATTCCAGATGAACTTGTGTCGATAATGTTATTAAGTTCAATGCCAGCTGAATACGAAAACTTCACTATCGCTATAGAGTCACGAGATGAATTACCCGATCTAGAGAGTTTGAAAGTTAAGCTCATTGAAGAAGAAGCACGGAGAGGGGAAGTTTACACAGTATCTGGAGAAACAAGCTATGATAATGCTTTAGTTACTAAGAATAAACAAAATAATTACACAAAAACAAACAAGGTAAGAGCGTGAAGAATAAGGAAAGAAGGTTAGATTCAGTGGTAATTGCTACATATGCAAGAAATATGGGCATCGGGCCAGTGATTGTCGATAAAAATGCAAACACAAGTCAAAAACAAAATGATGCCTTGGCGGCAACTGTGCTTAAGAATGATTCTAGAAAACCAAACGTTTGGTATCTAGATAGTGGTGCAACTACACAGGTAAGCAACGAGAAAGATAAATTTGTGAACCTGGATGACAACCGCACAAAGATTTATACAGCCAGAAGAAAGCGTGAACTCGACTGGAAGAGGAACGATTGAAATTAAAGTAAATATAGGGAAAGAAGAAAATCCAGTAAAATTAAAGGACGTTATGTTAGCCACGAGTTTCAAAAGCAATCTCCTATCAGTATCTCAAATTACCAAGAATGGGTATACGGTGACGTTCTACAATGACGGTGCAAAAATAAACGTAAAGATGGATCTGTAGCAATGACTGCGAAGGAAGAAAATGGCTTGTACGTAGTCAAGAAGCTGATAAACACAGCGCTATGATACAAAAAGAAAATTGCAGCGGATTAATTATGGGACCAGAGACTCGGGCATCTAAACTTCAATGATATGCGTAAGATGAAAAATAAACAACTAGTGGTAGGTATGAATGATAACTTGGATAGTTCAAATCCAGTGTGCGAGGTTTGCCAAAAGGGCAAAATTCATCAACTGCCTTTCAAGACATCAACCCGAAGAGAGAAAAATGTAGTAGGGTTGGTGCATAGTGATATTTGTGGCCCATTCAGCACAACATCTTTAGGGGGAGCGAAGTACTTTGTAACGTTTATTGATGATAAGACTCGTTACATCCAAATTAAGACATTAAACAAGCGCTCAGATGTGTTGGATGCAATCAAGGCATAAAAAGCCTACGTGGAAAATCAAACAGGTCATAAAATAAAGAAATTGAGAACTGATAATGGAAAGGAATATTGCTCGAAAGAATTCAATGATTATTTAAGAGCACAAGGTACAGGAAGAGAGCTCACTGCGCAATACACACCTCAGCAAAATGGAGTGTCAGAAAGAGCAAATCGTACGCTCGTTGAAATGGCACGGAGTATGCTCATGCAAGCACAGTTACCTATTTCCTTGTTGGCTGAAGCGATTTCGACATGAGCAGATCAGGAACAGATGTCCTACAAGGGCAAATGAAGAAGTCACACCACACGAAGATTGGTCAGGTGAGAAACCATATGTGGGATTTATGAGAAAATTTGGAAGTAGAGTAATAGCTCTGAAAAAGGAAAACGTCGAAATAAGTTCGAGGCCAAAGGCAAAGAATACGTATTGGTAGGATATTCGGATGAGGCGAAAGCATATCGCCTATGGGAACGAGGAACTCGAACAGTCATCAAGTGTAGAGACGTTCGATTCATCGAAGACCAAAATGTGAGCATATGTGGAGACGAACCACAACTATTCGAAGTACCTTTGGAGCCAATAGCTGTTGAAGAAAAAGAAATCGTGGTGAAGACGTCATCAGGTGACGAAGAGGAAGCTAAAATATTCAAGGAACCAGCATAGATAAATTGAAACTCCTCATCTTTATCGAGGGCCGGGACGTCCAAGAATTGAGAGGATTGGAAAACGTGGAAACCACGCAAGCTTTATCAGACGAGACCTATTCCAGAAGAACCACAAACCGTTAGAGAAGCCTTGAACAGCTCAGAAGATGAACGATGACTAGTGGCAATGAGATCGGAATACGACGCTTTAATAGAAAATAACACGTGGACACTAGTGAATAGCCGAAAAACAAAAAGGTATTGAAATGTAAATGGGTATTTAAAATAAAGAAAAATGAAGACGGGTCTATTGAGAGATTTAAAGCAAGGTTAGTTGCGAGTGGCGATCACAATGCGAAGGAATAGATTTTGACGAAGTATTCGCACCTGTAGCTAGACTTGAAACCATACGTAGCCTTAGGGATCAGTGTAATAAAAAATATGTACATACATCAATTAGATGTTGTTACTGCTTACGTCCAGAGGAACTTACAGATGATATATATAAAGAACAACCCGAGAACTTTGTAATACCAGGCAAGGGTGACAAAGTCTGTAAACTAATGAAACCATTGTATGGATTAAAACAAGCAGGGCGTGAATGGTACCGTAAATTAACAATTATTTGATTTAGTTAGGTTTTAGTAACACAGCAGTGAATCCTTGCGTTTACGTTGATTCGAGAGAAAATAATGATACGATAATAGTCATCTATGTCGACGACTTATTAGTAGCGTCAGCAGACTTATCGCGCGTAGGTAAAATCAAAAGTTTGCTGAAACAAAAGTTTAAAATGAAAGATCTAGGAAAGTTAAGGACATTTTAGAAATACACGTAGACAGAGATGAAGATCTTGGAAAGATTAAAATAACGCAGAGGAAATACATCCAAGATGTTTTGGAGAAATTTGATCTAACGGAATGAAATCCAGTTAGTACACCGTTAGAGACGAGCATAAATATAAATGATTGATGTTACAAGTAAGAAATGAAGATGAAAACAGAATTGATGAACCATATAGAGAATTAGTGGGTTGCTTGATTTATCTCGCGAATGCAACTAGACCTGATAAGCGTTCGCAGCTAGTTTATTAAGTCGTTTCTGCTCAAATCCGAAACAATCCATAGAAAATGGCGAAAAGAGTTTTACGATATTTAAAGGGAACTGCAGAGTATGAAAGCTGAATATATGAGCCTTTCAGAAGTTACAAAAGAAATTATATACGTTAGAAACTATTAAAACATATGAAGGCCTATAATTTGTTAAAGCAATCAACCAAAGTTTATTGTGATAACCAAAGTACCATAGAACTATGTAAGAATAGCGTTTACCATGGGCCGTTGCAAACATAGATATAAGGTAGCATTTTTCACGCGAATCGCAAGAGCGGGGTGATAATATTGTGAACTATTTAAGTACGGAGAAGATGACCGCCGATATATTAACCAAAGCCTAGCGAGTAACAAGCATAATACCTGTGTGAAACTATTAAGTTAAGTTGAGGGAATCTACGACACCTAGACAAGGGGGAGTGTTGGAAAAATAAAGCGAGTTGCCCATCTTGTATCTCAGGCGTCTTCGATACAGTAGTACCAAACCACTTAGTTTTTGAGTAAGTTGGCAGATGGTGTAATAAAGCACTAGCGCGGCGCGGTACAGTAGGTAGCCACGTGTTGAGTTGGAATATTATGTAATTTCTCAGTTATGTTAAATAAATACCTTTTTCAACGATACTGCGTATTTCAGTTTAATTGGATAACCCGACATTATATTAGTTTATTATTATATTATTATGGGATTGGAATAAATATAGAAGCAAAGACGTTAAAAGTATGAATATTCAAGAGTAATCGAGTATAAGTGAAAATGAATACTCAAGAATAATCGAAAATAAGTAATAATTATTATAGAATAAATATAGAAGCAAGAAACGTTGAAATACGAATATTCAAGAACAATCGAGTATAAGTAAACTTGTTTTTCAATTAGGCAGAAGTATAAGAAATGTCTTCCTTAATTATGGTAGGATAAATATAGAAGCGAGAAACGTTGAAATGTGAATGTTCGAGAACGATCTAGTATAAGCAAAAAGTTGTTTTTCGGTTAGGGAATGAGAGAGTATGCGTGTATGGATGTGCTTAGCGTGGATGCAGGAAAGACGAAAGGAGGAAAGGATATAAGGCGAGAGAATATAAAAGAGGAGCGTTTTTCGGTTCGAGGACAGTTCAGTTCAGTGTAAGTTCAGCTACGATAGTTAGTGTTATATTAATAAATTACTTCTGATCGCACTCCTCACTATATTTTTTTATTTAAACATCCTACAAATTTTGGGGGCTCAGCCGGGATTGAGTAAAAAGTAAGCCGTGAGTGAGTGTAATTTTTGAAATTGCTAGTGTGTAGCATCCTCGTGTAAGTTATACAGCGTTGGTTAAGTCTGTATTAAAGATCGAGGTTGGGCATATTTTGTCAATTTTCGTGTTGCGCGAAGTAGTGTGTAGCATCCTCGTGTAAGTTATACAGCATTAGTTGAAGCCTGTATTAAAGATCGGGGTTGTATTGGGAATAGCATCCTCGTGTAAGTTATACAGCGTTGGTTTAAGTCTGTATTAAAGATCGAGGTTGGACACAGTTTTTGGTTTGTCGGTTCGTTGAAAAGATTTATAAGATGTCGAAGTCACTGAATAACGCTACGATTGCTGAACTCAAGGAGAAGTGCAAAGAATTAGGATGTAGCACTTCAGGAACGAAAACCGAATTAATACAACGGTTGAGAGAAGTTGATCCGTCGGAAGCGTGGGCTCAGAAGAACGTAACAAATACAGCTCCACGCGTTGTGTGTGAAGAAGTAAGATTCCCTGATGCTGAAGATGTAGGGAGATTTTGAATGATAATTGCGAAGAAGAAGTTAGAAAAAATGATAAGCATTTACTGGAGGAAGAATTGGAACTCGTACGACGTGAGTTAGAATTGGTTAGAAGTCTTCGCGGTGCAAGTATTAGTACAGAGCGACGACAATTGGTTGAAACGCAAGAACAAAGTTACAGTAATCCAGATTTTAGAGAAAGGGTTGATATAAGGCTTGTGTCTGACCTTTTGAATGTTTTTAAGGGAGAAATGGGTGAATACGAAAATTGGGAAAGACAGCTGAGAATGTTACGAGCAACATATAGTCTCAACGATAATCAAGTGCGTATGTTAATCAGCATGAGATTAAAAGAGAAGGCACTTGAATGGTTCTATTCAAAACCAGATTATGTCACAATACCCATTGAGGAATTGCTAGCCGATTTAAGAAGCACATTTTGTCATCGGCAAAATCGTATAGTTCTACGAAAAATTTTTGAAGAGCGTGTTTGGAGAAAAGATGAGTCATTTCGTGAGTACGTTCACAACAAGGTGATACTCGGAAACAAAGTTCCGATTCATGAAGATGAAATTGTAGATTATATCATCGAAGGTATTCCAGATGCAAATCTTAAAAACCAAGCTAAGATAAATAGGTTACGAACGAAGGCAGATATCCTAGAAGCTTTCGAAGGAGTGACCTTGCAGGAAAAGAATCGAATTCCGGGTGATACGAGATTCGTTAGAAGACCTCACAACATGAAGAATTGGAATACAGGAGGGTGGAAATCTACGAAGCAGACAAGAAGTTGTTTTACTTGTGGATCATTTGACCATATGGCTGATAGTTGTCCAAAGAAGAAGAAGGAAGGACCAACGTGCTACAATTGCAAAGAGCGAGGACACATTGCATCGAATTGTCCGAAGAAATATCCCGTAGTAAAGAAAGTTTAAACACATTTAGAATTCAAGAAAAGAAGTGCGTTATTGACGTTCGAGTGAATAATTGTTGCATCAAGGCATTGATTGATACAGGCAGCGATGTATGTCTTATGCGTTTTGATCAATACATAGAGTTAGGATCTCCACGGTTAATGGATAGAGAATTGAAATTTAGTGGTGTAGGTGGAGGCACAAATACAACAATAGGCGAATATTATGCACGGTTAACAATTGACAATAATTTGTATGTAGTTCTAATGCGTGTAGTACCGAATACAGTTATGAGTCAAAAGTTGATATTAGGAATCGATTTTCTCAGTACGGTCGATGTAGCAATTAAAGACGGAAACGCTATTATTACACCGAAAGCAGGTAACGATTTAGATCGCTCAGAAATATTTAAAATAGATCTTATTGAAAAGTCTCTGGAAATAGAAGTAGATCATGTAAACGATGTTAAATGTCAACAAGAAATTAAGAATTTAGTTGCTGATTATAATCCTAGGAAAACAAAAGATATCGGTGTTAAAATGTCTATCGTAGTTAAGGATAACGAACCGGTATATCAAAGGGCGAGACGACTTTCCCAATCCCAAAAAGATATTGTAAATCAACAGATACAAGAGTGGATGGAAGAAGGTATCGTACAACCATCTCTTTCTGAATATGCAAGTCCGATAGTTTTAGTGGAAAAACGAGACGGTTCATTTAGATTGTGTGTTGATTATAGAAAATTAAATCAAAAGATAGTTAAAGATCGTTATCCTTTGCCTCTTATAGAAGATCAGTTAGATCAGTTGCAGGGCGCTAATTACTTTAGTACTCTTGATTTAAAGAATGGATTCTTTCACGTGTCGATAGAAGAAGAAAGTCGAAAATACACCGCGTTTATAGTTCCTGATGGACACTATGAATTTTTAAAAGTTCCTTTTGGACTTTGTAATTCGCCATCCGTATTTCAAAAATATATAAATGCAGTTTTTAGAGATTTGACTCGCCAGAAAATAGTATTAACATATTTAGATGATTTGATTATACCATCAATTAATAGTGATGACGGATTAGAAAGATTGAAAATCGTGTTAGATACTGCTAGTCAAGCAGGTTTGCAGATAAACTGGAAGAAGTGTTCCTTTTTACAAAGTAGGGTCGAATTTCTAGGCCATATAATAGAGAATGGAAGGATACGACCATCTGAACGTAAGACTGAGGCTGTTAAAAATTTTCCCACGCCAACGAACATTCGACAGGTTCAAAGTTTTTTAGGTCTAAGTGGCTACTTTAGGAAATTTATACCACATTATTCGTTAATAGCTAGACCGTTGACAGATTTGTTGAAATTGGATGCTAAGTTTACGTTTGGTGAGGAACAAAAGAACGCATTCATTCAATTGAAAGAAATATTAGTCGAGAAACCGGTGTTGACTTTGTATAGGGTTGGTGCAGAGACACAGTTACACACTGACGCGAGTATGCATGGGTATGGAGCGATATTGTTACAAAAGAGCGAGAAAGATAACGCGTGGCACCCTATTTTTTATGCTAGTGGTAAGACTACACCGGCAGAAAAGAAATACACAAGTTACGAGTTGGAAGTACTTGCAATAATTAAAGCGCTTAAGAAATTTAGAGTTTACCTATTGGGAATTTCTTTTAAAATTATTACGGATTGTCGCGCTTTTGCTCTTACGATGGGAAAAAAAGATTTATGCGTGCGAATTGCTAGGTGGGTTTTCTTTTTACAAGATTTTAATTATGTTATCGAGCATCGTCCAGGAAAAAATATGCTGCATGTAGATGCTTTAAGTCGTCAGCCGTTACCATCTTGTATGATTATTGAAGAAAGTAAAAATGGATTAATGAATCGCTTAAGACAGGCTCAGCGGAGCGATAGTGATGTACAAAAAATAATAGATTTAACTAAAGACGGAAAAATTAATGGATACGAAATGCGAGGAGATTTGTTGTTCAAAGAAGTTGATGATGATTTTAAATTAGTAGTTCCGAAACAGATGTGTTTACAAATAATTCGTCAAGCGCATGAGGTTGGTCATTTTTCTGTAAGTAAAACAGAGGCATTAATTCGAAAAGATTATTGGATTCCAAATGTTAAAATGAAAATAGAAAATGTTATTCGAAACTGTGTTGCGTGTATATTAGCCGAAAGTAAACAAGGTAGAAAAGAAGGATATCTGAATCCCATAGATAAAGGGGAAGTGCCCCTTGATACCTATCACGTAGACCATCTTGGACCACTTCCTTCCACGGGGAAAAATTCTCGTAGTCATATTCTCGTAGTGGTCGATAGTTTTTCGAAATTCGCGTGGTTATATCCGACTAAGACGACTTCGACGAGCGAGATTCGGTATCGTTTTAGAAAGCGAGCGAGAATAAAATATAATCAAATTTGTAAACGAAGGCGCCTATGTAATGGATGAGTATATGTATGGGAATGAGTGAGATACGAGAATGTAAGATAAAATGAAGTTAGGACAAAGGATGTTAAGAGCGCGCGAGGTACTAAATGTAAAATAAAAGGCGAAATTAGAGAAAGATGTTATGAATGAGTGAATGCGTGGGAAAAAGAGAGAGAGACACATTCGAGGACGAATGTACATGCAGAATGGCCGAGTATGGGATTGGAATAAATATAGAAGCAAAAGACGTTAAAATATGAATATTCAAGAGTAATCGAGTATAAGTAAAATTGTTGTTCAGCTAGGTAAAGGCATAAGAAATAATTTCCTTAATTATTGTAGGATAAATATAGAAGTAAGAAACATTGAAATATGAATACTCAAGAATAATCGAAAATAAGTAATATTATAGAATAAATATAGAAGCAAGAAACGTTGAAATACGAATATTCAAGAACAATCGAGTATAAGTAAACTTGTTTTTCAATTAGGCAGAAGTATAAGAAATGTCTTCCTTAATTATGGTAGGATAAATATAGAAGCGAGAAACGTTGAAATGTGAATGTTCGAGAACGATCTAGTATAAGCAAAAAGTTGTTTTTCGGTTAGGGAATGAGAGAGTATGCGTGTATGGATGTGCTTAGCGTGGATGCAGGAAAGACGAAAGGAGGAAAGGATATAAGGCGAGAGAAATAAAAGAGGAGCGTTTTTCGGTTCGAGGACAGTTCAGTTCAGTGTAAGTTCAGCTACGATAGTTAGTGTTATATAATAAATTACTTCTGATCGCACTCCTCACTATATTTTTTTATTTAAACATCCTACATTATTATTATTATTATTATTATTATTATTATAAGTCTTGAGGTAGGATTTGTTATTTTGACTTTTCAAATATCCTCGAGATTTACTTCAGCAAACGGCGGCGGCTGAGTCCATTCGAAAACTCACATAATCGGGTGGGTTGTGGGTGGAGGGGGGAAGGAGAAGGGGTTGGGATAATCCGTGTGGAATATATACTATAAACAAAATATAAATAATGTTAAATTCGTAACTCGTAAATGTTTTACCTCGGAATTTTGCCAATTTTTCTACGATACTCGTTCCCAATTTTCTTGGATAGAACACCTACTACAACCACCACCACTGTGAGAGTAAAATAATAATAATAATAAGTAGAATAAGAAGAAGAAGAAGAAGAAAATTTGTTAGGAATTTTAAGCTTTCGTAGCTTTCGTAACTGTCGCGAATTTGAATTAATTAGTGACCTAATCATCGTCGTATGCTAGTTTCTTCTCTTGCTAAACATAATCGGCACAAACACCGTCATCTTCCGTCAACTTCCTGACCGGAAACGTTACCAAGCAGGTGTTCAGGGGAGCCCAGGAGCAGCTGCCCTGCTAACTCGAGTTGCTGCTATGCTTTACAACGATATAGATTTTGTTTAATCATTCTTTTATTTTATCTATCCCTTTCTCGTTTAAGAATCTGTTAATTTTAATCGAGAAATTTTTGGCCCCCTCCCCCGAAAAATAATATGCTCGCGTAATATCATTTATTTAAATAATTTAATAATTTAATAATTAAATTCAATAATTTAATAGTAATAATTTTTGTTTTTTTTTTGTATGCAACGATTCGTTGTTAATCGATTTTTCATCGATTATCGAATATTTCTATAACGATTATTTCGTAAAACAATTTTTTTTTTAACTAAATTTTAAAATTAATGTTCATACGTTTTCAAACATAATTACATGAACTGTCGTACTACGTTTCTTTTTACAAATAAATATCTGCGATAATTGCATTTAACACTAGAACTACCGGAAAAAAAACAATGCTACTTCTACCAAGACCAGTCAAAATGACTGGTCATTTATAATCGTAAAAACAAAAGAATTTTTTTATTGTTTTGTTTTATATTATCATATAGAATGAATATAAGGGTATGGAAATACATCTATATGATGACAATTTTTAAAAATATAATAATTTAATTATAATAACAACATTTTTAATGATACTAAAAAGTATAAATAGAACTTTTAGAAACAAAAAGAAGAAAATAAACATACAATAAAGTAAATATAAGAAGTATTTTATTAATAAAAATGTAATAGAATCTGAAATAGAAAAAAAATTATTATTAATTATTTTTAATATAAAATATTAAAATGATTGTTATTTATCTGATTATGATTCGTCACATTTCTTACAAAAGTAATTTATCTTTGTAGTGCATTGTTTGCAAACATATTTTTTACATAAATTACAAATGACAGTAGTCTTATTATTATTGCAGAACCCTATTTGACACCATTTACGTGAAGAAGGTGAACTCGTTGATGTACTTGGAGAAGTAGTTTCTTGTTGCTTGATTTTTGATTGTACATATTCAATGGCAAGTTCATTTGCTAGTTGAAACAAGAAGTCTTGTCTAGATATTTTCTCACCTGTGGTTTCCTTATATAAGATCCAGGAATTTATGCCAGCTAAATCTAAAATGTTATAAAATACTTGGAGCAGCCATCTTCTAGATCCGGATTTTACGCTATATTTTTTTGCCATTTGGTCTGTAATGTCCACTCCAAATTTAGTTTTATTATAAAATTCAACCGTCTCGGGTACTTTTTATTACTTTTACCAATTTTGATACATTTGTGTTTAGAACTCAATATAAAAACTTTCTTTTTCGGTTTACTTTTGTAAATTGTAAGGGTAATATTATTTGATTTATAGAGTAGTGATGAAAAACGAGTCATAGTATCCTTCTTTATTTTACAAATTTTTGGCAATTCTCTTTTGTTGCCACGTATAGTGCCAACAAGCGTGGCACTTTAAACTCATCAAACTCATCATTATTACCACTATAAACTGTTTCAATATCTTCTTGGTCACTTTCTTCATCCTCGATATCAGAAGCTTCCATTGAAATATTGTTTATTTTTCGCAGCAAATCAAAGGTTTTTATACGTTTTGCCATTTTTTATGGATTACAAAAAATCGCTATATAACTAAAAAATAGATGCTATTCCCACGACTATGAAATAAAGAATGATCGCGTAAAACTACATCGAATTTATTATTTCGATACACTACGGCAACGATTATATCACTATGTATTATCGCCAGATAAGCAGTAACATGAGAGAAAATATTAAAACAAAGAATAATACATTCGTCTAAATATCTAATCGACGGTGTTTATTTCAAAAAACAGATATTTTCAGATTTATGTCGAATTTAAGAAGTACCAGTCAAAATGACTGGTATTGGTAGAAGTAGCAAATGCCAAAATTTATTCGAATTCTGTTCAAGTTATAAAAAAATAAAAATTATTTTTACAAACCATTCCTTATATCTAGAAAAGTCATCATATAATTTTGAGAAAAAAATGTAACGTGAGGTGGGAATTAAAAAATGAAGTTGCGCGACCAGTCATTTTGACTGGTCTGGTAGTTCTAGTGTTAAATAAGTATTATAATAATAACAATAATAATAAATGCGAATAACATTTTGTCAAATATAAAAATATCTTACATGTATCATATATATATAAGGTATATTCTATATGGTTCTTATAAGGATAATGTCTTGGAAATATAACTGCCTTGAGTTTCTGCAAATAAGAGACCCCTTCGATTATTTTATTAATATTATTCACACTAACCTACATTATCTGCATTGCGTTACATTGTAAAAATACAAATTACACTTAAAACTACACTATGTAAACTAGTTGCATTACCTGCAAATAAGAGAAACAACATTTACAGCTAATATTCACTCTTATTTTATTGTCTTATTTCTAGCTACGCAATTTGAATTCTAACCGTCTCTGCTTAGCGAGCTCCTAACCGTTTCTATACTTTCGGTCTCTTTGTTAACGTTCCCGAATCTTCTAAGCCTAATACGCCTGTGCGTCTTAACTGCAGGACAGCGGGAAATTTAAATAGTAAAAGTGACGAAATATAAATAGTAATATTTCGTTACATCACCTCTTCCCGGGGAAGGAAAAACGAAAGACAATATACTAGCTTTCTTGATCATCACACATAAATGGTACTAGTTTCGTGATGTTAACCAATGACTCTGATTTTTTTCGGTCCGTCTGTATTTTATAAATAGTATTTAAAATCTTTTCTATAATTTTGTACGGTCCTATTTTTAATTCATCTAATTTTTTTCTGTTTAACCTATGATTATTTTCTACATATTCTAAATCTCGTATATTAAATTCGTGATGTCTTCTGTTCTTATCAAATATCTTTTTATTATGTTCATGCGATTTTATCGTGTTTTTTAGGGCAATTTTCCTATCTCTGAGTAGATCCTCATGCGTTTTGTGTTTTAGTTCTTCAGGAATTATTGCTGTATTTGTGCCTTCTAGTAAGTATTGTGGGGAGAATCCTGTCACTGTGTGTTGGTTTTATTATATTTTGCTACACATTCATGTGCTATTGTAGTCCAAGCAGTTTTTCCTCTTTTCTCATTTATCTTACATCTAATTTTGTTTATTATGGTTTGATTTAACCTCTCATTTAATCCATTCGAAAAGGGTGCGTTCACTGCCGTGAATGTTAATATAATGTTTTTCCTGTTTAAGAAGTTTTAAATTCTTCCGAACTAATGCCGGATATTGGTCTGACAAGATCATACCTATTTTGTTGTCTGCTGTATATTTTGTATTAATCGTATGAAATCGTTTGCATTTTGAGTTTTTGATGTCAGAATATGAGCATATCTCGTGAAATGGTCTACCAGCAAATGTAAATATTTCTTTGTTGAACGGGAGCCCGAATCCTCCAATCGTGTCTATAGAAACTATCTCATACGGATAAGTAGCCGGACCCAAATGTGACATCAATCCAATTTTATCCTCCTCTCGATTTTTCTTTATGCAGATTTCACAATTTTCACAAATTCTTTTTATATTTTGATCCAGATTCTTTGCTAATAAAATTTGATTTTTGCTCTCATTTGTTTTATTCCTATATGACAGTAGAGCGAATGTATTTTCTTTATAAATTCTTTACTGAAGATTTCTGAAAGATAATTTTTTTTTTTCCTATTTTTTATAATAAATTTTGTGTTTGAAAATCAGTGTATCTTTAGCATTTTGTATATCAGTGTTGTTCTTTTGATCGCATTCGATCTCTTCCATTTTTATAAAGTTAACAGTTTTCAAAATTTCATCTTCATTTTCATGAGATTCTAATACCGGGTTTCGGCTTAAACAATCTGCCTCTAAATTGTGTTTCCCTGGACTGTACTTAATTTTAAAATCATATTGCGATAATTCATACATCATATCTCCTAATTCTTCATCTGTCCTAGTTTTAATGTTCATATTTTCTAAGGGCTTATGGTCCGAGTATACCGTAAATTTTTTCCCGATGAGCCAATGTTGCCAATACTTTATTGCTTCTTTTATTGCTAAGCATTCTATATAAATTGCTTTTTTTCTTTTCTGAACTTCATTCAATTTTTTCGAAAAATATGCCACTGGTTTTTGTTCCCCATTTGATTGTGTTTGCTTCAAAACGGCTCCAACACCTTGCAAACTCGCGTCGGTGTAAATATATATTGGGAGACTTGGATCAAAAATCGTTAAAACTGGCTGGGAGCATAGTAGTATTTTCATATCATAAAGTGCCTTTTGGCATTGTTCCGACCAAATGAACTTTTGTTCCTTCCTTAGCAATTATGTAGTGGTTCCAATACAGTCGAAATATTCGGCACGTATTTTCCGTAGAAATTAATTTTTCCTAAAATTTGACGCACATTCTTTTTGTTTTAGGTGTAGGAAAATTTTTATGGATACCAAATTATTTTCAGTGGACTGATTGAGTTGTTTTTTATTATATGGCCCAAATATTTGACGGAATCTGCTGCAAAAATACATTTGGAAAACTTTAATTTAAAGCCCTCATCCATAATTGCTTGTAATAATCGTGACAAATGATCTATGTGCTCTGTAAAATCTCTAGAGAAAACCAAGATGTCATCAATGTAATTTACACAAAAATCAGCAAGTTTGTGTTTTCTTATTATGTTACTTAAAATTCTTTGGAAAATTGCTGGTGCTGTTTTCAAACCAAATGGTAAGCACGTCCATTGGTAATGTCCCTCTTGGGTTACAAAAGCTGTTTTCTGCCTATCTGCAATCTTCAAAGGAATCGACCAGAAAGCCGAGTTTATGTCGAGTGTCGAAAATAGTGTGCAATTTCTGGTCTTAACTATAAGATCCTCAATTAGCGGAAACGGTTGCGGTTGAGGGATAACGATTTTGTTTAGTTCCCGAAAATCTATGCATAACCTTGCTCTTTTTTCCTCATCTTTTTTAAATGCCAAAGTCACTGGAGCCGCAAACGGACTATACGATTCCTCAATCAAGTTTTTCTCTAATAATTTTGCAATTTGTTGTTCTATCTCTTTTTTATCTTCTATGGAACATCTGTATGGTCTTTTGTAACAATATTTATTAATTATCAGGTCTATATGAGCTTCATAATCTCTAACCGTTCCTACATCATATTTATCTCTAGCAAAAACTGTTTTATGTTTATCAATCAACTTATCAATTTCAATTTGTTGTTTAATTTCTAAATGATTGGTTGATATCTGAAATTCACTTGTATCTATATGTTCATTGTAATTTATTTGATATTCATTAATATTTTCTTTTTCTCTTTTTGGATTGTCCTTTGAGCTTTGTGGATTTATTTTGTTTTTATTTTATCCTTAGGGATAGACTGAATTTTTTTTTGAGTTTTTCCAATCTCTCATTCTGAGTTAGTAGGAATTTTTTTTATACAGTCTAATCCAATTAAAAAATCATATTTAAAATTTTCTTTATCCACTACTAAAACATCCATTTCCTCTTCAATTTCAAAAATTTTTATTTTTAAGGTGACCATACCATCTATCTTTTTCAACCATTAATCGTTGTTAAACCTACATTTTTTGTATTACTAAATCTTTTCTTTGGTATGTTTAATAGTTTTGAATTTATCAAGGAGACATTCGAGCCGGAATCATAAATACCTATAACCTTGATAGTGTCGTTTAACAAAATATTTATCTTGATTAATGGTGGTAATATTAGTTTTTTTGATTGACATTATTCAATTCCAGTTCTAATTCGGAGTTATTTACGTGTTTGATTCGCTCTTTCTTACTCTGTTCGTTTTCTTTATCTTTGTACCAGCATAACGATTCTGGATGGAAGCGATTGCTTTTATTTCTCTGTTCGCAGATCGTACATGGTTTGCGATTATTAGGTCCATCTTTAGGTATTTTTTCATAATTAACAGTAGTCCTCCTCGCTACATTTTTGTCATATATTCTAGGCCTCTAATCTCGTAAGCAGGGTTTCGACCGTGTTATTTTCTCTCTATCTATTCTTTCCTTATGGGATTCGGTAATCCTACCACAATAAGACTAATTAAAGTAGTTTCTGTCATTTTCTTATCAATTTGTAATAAAAGACCATGCTTTCGCACGACATAATCCATCTGTGAACCGGATAAATATTTATATGACATCGCATTAGTGACTGGAAGCCACCCTTTGTCCGCGTAAACTCCGCAAAATTTTTCCTTCCATTGCGACCACTTTGACTCTATTGTTAGCTTTATAAGCATTGAATTATACTAGTCCATACATCCGTCTTCTAGAAACAATCTAAACATCTCAATTTTATCTATATCGTTTTTCAATACCTAATCGAGTACATTCGCATTCAAACGTATCCATCAATTCAGTTACATTAAAACTTTTACCTAAAATTTTTCTAATACAAACTTTTCTGATAATTTTTTTATATTTTGTTTTTCCGAATCTTTGTTCCCTTGTTGTTTTACCAATTCCTCCCAGATCTTTGTAAACATTTCTCCCGGCAGGTTTAGTGGTGGCGTAGCCGGTGTTTCCGTCAATATCTCTTCCAATACGTAGTCTTTGAATACCATATTTCCCTCTTCGTTCATGTATAACCTATATATACCTGTTGGTAATTTGATATTCATATTTTGAGTTTGTCCTCTTTTATTTAACGAATTTTGTATTTGTTTATATGCTATTGTTGATGCCAGCTTCTTATGGTGCTCCATCAGCTGATATTGCTCATGCATAGCATAACTTTTATTGTCCTGTGTTGTTATTTTCGTCAGAGATATCACGTTTGACTTTGGATCGTTGGGATGTGCTTTCAGAACAAATGTAAATTTTAAACTGTCCATCTCAGCTAATTGTATCTTTTTTTCTTAATTAGCAGTAAAAATGTTGTTTTATAAGGTATATTCTATATTGTTCTTATAGGGATAATTTCTTGGAAATATAACTGCCTTGAGTTTTCTGTAAATAAGAAATTCTCTTGATTATTTTATAATATTATTCACACTAACCTACATTATCTGCATTGCGTTACATTGTAAAAATACAAATTACACTTAAAACTACACTATGTACACTAGTTGCATTACCTACAAATAAGAGAAACAACATTTACAGCTAATATTCACTCTTATTTTATTGTCTTATTTCTAGCTACGCAATTTGAATTCTAACCGTCTCTGCTTAGCGAACTCCTAACCGTATTATACTTTCGGTCTCTTTGTTAACGTTCCCGAATCTTCTAAGCCTAATACGCCTGCGCGTCTTAACTGTAGGACGGCGGGAAATTTAAATAGTAAAGGTTACGAAATATAAATAGTAATATTTCGTTACATATATATATATTAACGTAATAATTATTTATTGCAATATAAATAATATGTAATAATATATAGGAAAAATTGTAAAAAGTTCATTAACAACACAGTGGGTGGGGGGTGGGGTGGGGCAGGGGGAGAGTACTTTGAGAGCTACTCGTTTTTTTTCCTTTTTTTTTTTAATGTGACGTTCGATGAAGAAATGAAACGTTTGTGTTTAGTAAATTTTGATGAAAGTATACTAACCTGAGATGAAATTTGATTTTTTTCAGCGTGGAGCGAGAACGTCTCCGTGAGAGGGACAGACTAATGCGCAAAGCAATGAATAAAACCAGAGCACGGAAATGTCGGGAATGCTAGAGGACCTCGGATAGGCATTTTCGGCATGGAAACATACTTATAATAATACCATAAGCGAAACGCTATTTCGTGCACCATTCATAGTAAGTGATTTTTTCTTATCATAATAATTATATTATATTTTTATCATCCGATATATATTACTATCCCCCAAAATTTGCTTTTCTTTTTTTATATTAAATATTAATTAATAATTTATAATAATAAATTAAAATAATAATTAAATAAAATTCAATAATAATTATTATACATTAATAGAAATTTATTACTAACGAGAACGGTCAAATGAAACTTTTAAACAAAATAAAAAACACGTGTATCATGTAATATAAAATTTAAACGTCAATTACACACACACACATGTAATCATTTAATTCGTTTCATTTATAATTACAATTTGCAACAGGATTAAATTGAAAATCATTTTAATCGAAAATTGATTGTAAACAAATGTTCAGTTAATAATCTTACGGTATTTAATCGGTTATGAAATGTTTGAGGAAAAATATAAAAATGATTTCAATCAAACACACACGCACACACACACACATTTTTCATTTTTCTTGTCTAATGGTCACGATTTGTTTTAATTCGTAAACAAATGTTCGGTTAATAATTTTACGGTATTTAATCGTTATGAAATATTTGAGAAAAATATAAAAAAGTTTTCAATCACACAGACACACACACACACGCATATATTTATTTTTTATTTTTCATGTCGATAAAGCAAATTTTGGGACAGATTATAATGCAATTTAAAAAATTTTGTTTAAAACATATGTATATGTTTATATATTGTTGATATGAAATTTTATCAACATATTGAAGATACAAATCAGTGATATTATTTCAGTCTTGTTAGAAAATAATGATTTAGTTGTGCATAGTAATCCAAATTAGGGAGATATTATGTGGTCAGATGTGTCCCGTTAATACAGGGCTAATAATCTCTTGGCATTGTTGAAATTAGGTTATACGGCATTGGCCATTTCTGCACCGACGAATTTCATTATCTATCGAGTGAATTCATCTATCCTTATCGGTTAATAGCTCAACCGTGATATTGCGTTCAGATATCCGTTGGAAAATACAATATATTTTTTTTATTATTTTCTTTTACCTCGGTAAAAAGAAAATTCAACGTAAAGCAAAGACCGTGTGTGTTCGTGTTTCTAAGTGTGAGAAAGAGAAAGAGAGAGAATGGATGTAAAAACAAATAATAAAAAGATGTTGTTAGACCTGGAACTCGGTTAGTCGATGTTTCTTTTTCCTAAAGTGATTAAAGACACGTTCTATTTTCGAAGAAGATTATTAAATCATGGACGAGTGAGCAAACAAGCAAGAAAGCAAGCAAGCAAGAAAGAAACTAAGCAAGCAAGCAAGCAAGCAAGTTGTTGGTAGCTTTGTAATAGATAATCTTTATCGACATCTTACGACTCTCTTTTTACTTTTATATTTTTCTTTGTATTCTTTATACGAAGTACATTTGTTATTATTGGGGATATCGTTTCTTCAGTGTAATATTTGATTTAGGCATCTGTTAAGTAAAGTAATCATTTAAGAGAAGAAGAGAATAAAAAAGAATAAAATATTGGAAAGTTAATTAATAATCAATTATTTTCTTTTTTTCTTTTACGTGTTGTAAATTCATATTTTTAACAGATTTATTTCCCGATTCGAATTTTTACTGTTGACATTTATCGACACGTTAATTGATTATTACAACTACGAGTTAAAAAAAGTTAATTAAATAATATATATTTTTGGATATTTAAATATTTTCATTGGTATACGAAAAATATTCCTAATTTCACGTTAAGATAATTATATAATTATCTTTTATTATTATTAATTATTTTTTAATAATTTATTTTATATTATTTTTATTATTAATAATTATTATAATTAACATAATTGATAGTCGTAAATCGTTTAGAATTCGTATGCTTAATACGTGTATCTTAAAAACGATTTACAAAAGGTGGGAAGGGTGGGGTGGGGTGGGGTTGGTGGGAAACGTTTCATGGAAGCAAACTCATCGAGTTAACGGCTTTAATCGTACGTTAAAAGAACCACGTGGGTTTCCTACTACTCCTCCTCCTCCTCCTCCTATCTCTTTCCTCCTACTCTGCTCCCTCCTCTCTCTTCATTTAAACCCCGTTCTCTGTCGACATTCAAGGTAACCAAAGTAAAAACACATGGAATTGGCTGGCAGGCAGGCTCCATAGGTACTACTGATTTCAATCCAGAATTCTTCGACCCACGCAAAAGTACAAACACAAACATAACCAGCAGTAGCAGCAGCAGCTGTTTTAAGGGCTACGAAGAAACCCCATATGACCGTTAGTGGGATTGTTAAGGATCTCATAAGTCCGCGTGTATTACTCGTAAGCATCCTTTTCTACGTTGTTTTTTTCCTTGCACTTTCTTATATTCTTTTGTTTCTTTTTCTTTCGAAAACCTTGACCCAACATAACTCAAAATAAAATTAGGTATTATTAGAAAAATTATTAGATGAATCATTTACTAATAATATATTGTTGTGGGATTAATTTGAATATTAGAAAAGAGAATAGGAAAAAGATACCGTTGAGAGATATCCTATTTTGTTTTTAAATTTGATCATTTTTCTACTCTTATTCGATTTGATTTATCTCATTCCACTTAGTTTCACATTTCTTATATCCTCCCGAATATTTTTTATTCTCAAATTTCAAGATAAAATACCTAACTTGATGCTAAGCATTAACACTAAATTAATATCTAATTATTTATACTCTAGAATAATTCCTATTATATTTCTTACGTTTATAAATCATCTTTTTTTATAACGTATTATATAAATCGTATATTACTTATTGTTCTTACGATAAACGCGAAATGACGACAATGACGATGACGATGATGACGACCATGATGACGAGAGGTGCGAATAACTTTTCGAATATTCCCATTTGCGGCTCTGTTGTTCAACAGGTGCTCCTCTCTCTTCCTTTCTCCCCCCCCATCTCTCTTTCTCTAGACATTTAAACTTTCCTAATAACTGTTTTATGGGCCGACTCTGCGTTGCAAACTCGGCATCGTTCGATAAGAGTGCAAGAATTTTTCGCGGTTGAATGCGGACTATTTAATGGATGAGAGTATTTTGTAAGGAAGGTGGGGGTATGGCTGGGAGTTGGGGGACTGCTAGTCACTCAATAGAAGAAGTTTTTTTTTTTATTCATTCATTCATTCAATTTTCGTTTTAAATACATTCCCCTCCTCCTTCCCCTACACCGTGCAATTTTATCTAAGCATATAAGAAAATGTATAATAAATTTGTTAGATTGTTCGCATAATTAATTTTATATATAATATTACGGTTACCACGTGTTTCAAATTGTGAAAAAGAATTGATAGGGGCAAAGAAAGAGAGAAACAAAAGAGAGAGAGCGAGAGAGAGCCACTAGATCTTCTTACGTCATTGATCGTTTTAATCTTGTATTTTTTGTACTCACTGAGTTTTCTATTTTTGATTTTTAACAACTTTGAATTCATTAACGAAACATTCGCACTAGGGTCATAAAATCCATTAACCTCCATTTTATTGTCAAATATTACTTTTACTTGTATGAATAGAAGCAATACTAGTTTTTAGGCTATTCATTTTGTAGTTCAACTTCCAGTTTTGAGTTTTTGACTAATTTTATTGGATTTTTTTCTTCCCTTTATCAGTTTTTGTTTTGAACAAGCAAGCGCTTTCGGGGTTGTACCTATTTTTTTTACCCACTAATAGAATAGAATAGAAATGAATCGTAATTAATTGAATGTAAATATTAATTCAATAAATTTGTTATGTGAATGGATAGTTTTGGAGAGCGGTTCTTCGTGTGTCTTTCCCCCATGTGGCTAGAATTGTGTTAACGAGCTTGATGCTAGTGTTAGTGTGTTTCAGTTTGCAATTGCTCGCGGTTCTTTTTACCTTTTTTCTTTTTTTTTTCTTTTCATCATTTTTATTTTAGTCGTCGCAGCGAGAAAGCTAGTTCTCGCTTTACAAATACGCGACAGGCGGATCGGGTTAAGCGAGGTAGATTGGCACTTTTGATACTTTGTCAATATTCGGGTGAGTCTATCGAGAAAGAAACTAGCTAGCTAGCTTCCGTAAAAATCGTTCTGATCTCGTTTTTTTCCCACCTATAGATTCTCAAATCATTTAGTTTCTAGACGCGAGTGATAGAATCTAATAATATATATTTCATATTTCTAATTAAATTCGATTTTATAATTTAATCATTTCAATTATTTTTATATGTTTTTATTTTTATTATATTATTAATTTATATTATTTAAAATTACTTTATATTAATAATAATTATTATTTTTCAATTGAAGATTCTTTAATTTAAAATTTCTCGTATATATTTAATATTTTTTTTTTATCTACTTTCGATAAATAACCGAATTTCTAATATTGTTAGAATATTGTTTTTTCCGATATCGAAGGAAATTGTTAAATGATAACTTTAATTATTATTATTATTCCGATTATTATTTAAATAAAGCAGATGTAACTATCGTATGACGCACAAAGAAAATATCTCGTCATTTCTACGTCATTTTTTATCCATGCGTCAAAGCCAAGCCACGAAAACGTGTTTTATTATCATCATCATTATCATCATCATTATCATTATCATCATCATCATCATAATTATCATTATTATTGTCGCGATGGGTAACACGTCAATCCCACTTTTTAACCGTTATATTTGAGAACTAGTTAATTTAGTCTCTTTTTTTTCTTTTTTTTCTTTTCTTCCTGTTGATAATTAGAAGTAGATAGATTGACACTTGATGATAGATGTATAAGAAAAAAATGAATAAGTTAATTATCTTCTTTTAATTAAATGATGGTAACACTTAATATTTTCTGAAAATTTATTATATTAAATTTGAAACAAAGAGAAAAGATTAATCGTAATATTTAAGAATGGTTGGCTTAAATTTAATGTTCGTGTTTTATACAACGAATGGATACTTACTTTTACAAATATTGTTCAATATTTTCTTAATTTATTTAATTGCAATCAAAAAATTTTTAAGCAGAAAAGTAATGAACAAATTATTTGAGCTTTAACAAAATACCTCTGAGAATCAATACTCGTTTATTTCTGTTTTTTTTTTTTTTTTTTTTCATTTTTTCGAAAAGAAGAGAAAAATTGGTTAAATATATACATACATATAAAATTGAAATATTTGTTTGTTTCTATGTGAAATTTCACGAAAAATCGTTTAAGAAAAATCTGAAAAAAAAAAAGAAAAAAAGGGAAAAATGAAACGTTTAACACTTGACGTTAAATCCCTACGACCTTTCCTCTCTCTCTCTCTCTCTCTCTCTCCCTCTCTTTCTCTTTCTCCTCTATGTAATGTTATTATTCAACTCTGATATATATTTCAAATACATCGCTTCTTTATATTGTTCAAGTTATATATATTAAAAGAACCTTTAAACAAATTTTAACTAGCGTTTTCGCTAGGTCAAACACATTCCGATAAAAAAATTCTGAAATATAAAATATACTTTCCGAGCATTTTAAATAGTGGCTTTACTCCTCTAAACTCTCTTTCTCTTTCTTCTCTCTCTGTACCATTATTGATTTAAAGTAATTACGTATTCTTAATTGAGCTACGACGAGTATTTTAATAGCACTTCTTACCATAAGATAAATAAGAACGGTATTAAGTACCAGTTGCGTATCCTACGCAAGCGAGTAAATAAGATCATCGAGACGTGTCGAGACGTGTCGACGCGTGCCAAAATATAGCGACAAAGAACCATCTTTGTTACGGTGTAACATTGGAGCGCAGCAATCTTCTTGCAGGTCGCCTCCGTTCTTCTAGCGCACGTTCTCCCACCATTTCTATTAGGCTAATCATATGCATCTACAGCTACGTTATCAAAATTTTCGGTAATTGGTCCACTCGTTGCATCGTCTTTTTTTATAAAAGCAACGTGCTTTACTCTTAAATGCTATTCTACCACGAGACCTGCGAGCGATCACATCCAAGAGCGCTACACTCCTGTGCTACTATTACATCAGTGGAACGAAAACAAAGGAAGAAGGCACGTGGTAGAATTCTTTTGCCTTTGGAATATCATCATCATCGATAGCTGCCGGTAGGCAAGCCAGCGAAAAATCATCATAGACTGTATTTCAACTAGGGTTTTTATACCGAGAACTTTTCCCTGCATCGAGCCAATAAATTGTACTTATTATTAGAGTCTGGACTCAAAAATATATTTAAATTTATTTTTTACCTATTCTCATTCCTCATAATAAACGATTCCTAACATCAATCTATTAGTGAATTTTTAACAACAAGAAAAAACCGGTGTACCGATAAAAGGCGTGGTCGTTTACCAGTACCAAAGTAATCAAATTAACACGTTCACGCCGGGGTGACCCACCAGTAAGTCACACTTGTCTTCTGTTTGGTGGCGTGACCCGCCGGCGGTCACACTTGTGAATTTCCGTAGGGCGATTTGACCTACTTGTGGGTCATACTTGACTATTCCGTGGGCGGGCGCGTGATCCACTTATGGATCACTTGTTTCAGAAATTAGTCATTAAAAAAAAAAGTTGATTTATTTTTTCTTAACATACATATATAATTGAATTATAACTATAATATTTTATATTTTAAATTGATAACAATATTTATTTATATTTATGCAACTTTTAAAACATTCTAAGCATATTGTGGGTGGCCCTTACAACGCGTACAATATATCGTACTTTTTTACTTTTTCGCAGCATATAATCTATTTCGTATTTTGATAATGGTTTGTAACATTCTTTACATCGTTTCTTGTATTCCTGGCAGCCCCTTTGTATGATTGTAGAAAATCTGTACGTTTTCTTGACGGATTTCACTTTTCTACTCCAGCTTATTCGATTTCTCTGTGATGATCTTTGTTCAAAAGATGATCGATAATTTGTTCTCGAAATTTTAAAATTGGAATTCCGCAATAAGAGTCTTTTAAACTAGCAAACGAGTAGCCCCGCCCCACGAAGCGTAACGCGGTAAGACACTTCCGCCTCAGGCGGAAAAACGCAGATTTTCGCCCCGGCGTGAAGGTGTAAATTAAGAAAGTAAAGGAAACTCAAATTGTGGGTGTTATTGTACTTCTATCTCTCTCTTTCTCTTTCTCTCTTATATTTTTCTTTTCCCGTGTTGATTCAATCATTTTTTTTATCAATCCTCGATGCATTTCTCTCTCTCTTCTCTCTCTCTCTCCCTCTTCTTTCTCTCTTTACTCGGTTATCGTGGCCAAGCTTGAATCCCTTTCTCGTTAGCATTTCAAATAATATGCGATTCCCGCGAATTAATTACCTGAGGGTGCAATATTCCTGTTTATCGGGGGGATGTGGTGTTGTGTGGTTTTGTGTTGCCGGAACAGTCGTCGAATAATCGAACGGGACAGGGGAAGAAACTGGAGGGGGGAGGTTTTGCACGAAAAATATAATATCGATCGATATCCGCTGCCATCTTTTACGGATAGAAATAGAAATAGAAATAGAAATAGAAATAGAAATAGAGAAAGAGAGAAAAAAGAAATGCAATGAGTTAAATAAAATGAAGTAAAGTAAGAAAATTATATACCCTCTCTCGACCCCCTTCTTCTT
>NW_025113111.1:0-2271 GCF_010416935.1 Polistes fuscatus | reverse complement strand
TTTTGTTTTTTTTTAAATGATCATCTCCTCCTCCTCCTCCTTCGTCTCCTCCTTCTCCCCTCTTTTCAGTCTTTTATTACATTTGTAATAAAATTTTCATTATAACTCGTTCGAATTTTGAGTATCGATTTGAAAAACATACACGCTCAATTAATGATCTTTTTTATTTGTTTTTTTTTTTACAAACGAGAAACCATTGGATAGTTTTGTTTTATTACGATCACGTTACGTATTATTAATCGTTTGTTAAACATTTTTTTAATTATCAGGCTTGTCGATGATAATGTTTGAAAAATAATATTACTCGCGTTATGTATTAATATATTATTATAATAATATAATTAATAAAAATATTAATATATATGTATTTTTTAATGTTTTAGCTAGGAGCATGTTGTTTACTCACTATATAAAATGTATTATTATATTATTATAATAATATAATTAATAAAAATATATTATTATATATGTATTTTTTTTAAATATTTTTGTTTGGAGTATGTTGCATTTTTTTTTTTTGAATAAGAAACAAAGTTCGCGTTGTGCGTTTTTCTACAAACACGTTTATAAACAAAAGATATATATAATTATTACGCGACTGTACGAGGAACGACGAAGCTTTTTTTTCTTGTTTGTATTCTTTCGTACGCGTAATGTAAACCAAATCTATTACTCGAATAAAAGTTCGTTTACTTTCGGTACTTATCGTGACCTATGAGATCATGTGACATCTAAATGATCAGTATGATATTGTTCGTCAATCGGAAAGGTTCTGCGTCTTACCTTAGCTTCGTATTTTACGATATTTTTATTAATAAATTTAAAAAAAAGTGATCAGATGTATCGTGATACCGAATATTTATTTATATGAGTGTAAAATAGATTTAGTATAATCGGTGTGATATTAAGTTTTAGATAGATATAATAGTTTTCGATATTTTTATTAATAATTTTAGAGAAATAGTCGAATATCGCGATACCGAATGTGCATTTATACAATGAATGTAAAAAATATTCAGTGTACTTGGTGTTATAATTATTTAGTGTTATACTTTATGTACAAGAGTCTGGAAAAATTCATCGAGTGGAATACATAATAGCAATCATTAAAAAATACATACTTGAAGGTTTATATATAAAGGGATAATCATGGCATGTAAGTTTTATTTCATTCATTGTTTCATTTTATTTCGTTGTAATTATAATCCTAATTGATCGAAGTAAATGAGAAAAGAATAAGAACAAGTTTTTCATTCGTGCAGAAAAAGATACATTGTTAATTATATCTTTATATTCAATTAAAATTTGTCACGTTACATTAGAAATGTATTTAAATTTTATAGAACAATTCCAACGAGTTAATATATATTATTTCGTTGTAATTATAATAGTGATGTATATCGTAAGTAAACGAGAAAGAAATAAGAAGTTTTTTATCTTTGTATTCAGCTAAAATTTGTCATGTTACATTAAAAATGTATTTAAATTTTATAGAACAATTCACATGAGTTAATATATATTATTTCATTGCAATTATAATCCTAATCAATCTAAGTAAACGAGAAAGGAATAAGAACAAATTTTTCATTCGTGCAGAAAAAGATACATTGTTAATTATATCTTTATATTCAATTAAAATTTGTCATGTATTTAAATTTTATAAAACAATTAAAATGAATTAATATATATTATTTCATTGCAATTATAATCCTAATCAATCTAAATAACGAGAAAAAAATAAGAACAAATTTTTCATTCGTGCAGAAAAAGATACATTGTTAATTCTATTTTTATATTCAATTAAAATTTGTCACGTTACATTAAAAATGTATTTAAATTTTATAGAACAATTCCAACGAGTTAATATATATTATTTCGTTATAATTATAATAGTGATGTATATCGTAAGTAAACGAGAAAGAAATAAGAACAAGTTTTCTATCTTTGTATTCAGCTAAAATTTGTCACGTTATACATTAAAAATGTATTTAAATTTTATAGAACAATTTAAACGAGTTAATATATATTATTTCGTTGTAATTATAATCGTGATCTATATATCGTAAATAAACGAGAAAGGAATAAGAAATGTTTCCTTGTCTTTTATGCATGAGAAGAAGGGGGACGTGTTTGATCCATTTTGATTTCGAGTCAAGATTTTTCACGTCACGTTCGTGTCGTCTCTTCTAAGCAAATACGTTTACATATATAACGTACTTATATATCCTCCACTTCTTTCTATCCCTCTCTCTCTCTCTCTCTTTCGCTCAT
>NW_025113110.1:381843-401762 GCF_010416935.1 Polistes fuscatus | reverse complement strand
TGATGGGGCTTTAGGAAATGATTTTGCAAAATTTTTTAGGGTTAATATGACTCGACTTAGATCGTATTAAAATTGGTAATATTTTATTCCTATTCAGTACCGGATAACGAGAAATCTCAAACCGAAACGTAACGAATATGAATGCGTTGCAGTCTATAAAATTAAAACCCCGATCAAAAAACGGTAGTTGCTGTAAAATACTAAACCCTCAAATTAAAATCGGCATCTGTGATAAAATGGAAATTCAAAAAGGAATTATTTAACCCAGTTCTATTTTAGAAACCCAGTCACACTGATATGCTATCTCAACAGTTGCAAATATCACCGATGAAGAAAAAAACCTTTTCGCCTTTTAAGTGTAATAATACACCAACCGTTGAAGTACAAATTACACGACAAAACGGTATGAGTAGAGTCATCTACTCATGCCGTTTCCGAATTAAAAATCACATGGATGAGTGTCGGTATCTATCGGCACTCATCCAAACATGTTTGAGAACGGCGAAGTTTAAACAAACGTCTGTGTTTGTTTAACGGATCAATGGGATGACAGGAGCAGCTACCCCAGCGAAAGAGGGATAAACGGAAAGAAGAAAAGTTCTCCTTTCCACTGGAATCGGTTCCATCACCTAAGGAAGCACCCAGTACCCAATCCGAACGGAAAAACCTTATAAAATAAACACGGAAAAACAAATAAAGAAAAAACTCAGTTTTCCTCAACTTGGGACCGTGATGCAGCAAATTTGAAAAACCGAGGTATAATAGTGGTCCAAAAAAGGGAATTATTATTATTATCGTGTTTATATTTATTATTTCGATAAATACTACGGTGTAGTGTCGAACCCATTTAACGAAACCATTTGGAAGAACCGTTCAAGACCATTCCGAAACCAATTGGAAGAGCCGAGAAAAGCCGAACCAGAAGAAAAAACCAGAACCACCGCATATTTTTATTAAATTTTTATTGTTAAAAAAATATATACATTAACGAAAATAAAAAATCCGTGTTATCACATATTTTTGGCGCAGTCGACGGTAGGATCTGTCAAACAGAAGATCCTAATAGAATCTACAACCGGAACCAATTTATCGGACCAGTAGAATGCTGATATTCTGGTGAGTGACTTAAAATTTTTTAGAAAATTTTTCAAAAAAAAAAAAAACAATTAAGATTAATTTGAAAACTTTTAAAATATATATGAAACAATAATTATAATATTTACCACGTCCAAAAAATCTTTATTATTTTTTTTTTAAATTGAAACTTTAGAAATTTTTTAGAATATTTTTTTTAGGTTTTAAAATTCGAAATCTGTTGAAATTTTTTTTTTTTACCTTTCGAAACTCTTTGGACCTTGTTAAAAGTTTGAAATTTCTGAAAGCTTGAAAATTTTTGCAAACTTAAAGAAAATTTGAGATTATTATTCTTTCACTTTTGTTCAAATTTTTCAAATATTTCTGAAAAAAATTTTTTTTCTTTTTCCTTTTGAATTCCCGTCTTGAAAGAAAATTATTTTTGCTCCTTACTCTCTTTTCTTAGTAACATGAGTCCAGGAGCTGTTAAGGTACGTGTAGCAAAAACCAAAGCACTAGAAAAAATAAAAAGCTATTTATGAAAAGAACTATAAGACAACGATTTCAGCTGAGAAGTTAACAAAAATGTTTAATGAAATAAGATACCAAAAGAAGTTACTGATGACACGGTTGTTGAATTAATTGAGGAAATTATTGTTACCCTGAAGATATGCAAATAGACGGCACTATTTAATGACAGTTCCGAGCTATTTAGCGGGCACAATTTCATTTAATGAACCAAAAGCAAATACTTCATTCTCAGAAGAAGCAGTTATTAACCCAAGGCCGATTGTGGTACCACCACCCCAAATGCATTTGAGACCGATAAGTTGATTGATGCGTCCCAAGATTGACGGGACTGATGCGGCAAGCATACACGAGTTTTTATCTAAGGTAGATAATATTTCAAGAATGGTAGACCTCAGCAATTGGAATTTTTTTTATGCTAGTGTTAAAGTGAGAAATCAGAGAGGGAGTAGGTGGTAGAGAACCTATTATTTTATCTTTTTTTTTGATAATTTTTGTATATACAGGGTGTCCCAAATATAATGGACCAAAATTTAACAGATGATAAAGAACACCTAGGGAATCAAGGTTTTCCCCATGCATTTTTGCTCAATCGGCCTAAATAACGAGATATGCGCAGAAAACCATCATTTTAACAAAATGTAAATCTAAATAACTTTTTACTACATGAATATTTTTACGAATTTTTTTTTATTTTTCTTATATTTTAAAGGCGCATCAAATAAACTGAAAATTTTTTTGCTAATCACTTCCGTATATGATTTTTGCACATATGAGGTACTCTACAAGTCTAACTAAAAAGAAAACAAAACCTCTCTTTCTAATCCAAAATGTACATTTAGAGACAGTAATTTTCGTAGATAATTTTTGCAAATTTGCAAATTTTGGGATTTTTGCAAAAAAAATTTGCGAATTTTTTGAAATTTTATATTTGCTATATTCTTTATCTCAAAATTAAAAATCAATTTTTCTCAGATTTGCAAATTTTGACCTTGAGGAGAAATTTGCACGCGAATATTTTTTTGCAAAAATGTGATTGCCTTTCTAATTCTAAACAACATTTATTATTATCAATTTTTTCAGAAATCTCTTAAATTTGAAGTTTAAGCGATTGAAAGTTTTTGCAAAGATAATTTTTGCGATTTTTATCGTTTGAAAAAGAGTTTAAATGACTTCTAATTGATTTATTAAACTTTAAAATTTGTAATTTTTTTGAAATTAGTTAGATACACAACTTTACATGTTCAATTTTTTTTCATATTAGTAAAATGTGTCAATGTGCTGTAAAAAGTGAAAATAAGTAAAAATTTATGCAAAAAAATAGCAGCACAATTTAAAACTTTGTTTAAAACATTAATTTAAATAAAGGAAGTTTTTTACAATAACCAATAATAAGTGATTTTTATTACAACCTAAGTGTTTATGTAAATGAATATATCAAATGTAACTTTTATAGCTAATTAATTGATTAATTTACCTAAATGAAGTTTCTAAACTTACACAATGTTAAAAAATGAATGTGTATAATAATAAAAATATTTAATAAACAATCGAATAAGTAAAAAATTTAATCATTTATTTATGAAACTGTGATCTAACTAATTTCAAAAAAATTACAAATTTTAAAGTTTAATAAATCAATTAGAAGTCATTTAAACTCTTTTCAAACGATAAAAATCGCAAAAAATTATCTTTGCAAAAAACTTTCAATCGCTTATAACTTCAAATTTAAGAGTTTTTGAAAAAATTGATAAATAAATGTTGTTTAGAATTAGAAAGGCAATCACCTTTTGCAAAAAATATTCGCGTGCAAATTTCTCCTCAAGGTAAAATTTGCAAATCTGAGAAAAAATTGAGGTTTTTATTTTGAGATAAAGAATATAGCAAATATAAAATTTCAAAAAATTCGCAAATTTTTTTGCAAAAATCCCAAAATTTGCAAAATTTGCAAAATTATCTACCGGAAAATTACTGTCTCTAAATGTACATTTTGGATTAGAAAGAGAGGTTTTGTTTTCTTTTTTAGTTAGACTTGTAGAGTACCTCATATGTGCAAAATCATATCCGGAGTGATTAGCAAAAAAATTTTCAGTTTATTTGATGCGCCTTTAAATATAAAAAATAAAAAAAAAATTCGTAAAAAAATATTCGTAGTAAAAAGTTATTTAGATTTACATTTTTACAAATGATGGTTTTCTGCGCATATCTCGTTATTTAGGCCGATTGAGCAAACATGCAGGGGAAAACCTTGATCCCTAGGTGTTCTTTATCATCTGTTAAATTTTGGTCCATTTATTTTGGGACACCCTGTATAATAGTGTTAATCAAAAGATAATAATTGAAAATTACAAATTGAAATTGTAATTGTAATAAGTTGTCAAAAAATTAAAATTGTTAAAAATTAAAATTGTGTTAAAAATAAATTTAAGTGAAACCCATAAAATTTACATGGTCCTTCGAGCCGGATACCTTAAGTATACTCTTTATCGAACTAACTCGCTAATTTTGTTTTTGAATCGTTCTTGCACTAATCGCTAGTGCATATATCATATAAGAACAGAATAAGTTGTGGTTCTCGCATAGATAGCAGATCACATTTCTCTTTTCTAAAATCGATTTCTCCTTTTCTCATCAAACTATTTTGCTAACTAGTTTGGTGCATGTTACAAATCGTTTTGGTGAATTAATCACTGCTAGATGCTGATTGATTCTGGATCACAGGCATGTTCATTACTGGAATCTTTCTTTTCGTTTGTTACAGTTAAAATACAATAAGATTGATGCTGTTGTTGATGGTGTTGGCAAAGTACGTAAGCATTAAATCGTTTCGTTGAGATTCTAGTTTTCTTCAATCTACAATTCGAAATGTAGTCGCGTTGTGATGCTCTTATAATCAAAAATATTACAAATTCGTTACCAGCATCAATCCTTTTCGTCCGATTTGTTTCCTTTTGTTAATAATTTGCAATTAGCCGATCCTACCTTTAATGTTTCGTCGAGAATTGACTTGTTACTTTCTGCGGATATATTATGAAAATATTAGGCACTGGTAGAGTGGTGAGTGAGAATGGAGCACTCACTGCAATTGAAACTGAATTCTGGTGGGTAGTGGGTGGATCTGTACCCACAAAAAATACTTCGATAACTCTCTTTTATTGTGCAAACGTAGCGCTAGAGGAAAGGTTGAAATTGTTTTGGGAAATTGAGCAACCAACTACACAAGAAAGAGAATTGACTTTAGATGATAAGAAATGTGAAGATCATTTTCTTAATACATATTCACGCAATGAATCGGGAAGATTTGTTGTTCGTTACCTTTTCGTTCCCAAATTTAGATTTTGTGCATTCACGTCAATATGCATTCCATAGATTGATTTCGCTTGAAGACAGTTTGTAAGAAATCCTAAGCTTTATAAACTTTATAAAGACTTTCTGGTGAATATGAGGCTTGGGTCATATGAGGAGAGTTGATCCGGAAAGGGATATGATGCGTTATTATTTGCCTCATCACGCGTTTTGAGAGAAAATGCAACTACTACTAAATTGAGAGTTGTCTTTGATGGTTCATCAACTTATTCGTATAACAATGTTAAATAAATCTTTGTATCCTGGTCAAAAACTACAAAATGACATTACGTCAATATTATATCGTTTTAGAACTTATAAAATTGTTTTCATTGCCGATATAGAAAAAATGTTTCGGCAAATCAGTATGCATAAGGACGATCAGTGTTATTTGTCAATTCTATGGCGGGAATCACCCGATATGCCGTTGAGCGAATTTCAACTAACTACCGTTACGTATGGGACTTCTGTGCACCGTTTCAGGCAAATCGTTGCTTGAAACAATTAGCTATTGATACTGCAGATACTTACCCTATTGCTTCTCGTATTATTATGGAAGATAGCTATGTGGATGATTTTGTATCTGGAGCGAATACTACTGAAGATGCTATAATCTGCTATGAACAATTAAAAACTGTGTTGAACTCGGCTCAATTTAGGCTTTGTAAATGGATGTCAAATGATAAATTGTTTTTAGAACATGTAGATGTAAATGACCGTCATCCAAAAAATGTTTTTGAGTTTTTGATGGGTATGATTTGAGAGTTCTGGGCGTTGTCTGGAACCCAAACGATGACAACTTTAGATTCAAAATAAAATTAAAAAATGATCAGTTTAACACTAAGAGAAATATATTATCTCAAATTGCTAGTTTGTTTGACCCATTTGGTTGGATTGGACCAATATTAGTCATAGGAAAATTGGTGATGAAACAGTTATGGTTATCTAAAGTGGATTGGGATCAGGAGTCAGCTGAGGATACATTGAGAGTATGGAAAAGATTTCTAGCAGAAATATTATCTATCGAATCTATTGTGATTCCTAGATTTGTTGGGTCATTGGACGAAGTTTCTGCTGTGTTTGGATTTTGTGATGCATCAGAAGCGGCATATGGTGCATGTGTCTATCTTAAAATCAAGTCGAAGGTTTTCCTTTTGTGTTCGAAAACAAGAGTAACACCTATCAAATGTGTATCAATACCTAGGTTAGAGTTGTGTGCAGCTTGCTTGCTTGTGCAATTGTTAAAATCAGTACTAAGCTCTTTAAGATTGTCAAAAGAGTTAATAGTCGCATGGACAGACTCAAAAATTGTGTTATCCTGGTTATCTAAACCAGCATCGTGTTGGAAAACTTTCGTTGCAAACCGGGTAGCACAGGTTCATGAGTTCTTACTTCCAACGCAATTTCGTTATATTAATACAAAAGAGAACCCAGCCGACCTTCTTAGTCGAGGAATTTACGCTTCAAAATTGGTTGACAATGTATTATGGTGGAATGGACCTAAGTGGCTGGAAAATTTTGATTTGTCTACATAGGGTACAAACGTTTCGTATATTACCGATATCGATGTTCGTAAAATTAAGATAAGTACTTATGGCTGTGGGATAAGATTTGATCTCATTGATTGTATTTCTGAATTAGGAAAATTGATTAGAATTTTTCTCGTGGTGAGGAAATGGCATCCTCAGATATAGTGTCTTTAAACTGTGTAAGCTTATCAGTTGAAGATCATACCTTGGGCAAAGCTTTGGAAAAGTTTTGGGAACTAGAGGAGGTGGCTTGCCCGGAGAGAGAGGAAACCTCGGATGATACCCTGTGTGATAAGATTTTTGACAATACAACTCGAAGACTCGGTGATGGAAGGTTTATGGTCGATTTACCTTTGAAACATGGGATAGAGTTTGGCGAAACTTATCATATAGCTCTACGTAGACTGTATAGTTTAGAAAAACGTTTTCAAATAAATCCCGAGTTAAAACACAGGTACGTCCAATTTATGACTGAATATCACACTTTAGGTCATATGCGAGAAATTCCTCCGGAAGTATTAACCGATAAAACGAGAAAATCTTTCTATTTGCCACATCACGGTATCTTACAGCAGAGTCAAAACAAATTGAAATTCCGATCAGTGTTTGATGCCTCTGTTAAATCTTCAAATGGTGTTTCACTTGACGACGCATTGTTAACTGGCAGAAATTTACAGAAGGATATCAGAGTGATAATCACTCGATCTCGTTTTCACAGGTTCGCTCTTTTGACTGATATACAACAAATGTATCGTCAGATTCTCATTAACATTCTCAATTAGACCTCCAAAGGATACTTTGGAGAGCAAATCCTGATGAGCCTGTGAAACATTTTTGGTTAATGACAGTAACCTACGGTGTCACCACAGCTCCTTATTTGGCAATGGCGGTCATTCGCAAGCTGGTTAATGATGAAGCAAAGAAATGTCCATTGGCGGCTAAACTACTGCAAAATGATATCTATATGGATGATATCAATACGGGAGCTGATGATTTGGAAACTTTGCAGAGAATGAAACACGAGCTGGAAGACATCTTTAAGAGTGCTAAAATGAATCTTAGAAAATGGGCATCTAATTGCCCTGAAATCTTAAATGACATCCCGTGCGAGCATTTAGCTGATCCAAAACTTATCGAACTTGACAAAACCTTAACAATTAAAATGCTGGGAGTACGATGGTGCCCAGAAGGTGATTACTACACTTTTATTGTGAATTTGGGTAGCATCTCGAGTTTTTCGAAGCGGAATTTGTTATCTGAATCTTCAAAATATATGATCCTCTTGGGTGGATATCACCTGTTGTGATACTCTTTAAAATGATATTTCAGGAAACATGGATCTCTAACCTTGGTTGGGATCAATCTCTCTCAGGCGACGCTTTAGAACAATGGAAACGCTTGAGAGGTGAATTATATCATTTGGAGAGTCTTCAAATTGATCGCTGGTTTGGATCATTTAGAAGCTTTGAGATTCATGGCTTTTCCGATGCCTCCGAGAAAGCGTATGGAGCAGTTTTGTATCTTCGTTCAATTGACTCTGAGGGGAATGTACTATAAGTATTATTAGTTCAAAAACTAGACTGGCCCCTATTAAAACAATTTCGGTCGCGAGACTCGAGCTATGTGGAGCTCAGTTATTGGCTCGGTTGTGGAAGAGTTGTGTGGGTATCTTTTCAGAATATTCTTATCAGATCTATTTTTGGTCTGATTCAAAAACGGTGATCGCCTGGCTTTCTGCACTTCCGAGAAGTGGAATACGTTTGTCTCTAATAGGTGTGGATATTGTAATGTCCGAGTTGGAAATGATTTCGATTGATAGGAATTTACAAACGCAGAATACTTCTTGATTTGAGTACCGATAATATTACGGGTTCTCGTTGATTATTTGATTGATTAATCGAAGTTTAATGCTTAACCCAAATTTTATTGATACGAAGTGTTAATACAATTCTTAATTAATTATAATTTGATACTACTAGCAATTATACTTTACTATTAGAATCTGATAATTAAATTTAGACTAAGAACTAGCACTTTTTCTAAAATTTTGTTGTCTTTTATATGATTTTTTCCCATAAGAACCATAGAAATCAAATTATCGAGTGGAAACACTTTCATGAATCCTATTGGCTATTTTGAAGGATTTCGTGCTACTTTCACTAATAATTTATGTATTTTTGCGTATGTTTTCCTGTTTCAAATCCTTATAATTTATGTCTTTAAAAACTTCAAAAATGTTGAAATCCCATTAATTTGTCATAAAAATTATATTTTATTAGATTTGATTTATTAAAGACTGGCCCTAGGTATTGCAAGAATTTAATTAATTATTGAAGGTCTGTTAATACATACTTTCACCGTTAGGTAAGAAAATGTTTATGGTTTTCTTTTTTTGTGAAAGTACATTACATTCTTCCCTTATTCAAAAGTGTTGCTTTACAAAGCTGCACTTTTTTCTAAAAAAAAAAAATATATATATCGAGTATCTTTGCTAGCATTATCAAAAAAAATATTTAAATATAATTGGTTAGTAAAATACAATAACTTCATAAATTTAATAATCGTCACAGTTATGTTTTCTGGAATATGACTCAAATCCTTTTGTAAGGTTACTGTTTGTATAATAGATCTGTTTATTTGATAAACTTCAAAGAATAATTTGTGTTCTTTAGCCTTTTTATGACTTCCTGTAGTTCCTTTTCGGTATTTAACTTGGTTTGTAATGAAGAGAAAGCTCTTGATATGAAATACGGTTTGAAATACTTATCTAAAATCTCAGTTATTAACTTTATGTTTTCTTCACTTATTCCCCCAAAATATATCTCAAACTCCACAGTTATGTAATCATTTGGGCAAATCCATTGGTTATTGTTTGACGTTATTAAATCAGAAGATTCATTCTAACAAGTTAAAAGAAAGATTATAATAATATAAATGGGTCATCGTTGATTCTACTAATTATTATTTTATTCTGAATAAGGTTTAATTCTATTCAAATGCACTTTAATTTTTTTTCGTTTCACAATTAATACACAATTTGGTTCTTGAATTTCAGCTATTACATAGGGTCCTGAATATCTCGGTAATAATTTTTTTGACCGAATCCCCTTTACATTTTCATTTAGTAATAATATTTTCTGACCAACTACATAATTCACAGGATGGGATTTTTTATCATAAATAACTTTATTTTTCTCTTTATGAATTAAAATTGATTCTTTAGCTCTTGTGGCCGTAATTTTTAGTTTTATCTTTAGATCATTTAGGTAGTCTTCATATGTATATTGAGGAATTTCTAAATTTTCAAAATGTGTAGGTAAATCTGAGACATTTCCAAATATTAATTCAAATGGTGTATATTTTGTGACTGAATGTGGAGTAGTATTATATGCAAACATTGCAAAATCTAACCAAGTGTCCCATGTAGTTTGATATTCATCTACATAATGTTTTAAATAATCTAATAACGATTGATGACTTCTTTCTAATGCTCCATTTGACTGGGGATGATATGCAGTTGTAGAATATTTTTTTATTTTGAATAATTTCGTAACATTCAAAAATAATTGAGACATGAATTCAGTTCCCTGATCAGTTAAAATTATTTTGGGTTTCCAAATTTACAAATGAATTGCCTCACAAGTACATCTGCGACTACTTCAGCAGTGTGTTCTTTTAATGCATATGCCTGAGAAAATTTACTAAGATCATCTTGTAAAGTTAATATGAATCTATTTTCGCATTCAGTGTCATATAATGGTCCTACAATATCTAAGAATATTTTTTCAAATGGTTTTGTAGAAGTAGTAGTTATCTCCATTGGTTGTAAATTCTTCTTCCTTACTAATTTATTCTTTGACATGACTCACATTTTTTAATATAATTTAAAATATCTTTTTTCATATTCTCCCAAAAGTATTATTTTTTATTTTTATAAGTTCTAATAAATCCTGAGTGTCCTGCTATTGGATTGTTATGAAATTCTTTTAATATTTCTTCGATTTGATCCGCATTAGGGTTTATTATTTTATTTTGTATATTTTTATTTTATATTTGATTCCCTAAAAATATACTTAATTATTTGTTTTATTGATTGCCATTTAATATTATTAAATTGATTTTCTAACTTTGAAATGCCAATTATTGTTTCTTCATTTTGCTCTAAAACCTTTAATAATTTTTCTATCACTTCAAAAATAACTTCATAGGATAAACTATCCCAATAATTTTCTTTAATTATTGCATAATATATGTTTTTGTTTCCCTGTTTTCTTAATATTATATCTCCTATTGTTAGATTTTCTCCTAAGATTTCCTCCTTAATGTCTAATACATGTTTAAACTTTTCTTCAAATTTGGCCATATTTTCATTCATTTCCATATCACGTGGTACAAAACAGACAATTGAATGATTTGAATTTACTATCATTTCATCAGTTTCTTCATAATTTTTATTCTCTATTATATTTCTTTTCTGATAATTTATATATCTTTTATAGGCATAATTTATATTAATCTTAAATTCTTCTGTTTCAATTTTGTCTTGATAGATGGTGATATTTATATTCGTCCCTTCATATATATATTGTAGTAGAAATTTAAAATTTTCATAACTAAAATTTTCAAAATCTTCCCTTATTATATTAATTTCATTTTTATTTTTTTTTAGCAATTTTTCTTTTAAATTTTTTAAACAGTTAAATATAGTTTCATTTATTACTTTAGAAGATTTATTTTCTTTAACTACTAGGTAATAAATTGTTTTTCGATTTCCTTTAAAATTATGTACACTACCTAATTCTAGATTTTCATTAATTAGAAAATGCTTATGATTAAACATTCTTATCATTGTATTTATGCTATCATTTATTCCATTTGCTTCCTTATCTATCCAAACTATTAAATTATTAGGTGCATTGTAAACTGACGCACATATTTCATTTATATTCTTTACATTAAATAAGTTTAATTTACTTTTATTAATTTTTTCCATGAAATCGTTAAAATTCTTCTCTTCAAAATTTAATTTAAATCTAACTTTCTTAATTTTCTTTTTTTGGAAATCTAAATTATTTCCCTTTTCTAATAATGTAATATCCTTCGCAAGATTTAGTTTATCGGCTTCAACCTGAATAATGGTATGTTGTAGACTTTGGTTTTCTACCGGGTATCTACTTAATGCATCGGCATTAGAATTTATTTTACCAGGCTTATAACTGTCTCATACTCATATTCTTCAAGTTTTAATCTCCATCTAACCAATCTTGAATTTGGATCCTTTACATTGAATAACCAAACCAAAGGTTGGTGATCCGTAATAATTTTAAACTTTTTACCATAAATGTATGGTCTAAATTGATTAACTGCCCATACCACTGCTAACAATTCCTTTTCAATTGTAGAATAATTTATTTCATTTGAATTTAAAGTTCTACTTGCGTAACTTATTGGTAAATCATTTGGATATACCCCTTGAGATAAAATTGCCCCAATTGCATAGTTGCTAGCATCTGTAGTTACATTAAATTCTTTTGTAAAATCGGGAAATTGTAATATAGGCGCACTTATTAATTTATTTTTTAAAATGTTAAAAGCATTTTCTTGTTCAATCCCCAATTAAAAACATTATCTTTTTTTAATAGGTTCGTTAAAGGAATCGCAATTTTACTAAAATTTTCTATAAATTTTCTATAATAACCGGCCAATCCTAAAAATGATTTAATATCCTTTGGTGTTTTTGGCTTTGGGAAATTTTTTATTGAATCAAATTTACTTTCATCTGGTAATACACCATTTTCTGATATTTTATGCCCTAAATATACAACTTCTTTTCTTAAGAATTCACATTTCATAGGGTTTAATTTAAGATTAAATTCCCTAAGTCTTTTAAAACTTCTTCTAATTTTTTCTTATGTTCTTCAAGTGTAGAAGCAAAAATTACTATATCATCAATATAGACAAAACATCTAGTTCCCTGTAGTCCAGCTAATACCATATTCATTAATCTTTGAAAACTCCGAGGAGCATTTTCAGACCAAATGGCATTCTGTTAAACTGGAAATGACCCTCAGGTATTGAAAAAGCTGTTTTTTCTGCATCTTTCTCGTGCATGGCTATTTGATGATAACCTGAAGACATATCAAGTGTAGTGAAATATTTTGCATTCCCTAATTGTTCTAAAGTTTCATTTATATTGGGAATTGGGTATGATTCACCTATTGTTACTTCATTTAATTTTCTATAATCAATTACTAACCTATATTTTTTAATGCCTGAAGCATCTAGTTTTTTTGGTACTACCCATACTGGTGAGTTCCAGGCTGATGTAGAATGTTTAATTATTCCCTGTTCAAGCATTTTATTGACCATTTCATTAACTATTCCTTTAAAATGATAAGGGTACCTATAAATTTTTGAAGTAACTGGTACATCGGTTTTTGTGTGAATTTGATGTTTAACAGATTAGTTGTTGTTAAAGGTTCACCTTCAAGATGAAAAATATCAGAATATTTTGTTATTAATTTTATTAATAAATCTTTTTCTTCACTATTTAAATGTTCTAACCTTAAAGATTGTGTAACATCTTGAATCTTTGTTGATTATCTTCTTTATTACATTGATTTTAAAATCAAGTTCCTCTTCCTCAGTCATAGAATTATTTAAATCTATTTCTAAAATTTCCTCTTCCATACAATCATATACTATCGGAGTATCATTTGTATTCATTACACTAATTGTAGCTATACCATATTTGTTTACTGTGACTAATGCTGTCGCTAAATATAATCCCTTAATTAATTCTCTACCTTCAACTAAACCCTCTTTTAATTTATTATTATTTTTTATTTTAATAGGTACAAATGTTTCACTATGAGCTGGTATTACTCGACTTTTTAAATGACAGTAAAGTTTTTTATTTCCCAATGGTAATATTTCTTTGTTTAAAATAATTTTATTTGTTTCATAATTTAAAATAATTTTAAAATTTCGTAAGAAATCTGTCCCTATAACTCCATCAAATTCAGTAGGAAAAGAATCAGGTATAACTTGAAAAATGTAACTAATTGTTCCTCTTGACATTTGAAAATCAATTCTTGTTTCCCCTAATGTCTCTAATTTACCTTTACCTATTCCTTTTAAATAAAAAGTTTTACTTGTTTCAATTAATGTATCTGGTTTTAATTTCCCTAATTTAATTAAAGTTAAATCTGATCCTGAATCTAAATGAAATTCAAATGTTCCTATTTTTGATTGAGGTGAACATATTGTTAGAAATGGTCTTAATGTAACATCGATAAATCTGCCGTCTGTGTTACAATTCGACTCAAATCTGCGGCAGTTTGAAGAGTCGATTGAGAGTTTAAATGCTCGTCATTTCCAACAATATTTCCTGATAAACTTTTTATTTGAGCATTATTATTATTATTCCTATAACTTTGGTAACTTTGATTTTGCCCAATATTACTATTATTCTTATTATTATTGCTTCTATCCACAAGTTTACTATTATTTTTAGAATCCATATTAGAATTATTTTGATTTCCTCTATTGATAATATTGATTCCTCTTTGACTATTTATGTTATTATTTTCTCTATTTCTAAATTGATTTCCTAAATAATTATTATTATTTTGGTTTCGATTACCTCCATTTGAATTCCAATTGTTATTTCTCCAATTATTAAAATTTCTATCATTACTTCTATTTCCAAAGTTATTATTGTTTCTAAAATTATTATTGTTTGTCCTCTTAAATTATTATTCATTGGATTTATTGATCTTGTAACTAGATTGGGTCTATAGATACAATTTTTTCCTGAATGTGTTGAAGTCGAACAATGATCACAATATACTAATCCTCTTTTTGGTTTAATTAAATATCCTAATTCAGCTTCAGTTTCTAAAGCTATATCTAATGCAGTTTCAAAATTTCTTGGTCTTTGTGCCCTAACAACAATTGAGATTTCATAAAGTAAACCATCTACAAAGGTTCTTAATAAAAGATCTTCTATCAAATTTGCATTAACAGCCACAACCTCTCCTTCATTTCCTGCCGATTCTGATGTTCTAACACTCTTCTAATTCCCTCATAATTTAATTTCAATTCAGATGCATACTCATTTACTGATATTCCAGGGCTTTGAACACATTTTGCCATATCTAAAATCCTCTTATTAATTCCCTTTTTACTCGTATATTGTTCTAATAGATAAAATTTTAATTCATCCCAATTTCTTAGATCATTTCTATTTAAAATTAAATTTGCTGCACTTCCAATAAGTTTATTCTTAATTACAGAAAAGAACAAATTATGTCTATCTGGATGAAGGCATTGTATTACATTGTCTCCCTTTGCTATAAACTCATGAATTTGTTGGTTTTTTGTACCATCAAAATTCATTAACAATGGTATAACATCGCGTATTTCTAAATATTGTGCCATTTCTAATTCCTATTTCTATTAAATTCAATTATTTGTTGACTAGTTCCCTGTCCTTCTATTTTACTTGTAGATTGATCCTTTCTAGATTCCATTTCTAAATTTATTCTTGGACGATATTTAAATTTATTAACAATGTTATATATCTTTAATTTTGCTTCCTCTTTAGATTTCCTAGATGAATTTAACATACAAGAAATCCAAAAAAAAAAATTATATTAAATACTATAGTTAGTAACTAAAATTAGAATTTATATATCTTACAATAAAATCAATGTTAACTTTACCATTAATGCTTCAATAAATTCCATTATACTAATTATTTGATTGATTATTTGACCAAAACTTCACAATGGCTAATCTGCTTGATTTAATAATATGCTTGATTGTAACTTCTAATGACAGATCTGCTTGACTTCACAATGATTAATCCGCTTGGCTTTTTAATCAATTTTCGTTATCCAGTTCCAAAAAAAATTTTTTTTCAATAGCTTCACCAACACAAGTAAGATAGCAATGAATTTTTCGCTATCCTGTCCGCAGCGCCAATTAAATTGTAATGTCCGAGTTGGAATTGATTTCGATTGATAGAATTTACAAACGCAGAATACTTCTTGATTTGGTACCGATAATATTACGGGTTCTCGTTGATTTATTTGATTGATTAATCGAATTTAATGCTTAACCCAAATTTTATTGATACGAAGTGTTAATACAAATTCTTTTAATTATAATTTGATACTACTAGCAATTATACTTTTACTATTAGAATCTGATAATTAAATTTAGACTAAGAACTAGCACTTTTTCTAAAATTTTGTTGTCTTTTTATATGATTTTTTCCCATAAGAACCATAGAAATCAAATTATCGAGTGGAAACAACTTTCATGAATCCTATTGGCTATTTTGAAGGATTTCGTGCTACTTTCACTAATAATTTATGTATTTTTGCGTATGTTTTCCTGTTCAAATCCTTATAATTTATGTCTTTTAAAAACTTCAAAAAATGTTGAAATCCCATTAATTTGTCAATAAAAATTATATTTTATTAGATTTGATTTTATTAAAGACTGGCCCTAGGTATTGCAAGAATTAATTAATTATTGAAGGTCTCTTAATACTTCACCGTTAGGTAAAGAAAATGTTTATGGTTTCTTTTTTGTGAAAGTACATTACAATATATACATTCAACTTGTCCAGGTATTCCCTGGACTTACGTGAAGTCGGAAGAAATCCTGCGGATCTTTGTTCACGGGAGTCATGCCATCCGAGCTTTTGAAAAATACTCTTTGGTGGAAGGGACCTTCTTGTAAAAGATTTTGAACATGAGAGACTGGTTCCCAGACAGTTCACTACAGACATAGAGGAAAAACCAAAGAAACTACTTAACTTAAACATTCCAGTACCTTTTACTCTGATTTGATACTTCGAATGCCAATTTTCAACTCTGAGAAGGGTCACTTGTTACATCTTGTTTGGGGGAGGCCTCTGTCTGTTCCTGAGTTGCTGACGGCCCTCTTTACGATTATCCGTGGCACTCAACGAGAATTATGCCATTGAGATGCTACTGTACAAGAGGCTTCGATGTTCCCTCAACTAGTTCTCTTAAGGGGTTGTCACCGTTGTCGATAACTTAGGGTTATTGAGGGTTAGGGGGCTGTGATGTTAATATTGACAATTTAATTTAAAAAAACCAAATTAAATATCCTGTCATACAAACAACTAAGTCAGAATTATTATTAGGATTAAAATTTATTAATTAAAATAAATAAAGAATAATAAATACCAATAAATATAATAAATATCCCGAACTTACAGCTTGGTTAAATACTTGTGCCTTGATTGAACCACTTTAAATTCTTAATATTCTATCCTTTCTTATACTTATATTTTCTTTAGTTTTAGTCTTTTATTTATAAACTTTAAATATATCTGTCTCTTATATTTAGAAATCTATTTTATAATTAAAATTCTTAACTCCTAACTCTTAATAAAATACTCTTATTTTTACAATTAAGAACTCTATTAAGAACTCTCTTAAGAACTCCTAACTATTTTAATGATGAAAACTCTTTATTTTATAAATAAGAACTTCTTTTTTTTACAGTTAAGAACTCCGTCCGATCATTCTAAAACATCCTATTTTATATGTTTTAGAATGAGGAAAAAGAGTAGGTGATCCCACTGAGACAGTTGTGAGAGCATGTATAGAAGTAATGTGTTCTACAACTATATCACCATCTACTGTTTTAGTTATGTATTGAGAGTTGCCTTATATAGGATATTACACCTCCCCTCTTAAAAAAGTGCAACTACTGTAGCACTCAGGATATTTTTACAACTAATTTTAAGAACATAAATTTTGCTTTTCTTTTAAAATAACTACTTCATGGTTATGAGTTTGATTCATTTGGCACTAACATTGACATTGGTTGTTGATTTTACTGGGAATCATCAGCATTGTTAACGTATTGAATGAAGAATTTACATGAAATAGAACTATTAGTAATTGTAATACAATTTAAATTTAGTTTAGATGATTAAAAATATTACAAATTAGATAATTCAAACGGTTGTAGTTCTTGCGAATTTGTATCGTTAAGATTTTCATTTCTTATGATTATATTATTTTGATATAGAACCTTTTGTATATTGAAAATCTTTTGATAACATAAAATAAGAAACATAAAATTGTTATCAAGAAGACGACTATTATGATTAAATTAATTATTTTTGTATCTAAATGTTCTTCTTTGTTAAGAATTAATTGTAGGTTTATTCCGACATTAGTTAAATCTCCAAAATTTCGAATTTGTGTAGAACTCATTTGTTCTTCAATCAGATGTTTCTTTATCTTATTTTGATAAGGAGATACAATTGAAAAAAGATCGGTTTTAGGTAGATTGATTTGAATCGTTCATTGTATTTAACTTGATTTGGATATATTTGTACTGACGATGTAAGAGCATAACAGTTATTTTCTAAACTGAGAACACCTGAGTTTTGAATCATAATTTCATAACTACCATTTGTACAAATAAGTTTTAGATTAACTGGATATGGTACTACATAAATCCATGTATTAAAGAAATGTAGTTTTTCCCATAGTTCTGTTTTTAATGTTGCAATTCTTAAATCACAATCTTTGGGAGTAACATTTGGTTCTGCTAATAATTCAATTTCACAGATTCTACTTTTTAATCTATTTAGTAATGGTTTATCTATTTGGCAAATAAATTGTTCAGAGTTAATTAATTTGCATTCATTCATATCTGAAATAAATGTAAATGATGTTCGGTGTTCATTCATAAATAATATTCTTCTTTAGGTTTTATATAATATACTGATTATCAAAAATTTTAGTTGGAAAAGAAATCAGTTTGTAAATATCAAATGTTTCATCAGAAGTGAGGGGGTTACTTATTATAAAAACAAGTAACTTTTCAATCTTAAATACTTTTATTTCTGATAAATTATAATAGCTTCTGTATTTTGTTCAAGAAGAGCATACGGAAAATGAAGTTTATTCGGAAGATAATTAGTAGCATTTAATAATTCGGTCAAAACTGTTTTAGGACTTAAAATTTTCGGATGCAATGTGTTTCTTTTTGCAAATAGAATAGCATTAATTATAGTCTGAATATGAGAATCAATAATCGAACCATAGGTATTTAAAATTTGTAAATGTTGATCAATTCTAAGCTGTTCTATTTTTTCAGTTATCAATCCATGACGTATTAACATTATTAAATTCATGAGAAAGAAAATCAATACTCTCTTCTAATTCTTCTGCTTTTTTATATTGTTTGACTAATTCACTATTCAAAATACTGATTTTTCCTTGTAATTTATTTAATGTGGATTTATTATCAATCCTTTCAACAATAAGTTTCCCTAAAGTTTGAATTTCATCACCATTTATCAATCCATGTATTATTTTAACACTTTTTTGAACTACATTGAACCAACTTCGTTTAACTCTATACCTAGAATATCAGCTAGACTATTATATCATATGTAATTTTTTCCATTAAATCAACTAATAGAGATAGTTCAGGTTCACATCCAGTATTATACATACTCTTCTCATTTTAACAGTTATTTGATGAAATTGATCAATCTTTTCTTTAATTTGATTTAGATCAATGTATGTTATTATATCAAATGATTACGGATGAGTTTTGCTTGACCCAGATAATCATAATAAAGACCACTATGTTGTGGTGTTATTTGCATTTGTAGAGAAATTGATAGTGAAATAATAAACCTAGAAAACTATCATCTAGTCTAATTCATTTTAAGAAAATAGATAACCAACTCATTTCAAAATCATATATAAATTTCAATCATAATTTACTCGAAATTATTTCCAATGTTAAAATTTATTACCTAACATTAATAAAACATTAAATTATTATCATATAAACCATTTAATAATATAAACTAAAATTCTACTACAATTATTAATAATAATTTGGATAATACAATAAATATAATTAAATACTTTCTTACTACAAAACCTTCCTTAATATAATATCAAACACTAAAATTTTATTATTTTATTTATTTTTTATTTATTTATTTTATATATTTTTTTTTATTTTAAATAAAAGATGAATTCGGGCCAAATATGTATATTAAGAACTATAATGTAACAAGACAATTTTTAGTTCTTTAACATACTCTTTTCGAACAATTTCATTTTTTTTTTATGATTTTAAGAAAACATTGAATGTTTACTAAAGTGTTGTACATTGTACAAATAGATTTTAAGTATATATATTTATATTAATCTTTAGGTTGCAAATTTCAAATACGTAATGAGAATTTTTTATATTAAAGTTATTAGTGGTTTAGTAATAAAAGTTATTATAGTAATGTTAGTAATTTAATAGTACTTGATAGTACGTTGTTAGTAATTGTAATTGTTTACCAATTATTCCTAATTATTTTCTTTGGCAGCAGGACAATAATGTTTTCAATTATGATAATGTTCGTTATTA